>NW_026061155.1:792333-1156000 GCF_929443795.1 Astur gentilis
TGGCAGCCCTGAAAGCTGTTGCTGGTCTTCACTGTCCCCCTGCAGCCTATTCACAGGCACAACAGGATCTGGGACCCGGGCATGCCCAGAGGAGGAACATCTCATGGATCTCTTCCTCGGCAGAGCCTGATTCCGAAAAGGCACACGTCCGGCTCCTTGTCCCACACGGAAGGTGGCAGCCCTGAAAGCTGTTGCTGGTCTTCACCGTCCCCCTGCAGCCTATTCACAGGCACAACAGGATCTGGGACCCGGGCTTGCCCAGAGGAGGAACATCTCATGGATCTCTTCCTCGGCAGAGCCTGATTCCGAAAAGGCACACGTCCGGCTCCTTGTCCCACACGGAAGGTGGCAGCCCTGAAAGCTGTTGCTGGTCTTCACCGTCCCCCTGCAGCCTATTCACAGGCACAACAGGATCTGGGACCAGGGCTTGCTGAGAGGAGGAACATCTCATGGCTCTCGTCCTCGGCAGAGCCTGATTCCGAAAAGGCACACGTCCGGCTCCTTGTCCCACACGGAAGGTGGCAGCCCTGAAAGCTGTTGCTGGTCTTCACCGTCCCCCTGCAGCCTATTCACAGGCACAACAGGATTCGGGACCTGGGCATGCCCAGAGGAGGAACATCTCATGGCTCTCGTCCTCGGCAGAGCCTGATTCCGAAAAGGCACACGTCCGGCTCCTTGTCCCACACGGAAGGTGGCAGCCCTGAAAGCTGTTGCTGGTCTTCACCGTCCCCCTGCAGCCTATTCACAGGCACAACAGGATTCGGGACCTGGGCATGCCCAGAGGAGGAACATCTCATGGATCTCTTCCTCGGCAGAGCCTGATTCCGAAAAGGCACACGTCCGGCTCCTTGTCCCACACGGAAGGTGGCAGCCCTGAAAGCTGTTGCTGGTCTTCACCGTCCCCCTGCAGCCTATTCACAGGCACAACAGGATCTGGGACCTGGGCGTGCCCGGAGGAGGAACATCTCATGGCTCTCGTCCTCGGCAGAGTCTGATTCCTGAAAGGCACAGGTCCGGCTCTTTGTCCCACACGGAAGGTGGCAGCCCTGAAAGCTGTTGCTGGTCTTCACCGTCCCCCTGCAGCCTATTCACAGGCACAACAGGATTCGGGACCCGGGCATGCCCAGAGGAGGAACATCTCATGGGTCTCTTCCTCGGCAGAGCCTGAATCCGAAAAGGCACACGTCCGGCTCCTTGTCCCACACGGAAGGTGGCAGCCCTGAAAGCTGTTGCTGGTCTTCACCGTCCCCCTGCAGCCTATTCACAGGTACAACAGGATCTGGGACCCGGGCTTGCTGAGAGGAGGAACATCTCATGGCTCTCGTCCTCGGCAGAGCCTGATTCCGAAAAGGCAAACGTCCGGCTCCTTGTCCCACAGGGAAGATGGCATCCCTGAAAGCTGTTGCTGGTCTTCACCGTCCCCCTGCAGCCTATTCACAGGCACAACAGGATCTGGGACCTGGGCATGCCCGGAGGAGGAACATCTCATGGCTCTCGTCCTCGGCAGAGTCTGATTCCTGAAAGGCACATGTCCGGCTCCTTGTCCCACACGGAAGGTGGCAGCCCTGAAAGCTGGGTCTTCACCATCCCCCTGCAGCCTATTCACAGGCACAACAGGATTCAGGACCCGGGCATGCCCACAGGAGGAACATCTCATGGCTCTCGTCCTCGGCAGAGCCTGATTCCGAAAAGGCACACGTCCGGCTCCTTGTCCCACACGGAAGGTGGCAGCCCTGAAAGCTGTTGCTGGTCTTCACCGTCCCCCTGCAGCCTATTCACAGGCACAACAGGATCTGGGACCCGGGCTTGCCCAGAGGAGGAACATCTCATGGCTCTCGTCCTCGGCAGAGCCTGATTCCGAAAAGGCACACGTCCGGCTCCTTGTCCCACACGGAAGGTGGCAGCCCTGAAAGCTGTTGCTGGTCTTCACCGTCCCCCTGCAGCCTATTCACAGGTACAACAGGATCTGGGACCCGGGCTTGCTGAGAGGAGGAACATCTCATGGCTCTCGTCCTCGGCAGAGCCTGATTCCGAAAAGGCAAACGTCCGGCTCCTTGTCCCACACGTAAGATGGCATACCTGAAAGCTGTTGCTGGTCTTCACCGTCCCCCTGCAGCCTATTCACAGGCACAACAGGATCTGGGACCTGGGCATGCCCGGAGGAGGAACATCTCATGGCTCTCATCCTCGGCAGAGTCTGATTCCTGAAAGGCACATGTCCGGCTCCTTGTCCCACACGGAAGGTGGCAGCCCTGAAAGCTGTTGCTGGTCTTCACCATCCCCCTGCAGCCTATTCACAGGCACAACAGGATTCAGGACCCGGGCATGCCCCGAGGAGGAACATCTCATGGCTCTCGTCCTCGGCAGAGCCTGATTCCGAAAAGGCACACGTCCGGCTCCTTGTCCCACACGGAAGGTGGCAGCCCTGAAAGCTGTTGCTGGTCTTCACCGTCCCCCTGCAGCCTATTCACAGGCACAACAGGATCTGGGACCCGGGCTTGCCCTGAGGAGGAACATCTCATGGCTCTCGTCCTCGGCAGAGCCTGATTCCGAAAAGGCACACGTCCGGCTCCTTGTCCCACACGGAAGGTGGCAGCCCTGAAAGCTGTTGCTGGTCTTCACCGTCCCCCTGCAGCCTATTCACGGGCACAACAGGATCTGGGACCCGGGCTTGCCCAGAGGAGGAACATCTCATGGCTCTCGTCCTCGGCAGAGCCTCATTCCGAAAAGGCAAACGTCCGGCTCCTTGTCCCACACGGAAGATGGCATCCCTGAAAGCTGTTGCTGGTCTTCACCGTCCCCCTGCAGCCTATTCACAGGCACAACAGGATCTGGGACCTGGGCATGCCCGGAGGAGGAACATCTCATGGCTCTCATCCTCGGCAGAGTCTGATTCCTGAAAGGCACATGTCCGGCTCCTTGTCCCACACGGAAGGTGGCAGCCCTGAAAGCTGTTGCTGGTCTTCACCATCCCCCTGCAGCCTATTCACAGGCACAACAGGATTCAGGACCCGGGCATGCCCACAGGAGGAACATCTCATGGCTCTCGTCCTCGGCAGAGCCTGATTCCGAAAAGGCACACGTCCGGCTCCTTGTCCCACACGGAAGGTGGCAGCCCTGAAAGCTGTTGCTGGTCTTCACCGTCCCCCTGCAGCCTATTCACAGGTACAACAGGATATGGGACCCGGGCTTGCTGAGAGGAGGAACATCTCATGGCTCTCGTCCTCGGCAGAGCCTGATTCCGAAAAGGCACACGTCCGGCTCCTTGTCCCACACGGAAGGTGGCAGCCCTGAAAGCTGCTGCTGGTCTTCACCGTCCCCCTGCAGCCTATTCACAGATACAACAGGATCTGGGACCCGGGCTTGCCCAGAGGAGGAACATCTCATGGCTCTCGTCCTCGGCAGAGCCTGATTCCGAAAAGGCACACGTCCGGCTCCTTGTCCCACACGGAAGGTGGCAGCCCTGAAAGCTGCTGCTGGTCTTCACCGTCCCCCTGCAGCCTATTCACAGATACAACAGGATCTGGGACCCGGGCTTGCCCAGAGGAGGAACATCTCATGGCTCTCGTCCTCGGTAGAGCCTGATTCCGAAAAGGCACACGTCCGGCTCCTTGTCCCACACGGAAGGTGGCAGCCCTGAAAGCTGTTGCTGGTCTTCACCGTCCCCCTGCAGCCTATTCACAGGCACAACAGTATTCGGGACCTGGGCATGCCCAGAGGAGGAACATCTCATGGATCTCTTCCTCGGCAGAGCCTGATTCCGAAAAGGCACACGTCCGGCTCCTTGTCCCACACGGAAGGTGGCAGCCCTGAAAGCTGTTGCTGGTCTTCACCGTCCCCCTGCAGCCTATTCACAGGCACAACAGGATCTGGGACCCGGGCTTGCCCAGAGGAGGAACATCTCATGGCTCTCGTCCTCGGCAGAGCCTGATTCCGAAAAGGCACACGTCCGGCTCCTTGTCCCACACGGAAGGTGGCAGCCCTGAAAGCTGTTGCTGGTCTTCACCGTCCCCCTGCAGCCTATTCACAGGTACAACAGGATCTGGGACCCGGGCTTGCTGAGAGGAGGAACATCTCATGGATCTCGTCCTCGGCATAGCCTCTTTCCGAAAAGGCACACGTCCGGCTCCTTGTCCCACACGGAAGGTGGCAGCCCTGAAAGCTGTTGCTGGTCTTCACCGTCCCCCTGCAGCCTATTCACAGGCACAACAGGATCTGGGAAACGGGCATGCCCAGAGGAGGAACATCTCATGGATCTCTTCCTCGGCAGAGCCTGATTCCGAAAAGGCACACGTCCGGCTCCTTGTCCCACACGGAAGGTGGCAGCCCTGAAAGCTGTTGCTGGTCTTCACCGTCCCCCTGCAGCCTATTCACAGGCACAACAGGATTGAGGACCCGGGCATGTCCAGAGGAGGAACATCTCATGGCTCTCGTCCTCGGCAGAGCCTGATTCCGAAAAGGCACACGTCCGGCTCCTTGTCCCACACGGAAGGTGGCAGCCCTGAAAGCTGTTGCTGGTCTTCACCGTCCCCCTGCAGCCTATTCACAGGCACAACAGGATTCGGGACCTGGGCATGCCCAGAGGAGGAACATCTCATGGATCTCTTCCTCGGCAGAGCCTGATTCCGAAAAGGCACACGTCCGGCTCCTTGTCCCACACGGAAGGTGGCAGCCCTGAAAGCTGTTGCTGGTCTTCACCGTCCCCCTGCAGCCTATTCAAAGGTACAACAGGATCTGGGACCCGGGCTTGCTGAGAGGAGGAACATCTCATGGCTCTCGTCCTCGGCAGAGCCTGATTCCGAAAAGGCACACGTCCGGCTCCTTGTCCCACACGGAAGGTGGCATCCCTGAAAGCTGTTGCTGGTCTTCACCGTCCCCCTGCAGCCTATTCACAGGCACAACAGGATCTGGGACCTGGGCGTGCCCGGAGGAGGAACATCTCATGGCTCTCGTCCTCGGCAGAGCCTGATTCCTGAAAGGCAGATGTCCGGCTCTTTGTCCCACACGGAAGGTGGCAGCCCTGAAAGCTGTTGCTGGTCTTCACCGTCCCCCTGCAGCCTATTCACAGGCACAACAGGATTCGCGACCTGGGCATGCCCAGAGGAGGAACATCTCATGGGTCTCTTCCTTGGCAGAGCCTGATTCCGAAAAGGCACACGTCCGGCTCCTTGTCCCACACGGAAGGTGGCAGCCCTGAAAGCTGTTGCTGGTCTTCACCGTCCCCCTGCAGCCTATTCACAGGTACAACAGGATCTGGGACCCGGGCTTGCTGAGAGGAGGAACATCTCATGGCTCTCGTCCTCGGCAGAGCCTGATTCCGAAAAGGCACACGTCCGGCTCCTTGTCCCACAGGGAAGATGGCAGCCCTGAAAGCTGTTGCTGGTCTTCACCGTCCCCCTGCAGCCTATTCACAGGCACAACAGGATCTGGGACCTGGGCATGCCCGGAGGAGGAACATCTCATGGCTCTCGTCCTCGGCAGAGTCTGATTCCTGCAAGGCACATGTCCGGCTCCTTGTCCCACACGGAAGGTGGCAGCCCTGAAAGCTGTTGCTGGTCTTCACCATCCCCCTGCAGCCTATTCACAGGCACAACAGGATTCAGGACCCGGGCATGCCCACAGGAGGAACATCTCATGGCTCTCGTCCTCGGCAGAGCCTGATTCCGAAAAGGCACACGTCCGGCTCCTTGTCCCACACGGAAGGTGGCAGCCCTGAAAGCTGTTGCTGGTCTTCACCGTCCCCCTGCAGCCTATTCACAGGCACAACAGGATCTGGGACCCGGGCTTGCCCAGAGGAGGAACATCTCATGGCTCTCGTCCTCGGCAGAGCCTGATTCCGAAAAGGCACACGTCCGGCTCCTTGTCCCACACGGAAGGTGGCAGCCCTGAAAGCTGTTGCTGGTCTTCACCGTCCCCCTGCAGCCTATTCACAGGCACAACAGGATCTGGGACCCGGGCTTGCTGAGAGGAGGAACATCTCATGGCTCTCGTCCTCGGCAGAGCCTGATTCCGAAAAGGCACACGTCCGGCTCCTTGTCCCACACGGAAGGTGGCAGCCCTGAAAGCTGTTGCTGGTCTTCACTGTCCCCCTGCAGCCTATTCACAGGCACAACAGGATCTGGGACCCGGGCATGCCCAGAGGAGGAACATCTCATGGATCTCTTCCTCGGCAGAGCCTGATTCCGAAAAGGCACACGTCCGGCTCCTTGTCCCACACGGAAGGTGGCAGCCCTGAAAGCTGTCGCTGGTCTTCACCGTCCCCCTGCAGCCTATTCACAGGCACAACAGGATCTGGGACCCGGGCTTGCCCAGAGGAGGAACATCTCATGGATCTCTTCCTCGGCAGAGCCTGATTCCGAAAAGGCACACGTCCGGCTCCTTGTCCCACACGGAAGGTGGCAGCCCTGAAAGCTGTTGCTGGTCTTCACCGTCCCCCTGCAGCCTATTCACAGGCACAACAGGATCTGGGACCCGGGCTTGCTGAGAGGAGGAACATCTCATGGCTCTCGTCCTCGGCAGAGCCTGATTCCGAAAAGGCACACGTCCGGCTCCTTGTCCCACACGGAAGGTGGCAGCCCTGAAAGCTGTTGCTGGTCTTCACCGTCCCCCTGCAGCCTATTCACAGGCACAACAGGATTCGGGACCTGGGCATGCCCAGAGGAGGAACATCTCATGGCTCTCGTCCTCGGCAGAGCCTGATTCCGAAAAGGCACACGTCCGGCTCCTTGTCCCACACGGAAGGTGGCAGCCCTGAAAGCTGTTGCTGGTCTTCACCGTCCCCCTGCAGCCTATTCACAGGCACAACAGGATTCGGGACCTGGGCATGCCCAGAGGAGGAACATCTCATGGATCTCTTCCTCGGCAGAGCCTGATTCCGAAAAGGCACACGTCCGGCTCCTTGTCCCACACGGAAGGTGGCAGCCCTGAAAGCTGTTGCTGGTCTTCACCGTCCCCCTGCAGCCTATTCACAGGCACAACAGGATCTGGGACCTGGGCGTGCCCGGAGGAGGAACATCTCATGGCTCTCGTCCTCGGCAGAGTCTGATTCCTGAAAGGCACATGTCCGGCTCTTTGTCCCACACGGAAGGTGGCAGCCCTGAAAGCTGTTGCTGGTCTTCACCGTCCCCCTGCAGCCTATTCACAGGCACAACAGGATTCGGGACCCGGGCATGCCCAGAGGAGGAACATCTCATGGGTCTCTTCCTCGGCAGAGCCTGAATCCGAAAAGGCACACGTCCGGCTCCTTGTCCCACACGGAAGGTGGCAGCCCTGAAAGCTGTTGCTGGTCTTCACCGTCCCCCTGCAGCCTATTCACAGGTACAACAGGATCTGGGACCCGGGCTTGCTGAGAGGAGGAACATCTCATGGCTCTCGTCCTCGGCAGAGCCTGATTCCGAAAAGGCAAACGTCCGGCTCCTTGTCCCACAGGGAAGATGGCATCCCTGAAAGCTGTTGCTGGTCTTCACCGTCCCCCTGCAGCCTATTCACAGGCACAACAGGATCTGGGACCTGGGCATGCCCGGAGGAGGAACATCTCATGGCTCTCGTCCTCGGCAGAGTCTGATTCCTGAAAGGCACATGTCCGGCTCCTTGTCCCACACGGAAGGTGGCAGCCCTGAAAGCTGGGTCTTCACCATCCCCCTGCAGCCTATTCACAGGCACAACAGGATTCAGGACCCGGGCATGCCCACAGGAGGAACATCTCATGGCTCTCGTCCTCGGCAGAGCCTGATTCCGAAAAGGCACACGTCCGGCTCCTTGTCCCACACGGAAGGTGGCAGCCCTGAAAGCTGTTGCTGGTCTTCACCGTCCCCCTGCAGCCTATTCACAGGCACAACAGGATCTGGGACCCGGGCTTGCCCAGAGGAGGAACATCTCATGGCTCTCGTCCTCGGCAGAGCCTGATTCCGAAAAGGCACACGTCCGGCTCCTTGTCCCACACGGAAGGTGGCAGCCCTGAAAGCTGTTGCTGGTCTTCACCGTCCCCCTGCAGCCTATTCACGGGCACAACAGGATCTGGGACCCGGGCTTGCCCAGAGGAGGAACATCTCATGGCTCTCGTCCTCGGCAGAGCCTGATTCCGAAAAGGCACACGTCCGGCTCCTTGTCCCACACGGAAGGTGGCAGCCCTGAAAGCTGTTGCTGGTCTTCACCGTCCCCCTGCAGCCTATTCACAGGCACAACAGGATCTGGGACCTGGGCTTGCCGAGAGGAGGAACATCTCATGGCTCTCTTCCTCGGCAGAGCCTCTTTCCGAAAAGGCACACGTCCGGCTCCTTGTCCCACACGGAGGGTGGCAGCCCTGAAAGCTGTTGCTGGTCTTCACCGTCCCCCTGCAGCCTATGCACAGGCACAACAGGATCTGGGAAACGGGCATGCCCAGAGGAGGAACATCTCATGGCTCTCTTCCTCGGCAGAGCCTGATTCCGAAAAGGCACACGTCCGGCTCCTTGTCCCACACGGAAGGTGGCAGCCCTGAAAGCTGTTGCTGGTCTTCACCGTCCCCCTGCAGCCTATTCACAGGCACAACAGGATCTGGGACCCGGGCATGCCCAGAGGAGGAACTTCTCATGGCTCTCGTCCTCGGCAGAGCCTGATTCCGAAAAGGCACACGTCTGGCTCCTTGTCCCACACGGAAGGTGGCAGCCCTGAAAGCTGTTGCTGGTCTTCACCGTCCCCCTGCAGCCTATTCACAGGCACAACAGGATCTGGGACCCGGGCTTGCCCAGAGGAGGAACATGTCATGGCTCTCGTCCTCGGCAGAGCCTGATTCCGAAAAGGCACACGTCCGGCTCCTTGTCCCACACGGAAGGTGGCAGCCCTGAAAGCTGTTGCTGGTCTTCACTGTCCCCCTGCAGCCTATTCACAGGCACAACAGGATCTGGGACCCGGGCATGCCCAGAGGAGGAACATCTCATGGATCTCTTCCTCGGCAGAGTCTGATTCCGAAAAGGCACACGTCCGGCTCCTTGTCCCACACGGAAGGTGGCAGCCCTGAAAGCTGTTGCTGGTCTTCACCGTCCCCCTGCAGCCTATTCACAGGCACAACAGGATCTGGGACCCGGGCTTGCTGAGAGGAGGAACATCTCATGGCTCTCGTCCTCGGCAGAGCCTGATTCCGAAAAGGCACACGTCCGGCTCCTTGTCCCACACGGAAGGTGGCAGCCCTGAAAGCTGTTGCTGGTCTTCACCGTCCCCCTGCAGCCTATTCACAGGTACAACAGGATCTGGGACCCGGGCTTGCCCAGACGAGGAACATCTCATGGCTCTCATCCTCGGCATAGCCTCTTTCCGAAAAGGCACACGTCCGGCTCCTTGTCCCACACGGAAGGTGGCAGCCCTGAAAGCTGTTGCTGGTCTTCACCGTCCCCCTGCAGCCTATGCACAGGCACAACAGGATCTGGGAAACGGGCATGCCCAGAGGAGGAACATCTCATGGCTCTCGTCCTCGGCAGAGCATGATTCCGAAAAGGCACACGTCCGGCTCCTTGTCCCACACGGAAGGTGGCAGCCCTGAAAGCTGTTGCTGGTCTTCACCGTCCCCCTGCAGCCTATTCACAGGCACAACAGGATTCGGGACCTGGGCATGCCCAGAGGAGGAACATCTCATGGATCTCTTCCTCGGCAGAGCCTGATTCCGAAAAGGCACACGTCCGGCTCCTTGTCCCACAGGGAAGGTGGCAGCCCTGAAAGCTGTTGCTGGTCTTCACCGTCCCCCTGCAGCCTATTCACAGGTACAACAGGATATGGGACCCGGGCTTGCTGAGAGGAGGAACATCTCATGGCTCTCGTCCTCGGCAGAGCCTGATTCCGAAAAGGCAAACGTCCGGCTCCTTGTCCCACACGGAAGATGGCATCCCTGAAAGCTGTTGCTGGTCTTCACCGTCCCCCTGCAGCCTATTCACAGGCACAACAGGATCTGGGACCTGGGCATGCCCGGAGGAGGAACATCTCATGGCTCTCGTCCTCGGCAGAGCCTGATTCCTGAAAGGCACATGTCCGGCTCTTTGTCCCACACGGAAGGTGGCAGCCCTGAAAGCTGTTGCTGGTCTTCACCGTCCCCCTGCAGCCTATTCACAGGCACAACAGGATTCGGGACCTGGGCATGCCCAGAGGAGGAACATCTCATGGATCTCTTCCTCGGCAGAGCCTGATTCCGAAAAGGCACACGTCCGGCTCCTTGTCCCACACGGAAGGTGGCAGCCCTGAAAGCTGTTGCTGGTCTTCACCGTCCCCCTGCAGCCTATTCACAGGTACAACAGGATCTGGGACCCGGGCTTGCCCAGAGGAGGAACATCTCATGGCTCTCGTCCTCGGCAGAGCCTGATTCCGAAAAGGCAAACGTCCGGCTCCTTGTCCCACACGGAAGATGGCATCCCTGAAAGCTGTTGCTGGTCTTCACCGTCCCCCTGCAGCCTATTCACAGGCACAACAGGATCTGGGACCTGGGCATGCCCGGAGGAGGAACATCTCATGGCTCTCGTCCTCGGCAGAGTCTGATTCCTGAAAGGCACATGTCCGGCTCCTTGTCCCACACGGAAGGTGGCAGCCCTGAAAGCTGTTGCTGGTCTTCACCATCCCCCTGCAGCCTATTCACAGGCACAACAGGATTCAGGACCCGGGCATGCCCACAGGAGGAACATCTCATGGCTCTCGTCCTCGGCAGAGCCTGATTCCGAAAAGGCACACGTCCGGCTCCTTGTCCCACACGGAAGGTGGCAGCCCTGAAAGCTGTTGCTGGTCTTCACCGTCCCCCTGCAGCCTATTCACAGGCACAACAGGATCTGGGACCCGGGCTTGCCCAGAGGAGGAACATCTCATGGCTCTCGTCCTCGGCAGAGCCTGATTCCGAAAAGACACACGTCCGGCTCCTTGTCCCACACGGAAGGTGGCAGCCCTGAAAGCTGTTGCTGGTCTTCACCGTCCCCCTGCAGCCTATTCACAGGCACAACAGGATCTGGGAACTGGGCATGCCCGGAGGAGGAACATCTCATGGCTCTCGTCCTCGGCAGAGTCTGATTCCTGAAAGGCACATGTCCGGCTCCTTGTCCCACACGGAAGGTGGCAGCCCTGAAAGCTGTTGCTGGTCTTCACCATCCCCCTGCAGCCTATTCACAGGCACAACAGGATTCAGGACCCGGGCATGCCCACAGGAGGAACATCTCATGGCTCTCGTCCTCGGCAGAGCCTGATTCCGAAAAGGCACACGTCCGGCTCCTTGTCCCACACGGAAGGTGGCAGCCCTGAAAGCTGTTGCTGGTCTTCACCGTCCCCCTGCAGCCTATTCACAGGCACAACAGGATCTGGGACCCGGGCTTGCCCAGAGGAGGAACATCTCATGGCTCTCGTCCTCGGCAGAGCCTGATTCCGAAAAGACACACGTCCGGCTCCTTGTCCCACACGGAAGGTGGCAGCCCTGAAAGCTGTTGCTGGTCTTCACCGTCCCCCTGCAGCCTATTCACAGGTACAACAGGATCTGGGACCCGGGCTTGCTGAGAGGAGGAACATCTCATGGCTCTCGTCCTCGGCAGAGCCTCATTCCGAAAAGGCAAACGTCCGGCTCCTTGTCCCACACGGAAGATGGCATCCCTGAAAGCTGTTGCTGGTCTTCACCGTCCCCCTGCAGCCTATTCACAGGCACAACAGGATCTGGGACCTGGGCATGCCCGGAGGAGGAACATCTCATGGCTCTCATCCTCGGCAGAGTCTGATTCCTGAAAGGCACATGTCCGGCTCCTTGTCCCACACGGAAGGTGGCAGCCCTGAAAGCTGTTGCTGGTCTTCACCATCCCCCTGCAGCCTATTCACAGGCACAACAGGATTCAGGACCCGGGCATGCCCACAGGAGGAACATCTCATGGCTCTCGTCCTCGGCAGAGCCTGATTCCGAAAAGGCACACGTCCGGCTCCTTGTCCCACACGGAAGGTGGCAGCCCTGAAAGCTGTTGCTGGTCTTCACCGTCCCCCTGCAGCCTATTCACAGGTACAACAGGATATGGGACCCGGGCTTGCTGAGAGGAGGAACATCTCATGGCTCTCGTCCTCGGCAGAGCCTGATTCCGAAAAGGCACACGTCCGGCTCCTTGTCCCACACGGAAGGTGGCAGCCCTGAAAGCTGCTGCTGGTCTTCACCGTCCCCCTGCAGCCTATTCACAGATACAACAGGATCTGGGACCCGGGCTTGCCCAGAGGAGGAACATCTCATGGCTCTCGTCCTCGGCAGAGCCTGATTCCGAAAAGGCACACGTCCGGCTCCTTGTCCCACACGGAAGGTGGCAGCCCTGAAAGCTGCTGCTGGTCTTCACCGTCCCCCTGCAGCCTATTCACAGATACAACAGGATCTGGGACCCGGGCTTGCCCAGAGGAGGAACATCTCATGGCTCTCGTCCTCGGTAGAGCCTGATTCCGAAAAGGCACACGTCCGGCTCCTTGTCCCACACGGAAGGTGGCAGCCCTGAAAGCTGTTGCTGGTCTTCACCGTCCCCCTGCAGCCTATTCACAGGCACAACAGGATTCGGGACCTGGGCATGCCCAGAGGAGGAACATCTCATGGATCTCTTCCTCGGCAGAGCCTGATTCCGAAAAGGCACACGTCCGGCTCCTTGTCCCACACGGAAGGTGGCAGCCCTGAAAGCTGTTGCTGGTCTTCACCGTCCCCCTGCAGCCTATTCACAGGCACAACAGGATTCGGGACCTGGGCATGCCCAGAGGAGGAACATCTCATGGATCTCTTCCTCGGCAGAGCCTGATTCCGAAAAGGCACACGTCCGGCTCCTTGTCCCACACGGAAGGTGGCAGCCCTGAAAGCTGTTGCTGGTCTTCACCGTCCCCCTGCAGCCTATTCACAGGTACAACAGGATATGGGACCCGGGCTTGCTGAGAGGAGGAACATCTCATGGCTCTCGTCCTCGGCAGAGCCTGATTCCTAAAAGGCAAACTTCCGGCTCCTTGTCCCACACGGAAGATGGCATCCCTGAAAGCTGTTGCTGGTCTTCACCGTCCCCCTGCAGCCTATTCACAGGCACAACAGGATCTGGGACCTGGGCATGCCCGGAGGAGGAACATCTCATGGCTCTCGTCCTCGGCAGAGTCTGATTCCTGAAAGGCACATGTCCGGCTCCTTGTCCCACACGGAAGGTGGCAGCCCTGAAAGCTGTTGCTGGTCTTCACCATCCCCCTGCAGCCTATTCACAGGCACAACAGGATTCAGGACCCGGGCATGCCCACAGGAGGAACATCTCATGGCTCTCGTCCTCGGCAGAGCCTGATTCCGAAAAGGCACACGTCCGGCTCCTTGTCCCACACGGAAGGTGGCAGCCCTGAAAGCTGTTGCTGGTCTTCACCGTCCCCCTGCAGCCTATTCACAGGCACAACAGGATCTGGGACCCGGGCTTGCCCAGAGGAGGAACATCTCATGGCTCTCGTCCTCGGCAGAGCCTGATTCCGAAAAGGCACACGTCCGGCTCCTTGTCCCACACGGAAGGTGGCAGCCCTGAAAGCTGTTGCTGGTCTTCACCGTCCCCCTGCAGCCTATTCACAGGTACAACAGGATCTGGGACCCGGGCTTGCTGAGAGGAGGAACATCTCATGGCTCTCGTCCTCGGCAGAGCCTCATTCCGAAAAGGCAAACGTCCGGCTCCTTGTCCCACACGGAAGATGGCATCCCTGAAAGCTGTTGCTGGTCTTCACCGTCCCCCTGCAGCCTATTCACAGGCACAACAGGATCTGGGACCTGGACATGCCCGGAGGAGGAACATCTCATGGCTCTCGTCCTCGGCAGAGTCTGATTCCTGAAAGGCACATGTCCGGCTCCTTGTCCCACACGGAAGGTGGCAGCCCTGAAAGCTGTTGCTGGTCTTCACCATCCCCCTGCAGCCTATTCACAGGCACAACAGGATTCAGGACCCGGGCATGCCCACAGGAGGAACATCTCATGGCTCTCGTCCTCGGCAGAGCCTGATTCCGAAAAGGCACACGTCCGGCTCCTTGTCCCACACGGAAGGTGGCAGCCCTGAAAGCTGTTGCTGGTCTTCACCGTCCCCCTGCAGCCTATTCACAGGTACAACAGGATATGGGACCCGGGCTTGCTGAGAGGAGGAACATCTCATGGCTCTCGTCCTCGGCAGAGCCTGATTCCGAAAAGGCACACGTCCGGCTCCTTGTCCCACACGGAAGGTGGCAGCCCTGAAAGCTGCTGCTGGTCTTCACCGTCCCCCTGCAGCCTATTCACAGATACAACAGGATCTGGGACCCGGGCTTGCCCAGAGGAGGAACATCTCATGGCTCTCGTCCTCGGCAGAGCCTGATTCCGAAAAGGCAAACTTCCGGCTCCTTGTCCCACACGGAAGATGGCATCCCTGAAAGCTGTTGCTGGTCTTCACCGTCCCCCTGCAGCCTATTCACAGGCACAACAGGATCTGGGACCTGGGCATGCCCGGAGGAGGAACATCTCATGGCTCTCGTCCTCGGCAGAGTCTGATTCCTGAAAGGCACATGTCCGGCTCCTTGTCCCACACGGAAGGTGGCAGCCCTGAAAGCTGTTGCTGGTCTTCACCATCCCCCTGCAGCCTATTCACAGGCACAACAGGATTCAGGACCCGGGCATGCCCACAGGAGGAACATCTCATGGCTCTCGTCCTCGGCAGAGCCTGATTCCGAAAAGGCACACGTCCGGCTCCTTGTCCCACACGGAAGGTGGCAGCCCTGAAAGCTGTTGCTGGTCTTCACCGTCCCCCTGCAGCCTATTCACAGGCACAACAGGATCTGGGACCCGGGCTTGCCCAGAGGAGGAACATCTCATGGCTCTCGTCCTCGGCAGAGCCTGATTCCGAAAAGGCACACGTCCGGCTCCTTGTCCCACACGGAAGGTGGCAGCCCTGAAAGCTGTTGCTGGTCTTCACCGTCCCCCTGCAGCCTATTCACAGGTACAACAGGATCTGGGACCCGGGCTTGCTGAGAGGAGGAACATCTCATGGCTCTCGTCCTCGGCAGAGCCTCATTCCGAAAAGGCAAACGTCCGGCTCCTTGTCCCACACGGAAGATGGCATCCCTGAAAGCTGTTGCTGGTCTTCACCGTCCCCCTGCAGCCTATTCACAGGCACAACAGGATCTGGGACCTGGACATGCCCGGAGGAGGAACATCTCATGGCTCTCGTCCTCGGCAGAGTCTGATTCCTGAAAGGCACATGTCCGGCTCCTTGTCCCACACGGAAGGTGGCAGCCCTGAAAGCTGTTGCTGGTCTTCACCATCCCCCTGCAGCCTATTCACAGGCACAACAGGATTCAGGACCCGGGCATGCCCACAGGAGGAACATCTCATGGCTCTCGTCCTCGGCAGAGGCTGATTCCGAAAAGGCACACGTCCGGCTCCTTGTCCCACACGGAAGGTGGCAGCCCTGAAAGCTGCTGCTGGTCTTCACCGTCCCCCTGCAGCCTATTCACAGGTACAACAGGATCTGGGACCCGGGCTTGCCCAGAGGAGGAACTTCTCATGGCTCTCGTCCTCGGCAGAGCCTGATTCCGAAAAGGCACACGTCCGGCTCCTTGTCCCACACGGAAGGTGGCAGCCCTGAAAGCTGCTGCTGGTCTTCACCGTCCCCCTGCAGCCTATTCACAGATACAACAGGATCTGGGACCCGGGCTTGCCCAGAGGAGGAACATCTCATGGCTCTCGTCCTCGGTAGAGCCTGATTCCGAATAGGCACACGTCCGGCTCCTTGTCCCACACGGAAGGTGGCAGCCCTGAAAGCTGTTGCTGGTCTTCACCGTCCCCCTGCAGCCTATTCACAGGCACAACAGGATTTGGGACCTGGGCATGCCCAGAGGAGGAACATCTCATGGATCTCTTCCTCGGCAGAGCCTGATTCCGAAAAGGCACACGTCCGGCTCCTTGTCCCACACGGAAGGTGGCAGCCCTGAAAGCTGTTGCTGGTCTTCACCGTCCCCCTGCAGCCTATTCACAGGCACAACAGGATCTGGGACCCGGGCTTGCCCAGAGGAGGAACATCTCATGGATCTCTTCCTCGGCAGAGCCTGATTCCGAAAAGGCACACGTCCGGCTCCTTGTCCCACACGGAAGGTGGCAGCCCTGAAAGCTGTTGCTGGTCTTCACCGTCCCCCTGCAGCCTATTCACAGGTACAACAGCATATGGGACCCGGGCTTGCTGAGAGGAGGAACATCTCATGGCTCTCGTCCTCGGCAGAGCCTGATTCCGAAAAGGCAAACGTCCGGCTCCTTGTCCCACACGGAAGATGGCATCCCTGAAAGCTGTTGCTGGTCTTCACCGTCCCCCTGCAGCCTATTCACAGGCACAACAGGATCTGGGACCTGGGCATGCCCGGAGGAGGAACATCTCATGGCTCTCGTCCTCGGCAAAGCCTGATTCCTGAAAGGCACATGTCCGGCTCTTTGTCCCACACGGAAGGTGGCAGCCCTGAAAGCTGTTGCTGGTCTTCACCGTCCCCCTGCAGCCTATTCACAGGCACAACAGGATTCGGGACCTGGGCATGCCCAGAGGAGGAACATCTCATGGATCTCTTCCTCGGCAGAGCCTGATTCCGAAAAGGCACACGTCCGGCTCCTTGTCCCACACGGAAGGTGGCAGCCCTGAAAGCTGTTGCTGGTCTTCACCGTCCCCCTGCAGCCTATTCACAGGTACAACAGGATCTGGGACCCGGGCTTGCTGAGAGGAGGAACATCTCATGGCTCTCGTCCTCGGCAGAGCCTGATTCCTAAAAGGCAAATGTCCGGCTCCTTGTCCCACACGGAAGATGGCATCCCTGAAAGCTGTTGCTGGTCTTCACCGTCCCCCTGCAGCCTATTCACAGGCACAACAGGATCTGGGACCTGGGCATGCCCGGAGGAGGAACATCTCATGGCTCTCGTCCTCGGCAGAGTCTGATTCCTGAAAGGCACATGTCCGGCTCCTTGTCCCACACGGAAGGTGGCAGCCCTGAAAGCTGTTGCTGGTCTTCACCATCCCCCTGCAGCCTATTCACAGGCACAACAGGATTCAGGACCCGGGCATGCCCACAGGAGGAACATCTCATGGCTCTCGTCCTCGGCAGAGCCTGATTCCGAAAAGGCACACGTCCGGCTCCTTGTCCCACACGGAAGGTGGCAGCCCTGAAAGCTGCTGCTGGTCTTCACCGTCCCCCTGCAGCCTATTCACAGATACAACAGGATCTGGGACCCGGGCTTGCCCAGAGGAGGAACTTCTCATGGCTCTCGTCCTCGGCAGAGCCTGATTCCGAAAAGGCACACGTCCGGCTCCTTGTCCCACACGGAAGGTGGCAGCCCTGAAAGCTGCTGCTGGTCTTCACCGTCCCCCTGCAGCCTATTCACAGATACAACAGGATCTGGGACCCGGGCTTGCCCAGAGGAGGAACATCTCATGGCTCTCGTCCTCGGTAGAGCCTGATTCCGAAAAGGCACACGTCCGGCTCCTTGTCCCACACGGAAGGTGGCAGCCCTGAAAGCTGTTGCTGGTCTTCACCGTCCCCCTGCAGCCTATTCACAGGCACAACAGGATTCGGGACCTGGGCATGCCCAGAGGAGGAACATCTCATGGATCTCTTCCTCGGCAGAGCCTGATTCCGAAAAGGCACACGTCCGGCTCCTTGTCCCACACGGAAGGTGGCAGCCCTGAAAGCTGTTGCTGGTCTTCACCGTCCCCCTGCAGCCTATTCACAGGTACAACAGGATCTGGGACCCGGGCTTGCTGAGAGGAGGAACATCTCATGGCTCTCGTCCTCGGCAGAGCCTGATTCCGAAAAGGCAAACGTCCGGCTCCTTGTCCGACACGGAAGATGGCAGCCCTGAAAGCTGTTGCTGGTCTTCACCGTCCCCCTGCAGCCTATTCACAGGCACAACAGGATCTGGGAACTGGGCATGCCCGGAGGAGGAACGTCTCATGGCTCTCGTCCTCGGCAGAGTCTGATTCCTGAAAGGCACATGTCCGGCTCCTTGTCCCACACGGAAGGTGGCAGCCCTGAAAGCTGTTGTTGGTCTTCACCGTCCCCCTGCAGCCTATTCAGAGGTACAACAGGATTCAGAACCCGGGCATGCCCACAGGAGGAACATCTCATGGCTCTCGTCCTCGGCAGAGCCTGATTCCGAAAAGGCACACGTCCGGCTCCTTGTCCCACACGGAAGGTGGCAGCCCTGAAAGCTGTTGCTGGTCTTCACCGTCCCCCTGCAGCCTATTCACAGGCACAACAGGATCTGGGACCCGGGCTTGCCCAGAGGAGGAACATCTCATGGCTCTCATCCTCGGCAGAGCCTGATTCCGAAAAGGCACACGTCCGGCTCCTTGTCCCACACGGAAGGTGGCAGCCCTGAAAGCTGTTGCTGGTCTTCACCGTCCCCCTGCAGCCTATTCACAGGCACAACAGGATCTGGGACCCGGGCATGCCCGGAGGAGTAACATCTCATGGCTCTCGTCCTCGGCAGAGCCTGATTCCTGAAAGGCACATGTCCGGCTCCTTGTCCCACACGGAAGGTGGCAGCCCTGAAAGCTGTTGCTGGTCTTCACCATCCCCCTGCAGCCTATTCAGAGGCACAACAGGATTCAGGACCCGGGCATGCCCACAGGAGGAACATCTCATGGCTCTCGTCCTCGGCAGAGCCTGATTCCGAAAAGGCACACGTCCGGCTCCTTGTCCCACACGGAAGGTGGCAGCCCTGAAAGCTGTTGCTGGTCTTCACCTTCCCCCTGCAGCCTATTCACAGGCACAACAGGATCTGGGACCCGGGCTTGCTGAGAGGAGGAACATGTCATGGCTCTCGTCCTCGGCAGAGCCTGATTCCGAAAAGGCAAACGTCCGGCTCCTTGTCCGACACGGAAGGTGGCAGCCCTGAAAGCTGTTGCTGGTCTTCATTGTCCCCCTGCAGCCTATGCACAGGCACAACAGGATTCAGGACCCGGGCATGCCCAGAGGAGGAAAATCTCATGGATCTCTTCCTCGGCAGAGCCTGATTCCGAAAAGGCACACGTCCGGCTCCTTGTCCCACACGGAAGGTGGCAGCCCTGAAAGCTGTTGCTGGTCTTCACCGTCCCCCTGCAGCCTATTCACAGGCACAACAGGATCTGGGACCCGGGCTTGCTGAGAGGAGGAACATCTCATGGCTCTCGTCCTCGGCAGAGCCTGATTCCGAAAAGGCACACGTCCGGCTCCTTGTCCCACACGGAAGGTGGCAGCCCTGAAAGCTGTTGCTGGTCTTCACCGTCCCCCTGCAGCCTATTCACAGGCACAACAGGATTCGGGACCTGGGCATGCCCAGAGGAGGAACATCTCATGGCTCTCGTCCTCGGCAGAGTCTGATTCCTGAAAGGCACATGTCCGGCTCCTTGTCCCACACGGAAGGTGGCAGCCCTGAAAGCTGTTGCTGGTCTTCACCATCCACCTGCAGCCTATTCAGAGGTACAACAGGATTCAGGACCCGGGCATGCCCACAGGAGGAACATCTCATGGCTCTCGTCCTCGGCAGAGCCTGATTCCGAAAAGGCACACGTCCGGCTCCTTGTCCCACACGGAAGGTGGCAGCCCTGAAAGCTGTTGCTGGTCTTCACCGTCCCCCTGCAGCCTATTCACAGGCACAACAGGATCTGGGACCCGGGCTTGCCCAGAGGAGGAACATCTCATGGCTCTCATCCTCGGCAGAGCCTGATTCCGAAAAGGCACACGTCCGGCTCCTTGTCCCACACGGAAGGTGGCAGCCCTGAAAGCTGTTGCTGGTCTTCACCGTCCCCCTGCAGCCTATTCACAGGCACAACAGGATCTGGGACCCGGGCATGCCCGGAGGAGTAACATCTCATGGCTCTCGTCCTCGGCAGAGTCTGATTCCTGAAAGGCACATGTCCGGCTCCTTGTCCCACACGGAAGGTGGCAGCCCTGAAAGCTGTTGCTGGTCTTCACCGTCCCCCTGCAGCCTATTCAGAGGCACAACAGGATTCAGGACCCGGGCATGCCCACAGGAGGAACATCTCATGGCTCTCGTCCTCGGCAGAGCCTGATTCCGAAAAGGCACACGTCCGGCTCCTTGTCCCACACGGAAGGTGGCAGCCCTGAAAGATGTTGCTGGTCTTCACCGTCCCCCTGCAGCCTATTCACAGGCACAACAGGATCTGGGACCCGGGCTTGCCCAGAGGAGGAACATGTCATGGCTCTCTTCCTCGGCAGAGCCTGATTCCGAAAAGGCAAACGTCCGGCTCCTTGTCCCACACGGAAGGTGGCAGCCCTGAAAGCTGTTGCTGGTCTTCACCGTCCCCTGCAGCCTATTCACAGGCACAACAGGATCTGGGACCCGGGCTTGCTGAGAGGAGGAACATCTCATGGCTCTCGTCCTCGGCAGAGCCTGATTCCGAAAAGGCACACGTCCGGCTCCTTGTCCCACACGGAAGGTGGCAGCCCTGAAAGCTGTTGCTGGTCTTCACCGTCCCCCTGCAGCCTATGCACAGGCACAACAGGATCTGGGAAACGGGCATGCCCAGAGGAGGAACATCTCATGGCTCTCTTCCTCGGCAGAGCCTGATTCCGAAAAGGCACACGTCCGGCTCCTTGTCCCACACGGAAGGTGGCAGCCCTGAAAGCTGTTGCTGGTCTTCACCGTCCCCCTGAAGCCTATTCACAGGCACAACAGGATCTGGGACCCGGGCATGCCCAGAGGAGGAACTTCTCATGGCTCTCGTCCTCGGCAGAGCCTGATTCCGAAAAGGCACACGTCCGGCTCCTTGTCCCACACGGAAGGTGGCAGCCCTGAAAGCTGTTGCTGGTCTTCACCGTCCCCCTGCAGCCTATTCACAGGCACAACAGGATTCAGGACCCGGGCATGTCCAGAGGAGGAACATCTCATGGCTCTCGTCCTCGGCAGAGCCTGATTCCGAAAAGGCACGCGTCCGGCTCCTTGTCCCACACGGAAGGTGGCAGCCCTGAAAGCTGTTGCTGGTCTTCACCGTCCCCCTGCAGCCTATTCACAGGTACAACAGGATCTGGGACCCGGGCTTGCTGAGAGGAGGAACATCTCATGGCTCTCTTCCTCGGCAGAGCCTCTTTCCGAAAAGGCACACGTCCGGCTCCTTGTCCCACACGGAAGGTGGCAGCCCTGAAAGCTGTTGCTGGTCTTCACCGTCCCCCTGCAGCCTATGCACAGGCACAACAGGATCTGGGAAACGGGCATGCCCAGAGGAGGAACATCTCATGGCTCTCTTCCTCGGCAGAGCCTGATTCCGAAAAGGCACACGTCCGGCTCCTTGTCCCACACGGAAGGTGGCAGCCCTGAAAGCTGTTGCTGGTCTTCACCGTCCCCCTGAAGCCTATTCACAGGCACAACACGATCTGGGACCCGGGCATGCCCAGAGGAGGAACTTCTCATGGCTCTCGTCCTCGGCAGAGCCTGATTCCGAAAAGGCACACGTCCGGCTCCTTGTCCCACACGGAAGGTGGCAGCCCTGAAAGCTGTTGCTGGTCTTCACCGTCCCCCTGCAGCCTATTCACAGGCACAACAGGATCTGGGACCCGGGCTTGCCCAGAGGAGGAACATCTCATGGCTCTCGTCCTCGGCAGAGCCTGATTCCGAAAAGGCACACGTCCGGCTCCTTGTCCCACACGGAAGGTGGCAGCCCTGAAAGCTGTTGCTGGTCTTCACTGTCCCCCTGCAGCCTATTCACAGGCACAACAGGATTCAGGACCCGGGCATGCCCAGAGGAGGAACATCTCATGGATCTCTTCCTCGGCAGAGCCTGATTCCGAAAAGGCACACGTCCGGCTCCTTGTCCCACACGGAAGGTGGCAGCCCTGAAAGCTGTTGCTGGTCTTCACCGTCCCCCTGCAGCCTATTCACAGGCACAACAGGATCTGGGACCCGGGCTTGCCCAGAGGAGGAACATCTCATGGCTCTCGTCCTCGGCAGAGCCTGATTCCGAAAAGGCACACGTCCGGCTCCTTGTCCCACACGGAAGGTGGCAGCCCTGAAAGCTGTTGCTGGTCTTCACCGTCCCCCTGCAGCCTATTCACAGGTACAACAGGATCTGGGACCCGGGCTTGCTGAGAGGAGGAACATCTCATGGCTCTCTTCCTCGGCAGAGCCTGATTCCGAAAAGGCACACGTCCGGCTCCTTGTCCCACACGGAAGGTGGCAGCCCTGAAAGCTGTTGCTGGTCTTCACCGTCCCCCTGCAGCCTATTCACAGGCACAACAGGATCTGGGACCTGGGCAAGCCCGGAGGAGGAACATCTCATGGCTCTCGTCCTCGGCAGAGTCTGATTCCTGAAAGGCACATGTCCGGCTCCTTGTCCCACACGGAAGGTGGCAGCCCTGAAAGCTGTTGCTGGTCTTCACCGTCCCCCTGCAGCCTATTCACAGGCACAACAGGATTCAGGACCCGGGCTTGCCCAGAGGAGGAACATCTCATGGCTCTCATCCTCGGCAGAGCCTGATTCCGAAAAGGCACACGTCCGGCTCCTTGTCCCACACGGAAGGTGGCAGCCCTGAAAGCTGTTGCTGGTCTTCACCGTCCCCCTGCAGCCTATTCACAGGCACAACAGGATCTGGGACCCGGGCATGCCCGGAGGAGTAACATCTCATGGCTCTCGTCCTCGGCAGAGTCTGATTCCTGAAAGGCACATGTCCGGCTCCTTGTCCCACACGGAAGGTGGCAGCCCTGAAAGCTGTTGCTGGTCTTCACCGTCCCCCTGCAGCCTATTCAGAGGCACAACAGGATTCAGGACCCGGGCATGCCCACAGGAGGAACATCTCATGGCTCTCGTCCTCGGCAGAGCCTGATTCCGAAAAGGCACACGTCCGGCTCCTTGTCCCACACGGAAGGTGGCAGCCCTGAAAGCTGTTGCTGGTCTTCACCGTCCCCCTGCAGCCTATTCACAGGCACAACAGGATCTGGGACCCGGGCTTGCTGAGAGGAGGAACATGTCATGGCTCTCTTCCTCGGCAGAGCCTGATTCCGAAAAGGCAAACGTCCGGCTCCTTGTCCCACACGGAAGGTGGCAGTCCTGAAAGCTGTTGCTGGTCTTCACTGTCCCCCTGCAGCCTATTCACAGGCACAACAGGATCTGGGACCCGGGCATGCCCAGAGGAGGAAAATCTCATGGATCTCTTCCTCGGCAGAGCCTGATTCCGAAAAGGCACACGTCCGGCTCCTTGTCCCACACGGAAGGTGGCAGCCCTGAAAGCTGTTGCTGGTCTTCACCGTCCCCCTGCAGCCTATTCACAGGTACAACAGGATCTGGGACCCGGGCTTGCTGAGAGGAGGAACATCTCATGGCTCTCTTCCTCGGCAGAGCCTCTTTCCGAAAAGGCACACGTCCGGCTCCTTGTCCCACACGGAAGGTGGCAGCCCTGAAAGCTGTTGCTGGTCTTCACCGTCCCCCTGCAGCCTATGCACAGGCACAACAGGATCTGGGAAACGGGCATGCCCAGAGGAGGAACATCTCATGGCTCTCTTCCTCGGCAGAGCCTGATTCCGAAAAGGCACACGTCCGGCTCCTTGTCCCACACGGAAGGTGGCAGCCCTGAAAGCTGTTGCTGGTCTTCACCGTCCCCCTGAAGCCTATTCACAGGCACAACAGGATCTGGGACCCGGGCATGCCCAGAGGAGGAACTTCTCATGGCTCTCGTCCTCGGCAGAGCCTGATTCCGAAAAGGCACACGTCCGGCTCCTTGTCCCACACGGAAGGTGGCAGCCCTGAAAGCTGTTGCTGGTCTTCACCGTCCCCCTGCAGCCTATTCACAGGCACAACAGGATCTGGGACCCGGGCTTGCCCAGAGGAGGAACATCTCATGGCTCTCGTCCTCGGCAGAGCCTGATTCCGAAAAGGCACACGTCCGGCTCCTTGTCCCACACGGAAGGTGGCAGCCCTGAAAGCTGTTGCTGGTCTTCACTGTCCCCCTGCAGCCTATTCACAGGCACAACAGGATTCAGGACCCGGGCATGCCCAGAGGAGGAACATCTCATGGATCTCTTCCTTGGCAGAGCCTGATTCCGAAAAGGCACACGTCCGGCTCCTTGTCCCACACGGAAGGTGGCAGCCCTGAAAGCTGTTGCTGGTCTTCACCGTCCCCCTGCAGCCTATTCACAGGCACAACAGGATCTGGGACCCGGGCTTGCCCAGAGGAGGAACATCTCATGGCTCTCGTCCTCGGCAGAGCCTGATTCCGAAAAGGCACACGTCCGGCTCCTTGTCCCACACGGAAGGTGGCAGCCCTGAAAGCTGTTGCTGGTCTTCACCGTCCCCCTGCAGCCTATTCACAGGTACAACAGGATCTGGGACCCGGGCATGTCCAGAGGAGGAACATCTCATGGATCTCTTCCTCGGCAGAGCCTGATTCCGAAAAGGCACACGTCCGGCTCCTTGTCCCACACGGAAGGTGGCAGCCCTGAAAGCTGTTGCTGGTCTTCACCGTCCCCCTGCAGCCTATTCACAGGTACAACAGGATCTGGGACCCGGGCTTGCTGAGAGGAGGAACATCTCATGGCTCTCGTCCTCGGCAGAGCCTCATTCCGAAAAGGCACACGTCCGGCTCCTTGTCCCACACGGAAGATGGCATCCCTGAAAGCTGTTGCTGGTCTTCACCGTCCCCCTGCAGCCTATTCACAGGCACAACAGGATCTGGGACCCGGGCATGCCCAGAGGAGGAACATCTCATGGATCTCTTCCTCGGCAGAGCCTGATTCCTGAAAGGCACATGTCCGGCCTTTTGTCCCACACGGAAGGTGGCAGCCCTGAAAGCTGTTGCTGGTCTTCACCGTCCCCCTGCAACCTATTCACAGGCACAACAGGATTCAGGACCCGGGCATGCCCAGAGGAGGAACATCTCATGGATCTCGTCCTCGGCAGAGCCTGATTCCGAAAAGGCACACGTCCGGCTCCTTGTCCCACACGGAAGGTGGCAGCCCTGAAAGCTGTTGCTGGTCTTCACCGTCCCCCTGCAGCCTATTCAGAGGCACAACAGGATTCAGGACCCGGGCATGCCCACAGGAGGAACATCTCATGGCTCTCGTCCTCGGCAGAGCCTGATTCCGAAAAGGCACACGTCCGGCTCCTTGTCCCACACGGAAGGTGGCAGCCCTGAAAGCTGTTGCTGGTCTTCACCGTCCCCCTGCAGCCTATTCACAGGCACAACAGGATCTGGGACCCGGGCTTGCTGAGAGGAGGAACATGTCATGGCTCTCGTCCTCGGCAGAGCCTGATTCCGAAAAGGCAAACGTCCGGCTCCTTGTCCCACACGGAAGGTGGCAGCCCTGAAAGCTGTTGCTGGTCTTCACTGTCCCCCTGCAGCCTATTCACAGGCACAACAGGATCTGGGACCCGGGCATGCCCAGAGGAGGAACATCTCATGGATCTCTTCCTCGGCAGAGCCTGATTCCGAAAAGGCACACGTCCGGATCCTTGTCCCACACGGAAGGTGGCAGCCCTGAAAGCTGTTGCTGGTCTTCACCGTCCCCCTGCAGCCTATTCACAGGCACAACAGGATCTGGGACCCGGGCTTGCTGAGAGGAGGAACATCTCATGGATCTCGTCCTCGGCAGAGCCTGATTCCGAAAAGGCACACGTCCGGCTCCTTGTCCCACACGGAAGGTGGCAGCCCTGAAAGCTGTTGCTGGTCTTCACCGTCCCCCTGCAGCCTATGCACAGGCACAACAGGATCTGGGAAACGGGCATGCCCAGAGGAGGAACATCTCATGGCTCTCTTCCTCGGCAGAGCCTGATTCCGAAAAGGCACACGTCCGGCTCCTTGTCCCACACGGAAGGTGGCAGCCCTGAAAGCTGTTGCTGGTCTTCACCGTCCCCCTGCAGCCTATTCACAGGCACAACAGGATCTGGGACCCGGGCATGCCCAGAGGAGGAACTTCTCATGGCTCTCGTCCTCGGCAGAGCCTGATTCCGAAAAGGCACACGTCCGGCTCCTTGTCCCACACGGAAGGTGGCAGCCCTGAAAGCTGTTGCTGGTCTTCACCGTCCCCCTGCAGCCTATTCACAGGCACAACAGGATCTGGGACCCGGGCTTGCTGAGAGGAGGAACATGTCATGGCTCTCGTCCTCGGCAGAGGCTGATTCCGAAAAGGCACACGTCCGGCTCCTTGTCCCACACGGAAGGTGGCAGCCCTGAAAGCTGTTGCTGGTCTTCACTGTCCCCCTGCAGCCTATTCACAGGCACAACAGGATCTGGGACCCGGGCTTGCTGAGAGGAGGAACATCTCATGGCTCTCGTCCTCGGCAGAGCCTGATTCCGAAAAGGCACACGTCCGGCTCCTTGTCCCACACGGAAGGTGGCAGCCCTGAAAGCTGTTGCTGGTCTTCACCGTCCCCCTGCAGCCTATGCACAGGCACAACAGGATCTGGGAAACGGGCATGCCCAGAGGAGGAACATCTCATGGCTCTCTTCCTCGGCAGAGCCTGATTCCGAAAAGGCACACGTCCGGCTCCTTGTCCCACACGGAAGGTGGCAGCCCTGAAAGCTGTTGCTGGTCTTCACCGTCCCCCTGCAGCCTATTCACAGGCACAACAGGATCTGGGATCCGGGCATGCCCAGAGGAGGAACTTCTCATGGCTCTCGTCCTCGGCAGAGCCTGATTCCGAAAAGGCACACGTCCGGCTCCTTGTCCCACACGGAAGGTGGCAGCCCTGAAAGCTGTTGCTGGTCTTCACCGTCCCCCTGCAGCCTATTCACAGGCACAACAGGATCTGGGACCCGGGCTTGTCCAGAGGAGGAACATGTCATGGCTCTCGTCCTCGGCAGAGCCTGATTCCGAAAAGGCAAACGTCCGGCTCCTTGTCCCACACGGAAGGTGGCAGCCCTGAAAGCTGTTGCTGGTCTTCACTGTCCCCCTGCAGCCTATTCACAGGCACAACAGGATCTGGGACCCGGGCATCCCCAGAGGAGGAACATCTCATGGCTCTCGTCCTCGGCAGAGCCTGATTCCGAAAAGGCACACGTCCGGCTCCTTGTCCCACACGGAAGGTGGCAGCCCTGAAAGCTGTTACTGGTCTTCACCGTCCCCCTGCAGCCTATGCACAGGCACAACAGGATCTGGGAAACGGGCATGCCCAGAGGAGGAACATCTCATGGCTCTCTTCCTCGGCAGAGCCTGATTCCGAAAAGGCACACGTCCGGCTCCTTGTCCCACACGGAAGGTGGCAGCCCTGAAAGCTGTTGCTGGTCTTCACCGTCCCCCTGCAGCCTATTCACAGGCACAACAGGATCTGGGACCCGGGCATGCCCAGAGGAGGAACTTCTCATGGCTCTCGTCCTCGGCAGAGCCTGATTCCGAAAAGGCACACGTCCGGCTCCTTGTCCCACACGGAAGGTGGCAGCCCTGAAAGCTGTTGCTGGTCTTCACCGTCCCCCTGCAGCCTATTCACAGGCACAACAGGATCTGGGACCCGGGCTTGCTGAGAGGAGGAACATGTCATGGCTCTCGTCCTCGGCAGAGCCTGATTCCGAAAAGGCACACGTCCGGCTCCTTGTCCCACACGGAAGGTGGCAGCCCTGAAAGCTGTTGCTGGTCTTCACTGTCCCCCTGCAGCCTATTCACAGGCACAACAGGATCTGGGACCCGGGCTTGCTGAGAGGAGGAATATCTCATGGATCTCGTCCTCGGCAGAGCCTGATTCCGAAAAGGCACACGTCCGGCTCCTTGTCCCACACGGAAGGTGGCAGCCCTGAAAGCTGTTGCTGGTCTTCACCGTCCCCCTGCAGCCTATTCACAGGTACAACAGGATCTGGGACCCGGGCTTGCTGAGTGGAGGGACATCTCATGGCTCTCTTCCTCGGCATAGCCTCTTTCCGAAAAGGCACACGTCCGGCTCCTTGTCCCACACGGAAGGTGGCAGCCCTGAAAGCTGTTGCTGGTCTTCACCGTCCCCCTGCAGCCTATTCACAGGCACAACAGGATCTGGGAAACGGGCATGCCCAGAGGAGGAACATCTCATGGCTCTCTTCCTCGGCAGAGCCTGATTCCGAAAAGGCACACGTCCGGCTCCTTGTCCCACACGGAAGGTGGCAGCCCTGAAAGCTGTTGCTGGTCTTCACCGTCCCCCTGCAGCCTATTCACAGGCACAACAGGATTCAGGACCCGGGCATGTCCAGAGGAGGAACATCTCATGGCTCTCGTCCTCGGCAGAGCCTGATTCCGAAAAGGCACACGTCCGGCTCCTTGTCCCACACGGAAGGTGGCAGCCCTGAAAGCTGTTGCTGGTCTTCACCGTCCCCCTGCAGCCCATTCACAGGCACAACAGGATTCGGGACCTGGGCATGCCCAGAGGAGGAACATCTCATGGATCTCTTCCTCGGCAGAGCCTGATTCCGAAAAGGCACACGTCCGGCTCCTTGTCCCACACGGAAGGTGGCAGCCCTGAAAGCTGTTGCTGGTCTTCACCGTCCCCCTGCAGCCTATTCACAGGTACAACAGGATCTGGGACCCGGGCTTGCTGAGAGGAGGAACATCTCATGGCTCTCGTCCTCGGCAGAGCCTGATTCCGAAAAGGCACACGTCCGGCTCCTTGTCCCACACGGAAGGTGGCAGCCCTGAAAGCTGTTGCTGGTCTTCACCGTCCCCCTGCAGCCTATTCACAGGCACAACAGGATCTGGGACCTGGGCGTGCCCGGAGGAGGAACATCTCATGGCTCTCGTCCTCGGCAGAGCCTGATTCCTGAAAGGCACATGTCCGGCTCTTTGTCCCACACGGAAGGTGGCAGCCCTGAAAGCTGTTGCTGGTCTTCACCATCCCCCTGCAGCCTATTCACAGGCACAACAGGATTCGGGACCTGGGCATGCCCAGAGGAGGAACATCTCATGGATCTCTTCCTCGGCAGAGCCTGATTCCGAAAAGGCACACGTCCGGCTCATTGTCCCACACGGAAGGTGGCAGCCCTGAAAGCTGTTGCTGGTCTTCACCGTCCCCCTGCAGCCTATTCACAGGTACAACAGGATCTGGGACCCGGGCATGCCCAGAGGAGGAACATCTCATGGATCTCGTCCTCGGCAGAGCCTGATTCCGAAAAGGCAAACGTCCGGCTCCTTGTCCCACAGGGAAGATGGCATCCCTGAAAGCTGTTGCTGGTCTTAACCGTCCCCCTGCAGCCTATTCACAGGCACAACAGGATCTGGGACCTGGGCATGCCCGGAGGAGGAACATCTCATGGCTCTCGTCCTCGGCAGAGTCTGATTCCTGCAAGGCACATGTCCGGCTCCTTGTCCCACACGGAAGGTGGCAGCCCTGAAAGCTGTTGCTGGTCTTCACCATCCCCCTGCAGCCTATTCACAGGCACAACAGGATTCAGGACCCGGGCATGCCCACAGGAGGAACATCTCATGGCTCTCGTCCTCGGCAGAGCCTGATTCCGAAAAGGCACACGTCCGGCTCCTTGTCCCACACGGAAGGTGGCAGCCCTGAAAGCTGTTGCTGGTCTTCACCGTCCCCCTGCAGCCTATTCACAGGCACAACAGGATCTGGGACCCGGGCTTGCTGAGAGGAGGAACATGTCATGGCTCTCGTCCTCGGCAGAGCCTGATTCCGAAAAGGCACACGTCCGGCTCCTTGTCCCACACGGAAGGTGGCAGCCCTGAAAGCTGTTGCTGGTCTTCACCGTCCCCCTGCAGCCTATTCACAGGCACAACAGGATCTGGGACCCGGGCTTGCTGAGAGGAGGAACATCTCATGGCTCTCGTCCTCGGCAGAGCCTCTTTCCGAAAAGGCACACGTCCGGCTCCTTGTCCCACACGGAAGGTGGCAGCCCTGAAAGCTGTTGCTGGTCTTCACCGTCCCCCTGCAGCCTATTCACAGGCACAACAGGATCTGGGAAACGGGCATGCCCAGAGGAGGAACATCTCATGGCTGTAATCCTCGGCAGAGCCTGATTCCGAAAAGGCACACGTCCGGCTCCTTGTCCCACACGGAAGGTGGCAGCCCTGAAAGCTGTTGCTGGTCTTCACCGTCCCCCTGCAGCCTATGCACAGGCACAACAGGATCTGGGAAACGGGCATGCCCAGAGGAGGAACATCTCATGGCTCTCTTCCTCGGCAGAGCCTGATTCCGAAAAGGCACACGTCCGGCTCCTTGTCCCACACGGAAGGTGGCAGCCCTGAAAGCTGTTGCTGGTCTTCACCGTCCCCCTGCAGCCTATTCACAGGCACAACAGGATCTGGGACCCGGGCATGCCCAGAGGAGGAACTTCTCATGGCTCTCGTCCTCGGCAGAGCCTGATTCCGAAAAGGCACACGTCCGGCTCCTTGTCCCACACGGAAGGTGGCAGCCCTGAAAGCTGTTGCTGGTCTTCACCGTCCCCCTGCAGCCTATTCACAGGCACAACAGGATCTGGGACCCGGGCTTGCTGAGAGGAGGAACATGTCATGGCTCTCGTCCTCGGCAGAGCCTGATTCCGAAAAGGCACACGTCCGGCTCCTTGTCCCACACGGAAGGTGGCAGCCCTGAAAGCTGTTGCTGGTCTTCACTGTCCCCCTGCAGCCTATTCACAGGCACAACAGGATCTGGGACCCGGGCATGCCCAGAGGAGGAACATCTCATGGATCTCTTCCTCGGCAGAGCCTGATTCCGAAAAGGCACACGTCCGGCTCCTTGTCCCACACGGAAGGTGGCAGCCCTGAAAGCTGTTGCTGGTCTTCACCGTCCCCCTGCAGCCTATTCACAGGCACAACAGGATCTGGGACCCGGGCTTGCCCAGAGGAGGAACATCTCATGGATCTCGTCCTCGGCAGAGCCTGATTCCGAAAAGGCACACGTCCGGCTCCTTGTCCCACACGGAAGGTGGCAGCCCTGAAAGCTGTTGCTGGTCTTCACCGTCCCCCTGCAGCCTATTCACAGGTACAACAGGATCTGGGACCCGGGCTTGCTGAGTGGAGGGACATCTCATGGCTCTCTTCCTCGGCATAGCCTCTTTCCGAAAAGGCACACGTCCGGCTCCTTGTCCCACACGGAAGGTGGCAGCCCTGAAAGCTGTTGCTGGTCTTCACCGTCCCCCTGCAGCCTATTCACAGGCACAACAGGATCTGGGAAATGGGCATGCCCAGAGGAGGAACATCTCATGGCTCTCTTCCTCGGCAGAGCCTCTTTCCGAAAAGGCACACGTCCGGCTCCTTGTCCCACACGGAAGGTGGCAGCCCTGAAAGCTGTTGCTGGTCTTCACCGTCCCCCTGCAGCCTATTCACAGGCACAACAGGATTCAGGACCCGGGCATGTCCAGAGGAGGAACATCTCATGGCTCTCGTCCTCGGCAGAGCCTGATTCCGAAAAGGCACACGTCCGGCTCCTTGTCCCACACGGAAGGTGGCAGCCCTGAAAGCTGTTGCTGGTCTTCACCGTCCCCCTGCAGCCTATTCACAGGCACAACAGGATTCGGGACCTGGGCATGCCCAGAGGAGGAACATCTCATGGATCTCTTCCTCGGCAGAGCCTGATTCCGAAAAGGCACACGTCCGGCTCCTTGTCCCACACGGAAGGTGGCAGCCCTGAAAGCTGTTGCTGGTCTTCACCGTCCCCCTGCAGCCTATTCACAGGTACAACAGGATCTGGGACCCGGGCTTGCTGAGAAGAGGAACATCTCATGGCTCTCGTCCTCGGCAGAGCCTGATTCCGAAAAGGCACACGTCCGGCTCCTTGTCCCACACGGAAGGTGGCAGCCCTGAAAGCTGTTGCTGGTCTTCACCGTCCCCCTGCAGCCTATTCACAGGCACAACAGGATCTGGGACCTGGGCGTGCCCGGAGGAGGAACATCTCATGGCTCTCGTCCTCGGCAGAGCCTGATTCCTGAAAGGCACATGTCCGGCTCTTTGTCCCACACGGAAGGTGGCAGCCCTGAAAGCTGTTGCTGGTCTTCACCATCCCCCTGCAGCCTATTCACAGGCACAACAGGATTCGGGACCTGGGCATGCCCAGAGGAGGAACATCTCATGGATCTCTTCCTCGGCAGAGCCTGATTCCGAAAAGGCACACGTCCGGCTCCTTGTCCCACACGGAAGGTGGCAGCCCTGAAAGCTGTTGCTGGTCTTCACCGTCCCCCTGCAGCCTATTCACAGGTACAACAGGATCTGGGACCCGGGCATGCCCAGAGGAGGAACATCTCATGGATCTCGTCCTCGGCAGAGCCTGATTCCGAAAAGGCAAACGTCCGGCTCCTTGTCCCACACGGAAGATGGCAGCCCTGAAAGCTGTTGCTGGTCTTCACCGTCCCCCTGCAGCCTATTCACAGGCACAACAGGATCTGGGACCTGGGCATGCCCGGAGGAGGAACATCTCATGGCTCTCGTCCTCGGCAGAGTCTGATTCCTGCAAGGCACATGTCCGGCTCCTTGTCCCACACGGAAGGTGGCAGCCCTGAAAGCTGTTGCTGGTCTTCACCATCCCCCTGCAGCCTATTCACAGGCACAACAGGATTCAGGACCCGGGCATGCCCACAGGAGGAACATCTCATGGCTCTCGTCCTCGGCAGAGCCTGATTCCGAAAAGGCACACGTCCGGCTCCTTGTCCCACACGGAAGGTGGCAGCCCTGAAAGCTGTTGCTGGTCTTCACCGTCCCCCTGCAGCCTATTCACAGGCACAACAGGATCTGGGACCCGGGCTTGCTGAGAGGAGGAACATCTCATGGCTCTCGTCCTCGGCAGAGCCTGATTCCGAAAAGGCACACGTCCGTCTCCTTGTCTCACACGGAAGGTGGCAGCCCTGAAAGCTGTTGCTGGTCTTCACCGTCCCCCTGCAGCCTATTCACAGGCACAACAGGATCTGGGACCCGGGCTTGCTGAGAGGAGGAACATCTCATGGCTCTCGTCCTCGGCAGAGCCTGATTCCGAAAAGGCACACGTCCGGCTCCTTGTCCCACACGGAAGGTGGCAGCCCTGAAAGCTGTTGCTGGTCTTCACTGTCCCCCTGCAGCCTATTCACAGGCACAACAGGATCTGGGACCCGGGCATGCCCAGAGGAGGAACATCTCATGGATCTCTTCCTCGGCAGAGCCTGATTCCGAAAAGGCACACGTCCGTCTCCTTGTCTCACACGGAAGGTGGCAGCCCTGAAAGCTGTTGCTGGTCTTCACCGTCCCCCTGCAGCCTATTCACAGGCACAACAGGATCTGGGACCCGGGCTTGCCCAGAGGAGGAACATCTCATGGCTCTCGTCCTCGGCAGAGCCTGATTCCGAAAAGGCACACGTCCGGCTCCTTGTCCCACACGGAAGGTGGCAGCCCTGAAAGCTGTTGCTGGTCTTCACCGTCCCCCTGCAGCCTATTCACAGGTACAACAGGATCTGGGACCCGGGCTTGCTGAGAGGAGGAACATCTCATGGCTCTCTTCCTCGGCATAGCCTCTTTCCGAAAAGGCACACGTCCGGCTCCTTGTCCCACACGGAAGGTGGCAGCCCTGAAAGCTGTTGCTGGTCTTCACCGTCCCCCTGCAGCCTATGCACAGGCACAACAGGATTCGGGACCTGGGCATGCCCAGAGGAGGAACATCTCATGGCTCTAATCCTCGGCAGAGCCTGATTCCGAAAAGGCACACGTCCGGCTCCTTGTCCCACACGGAAGGTGGCAGCCCTGAAAGCTGTTGCTGGTCTTCACCGTCCCCCTGCAGCCTATTCACAGGCACAACAGGATTCAGGACCCGGGCATGTCCAGAGGAGGAACATCTCATGGCTCTCGTCCTCGGCAGAGCCTGATTCCGAAAAGGCACACGTCCGGCTCCTTGTCCCACACGGAAGGTGGCAGCCCTGAAAGCTGTTGCTGGTCTTCACCGTCCCCCTGCAGCCTATTCACAGGCACAACAGGATTCGGGACCTGGGCATGCCCAGAGGAGGAACATCTCATGGATCTCTTCCTCGGCAGAGCCTGATTCCGAAAAGGCACACGTCCGGCTCCTTGTCCCACACGGAAGGTGGCAGCCCTGAAAGCTGTTGCTGGTCTTCACCGTCCCCCTGCAGCCTATTCAAAGGTACAACAGGATCTGGGACCCGGGCTTGCTGAGAGGAGGAACATCTCATGGCTCTCGTCCTCGGCAGAGCCTGATTCCGAAAAGGCACACGTCCGGCTCCTTGTCCCACACGGAAGGTGGCATCCCTGAAAGCTGTTGCTGGTCTTCACCGTCCCCCTGCAGCCTATTCACAGGCACAACAGGATCTGGGACCTGGGCGTGCCCGGAGGAGGAACATCTCATGGCTCTCGTCCTCGGCAGAGCCTGATTCCTGAAAGGCACATGTCCGGCTCTTTGTCCCACACGGAAGGTGGCAGCCCTGAAAGCTGTTGCTGGTCTTCACCGTCCCCCTGCAGCCTATTCACAGGTACAACAGGATCTGGGACCCGGGCTTGCTGAGAGGAGGAACATCTCATGGCTCTCGTCCTCGGCAGAGCCTGATTCCGAAAAGGCAAACGTCCGGCTCCTTGTCCCACACGGAAGATGGCAGCCCTGAAAGATGTTGCTGGTCTTCACCGTCCCCCTGCAGCCTATTCACAGGCACAACAGGATCTGGGATCTGGGCATGCCCGGAGGAGGAACATCTCATGGCTCTCGTCCTCGGCAGAGTCTGATTCCTGAAAGGCACATGTCCGGCTCCTTGTCCCACACGGAAGGTGGCAGCCCTGAAAGCTGTTGCTGGTCTTCACCATCCCCCTGCAGCCTATTCAGAGGCACAACAGGATTCAGGACCCGGGCATGCCCAGAGGAGGAACATCTCATGGCTCTCGTCCTCGGCAGAGCCTGATTCCGAAAAGGCACACGTCCGGCTCCTTGTCCCACACGGAAGGTGGCAGCCCTGAAAGCTGTTGCTGGTCTTCACCGTCCCCCTGCAGCCTATTCACAGGCACAACAGGATCTGGGACCCGGGCTTGCCCAGAGGAGGAACATCTCATGGCTCTCATCCTCGGCAGAGCCTGATTCCGAAAAGGCACACGTCCGGCTCCTTGTCCCACACGGAAGATGGCAGCCCTGAAAGCTGTTGCTGGTCTTCACCGTCCCCCTGCAGCCTATTCACAGGCACAACAGGATCTGGGACCCGGGCATGCCCGGAGGAGTAACATCTCATGGCTCGGCTCTCGTCCTCGGCAGAGTCTGATTCCTGAAAGGCACATGTCCGGCTCCTTGTCCCACACGGAAGGTGGCAGCCCTGAAAGCTGTTGCTGGTCTTCACTGTCCCCCTGCAGCCTATTCACAGGCACAACAGGATCTGGGACCCGGGCATGCCCAGAGGAGGAACATCTCATGGATCTCTTCCTCGGCAGAGCCTGATTCCGAAAAGGCACACGTCTGGCTCCTTGTCCCACACGGAAGTTGGCAGCCCTGAAAGCTGTTGCTGGTCTTCACCGTCCCCCTGCAGCCTATTCACAGGCACAACAGGATCTGGGACCCGGGCTTGCCCAGAGGAGGAACATCTCATGGCTCTCGTCCTCGGCAGAGCCTGATTCCGAAAAGGCACACGTCCGGCTCCTTGTCCCACACGGAAGGTGGCAGCCCTGAAAGCTGTTGCTGGTCTTCACCGTCCCCCTGCAGCCTATTCACAGGCACAACAGGATTCGGGACCCGGGCATGCCCAGAGGAGGAACATCTCATGGCTCTCGTCCTCGGCAGAGCCTGATTCCGAAAAGGCACACGTCCGGCTCCTTGTCCCACACGGAAGGTGGCAGCCCTGAAAGCTGTTGCTGGTCTTCACCGTCCCCCTGCAGCCTATTCACAGGTACAACAGGATCTGGGACCCGGGCTTGCTGAGAGGAGGAACATCTCATGGCTCTCGTCCTCGGCATAGCCTCTTTCTGAAAAGGCACACGTCCGGCTCCTTGTCCCACACGGAAGGTGGCAGCCCTGAAAGCTGTTGCTGGTCTTCACCGTCCCCCTGCAGCCTATTCACAGGCACAACAGGATCTGGGAAACGGGCATGCCCAGAGGAGGAACATCTCATGGCTCTAATCCTCGGCAGAGCCTGATTCCGAAAAGGCACACGTCCGGCTCCTTGTCCCACACGGAAGGTGGCATCCCTGAAAGCTGTTGCTGGTCTTCACCGTCCCCCTGCAGCCTATTCACAGGCACAACAGGATCTGGGACCTGGGCATGCCCGGAGGAGGAACATCTCATGGCTCTCGTCCTCGGCAGAGCCTGATTCCTGAAAGGCACATGTCCGGCTCTTTGTCCCACACGGAAGGTGGCAGCCCTGAAAGCTGTTGCTGGTCTTCACCGTCCCCCTGCAGCCTATTCACAGGCACAACAGGATTCGGGACCTGGGCATGCCCAGAGGAGGAACATCTCATGGATCTCTTCCTCGGCAGAGCCTGATTCCGAAAAGGCACACGTCCGGCTCCTTGTCCCACACGGAAGGTGGCAGCCCTGAAAGCTGTTGCTGGTCTTCACCGTCCCCCTGCAGCCTATTCACAGGTACAACAGGATCTGGGACCCGGGCTTGCTGAGAGGAGGAACATCTCATGGCTCTCGGCCTCGGCAGAGCCTGATTCCGAAAAGGCAAACGTCCGGCTCCTTGTCCCACACGGAAGATGGCATCCCTGAAAGCTGTTGCTGGTCTTCACCGTCCCCCTGCAGCCTATTCACAGGCACAACAGGATCTGGGACCTGGGCATGCCCGGAGGAGGAACATCTCATGGCTCTCGTCCTCGGCAGAGTCTGATTCCTGAAAGGCACATGTCCGGCTCCTTGTCCCACACGGAAGGTGGCAGCCCTGAAAGCTGTTGCTGGTCTTCACCGTCCCCCTGCAGCCTATTCACAGGCACAACAGGATTCAGGACCCGGGCATGCCCACAGGAGGAACATCTCATGGCTCTCGTCCTCGGCAGAGCCTGATTCCGAAAAGGCACACGTCTGGCTCCTTGTCCCACACGGAAGGTGGCAGCCCTGAAAGCTGTTGCTGGTCTTCACCGTCCCCCTGCAGCCTATTCACAGGCACAACAGGATCTGGGACCCGGGCTTGCCCAGAGGAGGAACATCTCATGGCTCTCGTCCTCGGCAGAGCCTGATTCCGAAAAGGCACACGTCCGGCTCCTTGTCCCACACGGAAGGTGGCAGCCCTGAAAGCTGTTGCTGGTCTTCACCGTCCCCCTGCAGCCTATTCACAGGTACAACAGGATCTGGGACCCGGGCTTGCTGAGAGGAGGAACATCTCATGGCTCTCGTCCTCGGCAGAGCCTCATTCCGAAAAGGCAAACGTCCGGCTCCTTGTCCCACACGGAAGATGGCATCCCTGAAAGCTGTTGCTGGTCTTCACCGTCCCCCTGCAGCCTATTCACAGGCACAACAGGATCTGGGACCTGGGCATGCCCGGAGGAGGAACATCTCATGGCTCTCATCCTCGGCAGAGTCTGATTCCTGAAAGGCACATGTCCGGCTCCTTGTCCCACACGGAAGGTGGCAGCCCTGAAAGCTGTTGCTGGTCTTCACCGTCCCCCTGCAGCCTATTCACAGGCACAACAGGATCTGGGACCCGGGCTTGCCCAGAGGAGGAACATCTCATGGCTCTCATCCTCGGCAGAGCCTGATTCCGAAAAGGCACACGTCCGGCTCCTTGTCCCACACGGAAGATGGCAGCCCTGAAAGCTGTTGCTGGTCTTCACCGTCCCCCTGCAGCCTATTCACAGGCACAACAGGATCTGGGACCCGGGCATGCCCGGAGGAGTAACATCTCATGGCTCTCGTCCTCGGCAGAGTCGGATTCCTGAAAGGCACATGTCCGGCTCCTTGTCCCACACGGAAGGTGGCAGCCCTGAAAGCTGTTGCTGGTCTTCACCGTCCCCCTGCAGCCTATTCAGAGGCACAACAGGATTCAGGACCCGGGCATGCCCACAGGAGGAACATCTCATGGCTCTCGTCCTCGGCAGAGCCTGATTCCGAAAAGGCACACGTCCGGCTCCTTGTCCCACACGGAAGGTGGCAGCCCTGAAAGCTGTTGCTGGTCTTCACCGTCCCCCTGCAGCCTATTCACAGGCACAACAGGATCTGGGACCCGGGCTTGCTGAGAGGAGGAACATGTCATGGCTCTCGTCCTCGGCAGAGCCTGATTCCGAAAAGGCAAACGTCCGGCTCCTTGTCCCACACGGAAGGTGGCAGCCCTGAAAGCTGTTGCTGGTCTTCACTGTCCCCCTGCAGCCTATTCACAGGCACAACAGGATCTGGGACCCGGGCATGCCCAGAGGAGGAACATCTCATGGATCTCTTCCTCGGCAGAGCCTGATTCCGAAAAGGCACACGTCCGGCTCCTTGTCCCACACGGAAGGTGGCAGCCCTGAAAGCTGTTGCTGGTCTTCACCGTCCCCCTGCAGCCTATTCACAGGCACAACAGGATCTAGTACCCGGGCTTGCTGAGAGGAGGAACATCTCATGGCTCTCGTCCTCGGCAGAGCCTGATTCCGAAAAGGCACACGTCCGGCTCCTTGTCCCACACGGAAGGTGGCAGCCCTGAAAGCTGTTGCTGGTCTTCACCGTCCCCCTGCAGCCTATTCACAGGTACAACAGGATCTGGGACCCGGGCTTGCTGAGAGGAGGAACATCTCATGGCTCTCGTCCTCGGCAGAGCCTGATTCCGAAAAGGCAAACGTCCGGCTCCTTGTCCCACACGGAAGATGGCATCCCTGAAAGCTGTTGCTGGTCTTCACCGTCCCCCTGCAGCCTATTCACAGGCACAACAGGATCTGGGACCTGGGCATGCCCGGAGGAGGAACATCTCATGGCTCTCGTCCTCGGCAGAGTCTGATTCCTGAAAGGCACATGTCCGGCTCCTTGTCCCACACGGAAGGTGGCAGCCCTGAAAGCTGTTGCTGGTCTTCACCGTCCCCCTGCAGCCTATTCACAGGCACAACAGGATTCAGGACCCGGGCATGCCCACAGGAGGAACATCTCATGGCTCTCGTCCTCGGCAGAGCCTGATTCCGAAAAGGCACACGTCTGGCTCCTTGTCCCACACGGAAGGTGGCAGCCCTGAAAGCTGTTGCTGGTCTTCACCGTCCCCCTGCAGCCTATTCACAGGCACAACAGGATCTGGGACCCGGGCTTGCCCAGAGGAGGAACATCTCATGGCTCTCGTCCTCGGCAGAGCCTGATTCCGAAAAGGCACACGTCCGGCTCCTTGTCCCACACGGAAGGTGGCAGCCCTGAAAGCTGTTGCTGGTCTTCACCGTCCCCCTGCAGCCTATTCACAGGTACAACAGGATCTGGGACCCGGGCTTGCTGAGAGGAGGAACATCTCATGGCTCTCGTCCTCGGCAGAGCCTCATTCCGAAAAGGCAAACGTCCGGCTCCTTGTCCCACACGGAAGATGGCATCCCTGAAAGCTGTTGCTGGTCTTCACCGTCCCCCTGCAGCCTATTCACAGGCACAACAGGATCTGGGACCTGGGCATGCCCGGAGGAGGAACATCTCATGGCTCTCATCCTCGGCAGAGTCTGATTCCTGAAAGGCACATGTCCGGCTCCTTGTCCCACACGGAAGGTGGCAGCCCTGAAAGCTGTTGCTGGTCTTCACCGTCCCCCTGCAGCCTATTCACAGGCACAACAGGATCTGGGACCCGGGCTTGCCCAGAGGAGGAACATCTCATGGCTCTCATCCTCGGCAGAGCCTGATTCCGAAAAGGCACACGTCCGGCTCCTTGTCCCACACGGAAGATGGCAGCCCTGAAAGCTGTTGCTGGTCTTCACCGTCCCCCTGCAGCCTATTCACAGGCACAACAGGATCTGGGACCCGGGCATGCCCGGAGGAGTAACATCTCATGGCTCTCGTCCTCGGCAGAGTCGGATTCCTGAAAGGCACAAGTCCGGCTCCTTGTCCCACACGGAAGGTGGCAGCCCTGAAAGCTGTTGCTGGTCTTCACCGTCCCCCTGCAGCCTATTCAGAGGCACAACAGGATTCAGGACCCGGGCATGCCCACAGGAGGAACATCTCATGGCTCTCGTCCTCGGCAGAGCCTGATTCCGAAAAGGCACACGTCCGGCTCCTTGTCCCACACGGAAGGTGGCAGCCCTGAAAGCTGTTGCTGGTCTTCACCGTCCCCCTGCAGCCTATTCACAGGCACAACAGGATCTGGGACCCGGGCTTGCTGAGAGGAGGAACATGTCATGGCTCTCGTCCTCGGCAGAGCCTGATTCCGAAAAGGCAAACGTCCGGCTCCTTGTCCCACACGGAAGGTGGCAGCCCTGAAAGCTGTTGCTGGTCTTCACTGTCCCCCTGCAGCCTATTCACAGGCACAACAGGATCTGGGACCCGGGCATGCCCAGAGGAGGAACATCTCATGGATCTCTTCCTCGGCAGAGCCTGATTCCGAAAAGGCACACGTCCGGCTCCTTGTCCCACACGGAAGGTGGCAGCCCTGAAAGCTGTTGCTGGTCTTCACCGTCCCCCTGCAGCCTATTCACAGGCACAACAGGATCTAGTACCCGGGCTTGCTGAGAGGAGGAACATCTCATGGCTCTCGTCCTCGGCAGAGCCTGATTCCGAAAAGGCACACGTCCGGCTCCTTGTCCCACACGGAAGGTGGCAGCCCTGAAAGCTGTTGCTGGTCTTCACCGTCCCCCTGCAGCCTATTCACAGGCACAACAGGATCTGGGACCCGGGCTTGCCCAGAGGAGGAACATCTCATGGCTCTCATCCTCGGCAGAGCCTGATTCCGAAAAGGCACACGTCCGGCTCCTTGTCCCACACGGAAGATGGCAGCCCTGAAAGCTGTTGCTGGTCTTCACCGTCCCCCTGCAGCCTATTCACAGGCACAACAGGATCTGGGACCCGGGCATGCCCGGAGGAGTAACATCTCATGGCTCTCGTCCTCGGCAGAGTCGGATTCCTGAAAGGCACATGTCCGGCTCCTTGTCCCACACGGAAGGTGGCAGCCCTGAAAGCTGTTGCTGGTCTTCACCGTCCCCCTGCAGCCTATTCAGAGGCACAACAGGATTCAGGACCCGGGCATGCCCACAGGAGGAACATCTCATGGCTCTCGTCCTCGGCAGAGCCTGATTCCGAAAAGGCACACGTCCGGCTCCTTGTCCCACACGGAAGGTGGCAGCCCTGAAAGCTGTTGCTGGTCTTCACCGTCCCCCTGCAGCCTATTCACAGGCACAACAGGATTCGGGACCTGGGCATGCCCAGAGGAGGAACATCTCATGGATCTCTTCCTCGGCAGAGCCTGATTCCGAAAAGGCACACGTCCGGCTCCTTGTCCCACACGGAAGGTGGCAGCCCTGAAAGCTGTTGCTGGTCTTCACCGTCCCCCTGCAGCCTATTCACAGGTACAACAGGATTCAGGACCCGGGCTTGCTGAGAGGAGGAACATCTCATGGCTCTCGTCCTCGGCAGAGCCTGATTCCGAAAAGGCAAACGTCCGGCTCCTTGTCCAACACGGAAGATGGCATCCCTGAAAGCTGTTGCTGGTCTTCACCGTCCCCCTGCAGCCTATTCACAGGCACAACAGGATCTGGGACCTGGGCATGCCCGGAGGAGGAACATCTCATGGCTCTCGTCCTCGGCAGAGCCTGATTCCTGAAAGGCACATGTCCGGCTCTTTGTCCCACACGGAAGGTGGCAGCCCTGAAAGCTGTTGCTGGTCTTCACCGTCCCCCTGCAGCCTATTCACAGGCACAACAGGATTCGGGACCTGGGCATGCCCAGAGGAGGAACATCTCATGGATCTCTTCCTCGGCAGAGCCTGATTCCGAAAAGGCACACGTCCGGCTCCTTGTCCCACACGGAAGGTGGCAGCCCTGAAAGCTGTTGCTGGTCTTCACCGTCCCCCTGCAGCCTATTCACAGGTACAACAGGATCTGGGACCCGGGCTTGCTGAGAGGAGGAACATCTCATGGCTCTCGTCCTCGGCAGAGCCTGATTCCGAAAAGGCAAACGTCCGGCTCCTTGTCCCACACGGAAGATGGCATCCCTGAAAGCTGTTGCTGGTCTTCACCGTCCCCCTGCAGCCTATTCACAGGCACAACAGGATCTGGGACCTGGGCATGCCCGGAGGAGGAACATCTCATGGCTCTCGTCCTCGGCAGAGTCTGATTCCTGAAAGGCACATGTCCGGCTCCTTGTCCCACACGGAAGGTGGCAGCCCTGAAAGCTGTTGCTGGTCTTCACCGTCCCCCTGCAGCCTTTTCACAGGCACAACAGGATTCAGGACCCGGGCATGCCCACAGGAGGAACATCTCATGGCTCTCGTCCTCGGCAGAGCCTGATTCCGAAAAGGCACACGTCTGGCTCCTTGTCCCACACGGAAGGTGGCAGCCCTGAAAGCTGTTGCTGGTCTTCACCGTCCCCCTGCAGCCTATTCACAGGCACAACAGGATCTGGGACCCGGGCTTGCCCAGAGGAGGAACATCTCATGGCTCTCGTCCTCGGCAGAGCCTGATTCCGAAAAGGCACACGTCCGGCTCCTTGTCCCACACGGAAGGTGGCAGCCCTGAAAGCTGTTGCTGGTCTTCACCGTCCCCCTGCAGCCTATTCACAGGTACAACAGGATCTGGGACCCGGGCTTGCTGAGAGGAGGAACATCTCATGGCTATCGTCCTCGGCAGAGCCTCATTCCGAAAAGGCAAACGTCCGGCTCCTTGTCCCACACGGAAGATGGCATCCCTGAAAGCTGTTGCTGGTCTTCACCGTCCCCCTGCAGCCTATTCACAGGCACAACAGGATCTGGGACCTGGGCATGCCCTGAGGAGGAACATCTCATGGCTCTCATCCTCGGCAGAGTCTGATTCCTGAAAGGCACATGTCCGGCTCCTTGTCCCACACGGAAGGTGGCAGCCCTGAAAGCTGTTGCTGGTCTTCACCGTCCCCCTGCAGCCTATTCACAGGCACAACAGGATCTGGGACCCGGGCTTGCCCAGAGGAGGAACATCTCATGGCTCTCATCCTCGGCAGAGCCTGATTCCGAAAAGGCACACGTCCGGCTCCTTGTCCCACACGGAAGATGGCAGCCCTGAAAGCTGTTGCTGGTCTTCACCGTCCCCCTGCAGCCTATTCACAGGCACAACAGGATCTGGGACCCGGGCATGCCCGGAGGAGTAACATCTCATGGCTCTCGTCCTCGGCAGAGTCGGATTCCTGAAAGGCACATGTCCGGCTCCTTGTCCCACACGGAAGGTGGCAGCCCTGAAAGCTGTTGCTGGTCTTCACCGTCCCCCTGCAGCCTATTCAGAGGCACAACAGGATTCAGGACCCGGGCATGCCCACAGGAGGAACATCTCATGGATCTCGTCCTCGGCAGAGCCTGATTCCGAAAAGGCACACGTCCGGCTCCTTGTCCCACACGGAAGGTGGCAGCCCTGAAAGCTGTTGCTGGTCTTCACCGTCCCCCTGCAGCCTATTCACAGGCACAACAGGATCTGGTACCCGGGCTTGCTGAGAGGAGGAACATCTCATGGCTCTCGTCCTCGGCAGAGCCTGATTCCGAAAAGGCACACGTCCGGCTCCTTGTCCCACACGGAAGGTGGCAGCCCTGAAAGCTGTTGCTGGTCTTCACCGTCCCCCTGCAGCCTATTCACAGGCACAACAGGATCTGGGACCCGGGCTTGCCCAGAGGAGGAACATCTCATGGCTCTCATCCTCGGCAGAGCCTCATTCCGAAAAGGCACACGTCCGGCTCCTTGTCCCACACGGAAGATGGCAGCCCTGAAAGCTGTTGCTGGTCTTCACCGTCCCCCTGCAGCCTATTCACAGGCACAACAGGATCTGGGACCCGGGCATGCCCGGAGGAGTAACATCTCATGGCTCTCGTCCTCGGCAGAGTCGGATTCCTGAAAGGCACATGTCCGGCTCCTTGTCCCACACGGAAGGTGGCAGCCCTGAAAGCTGTTGCTGGTCTTCACCGTCCCCCTGCAGCCTATTCAGAGGCACAACAGGATTCAGGACCCGGGCATGCCCACAGGAGGAACATCTCATGGCTCTCGTCCTCGGCAGAGCCTGATTCCGAAAAGGCACACGTCCGGCTCCTTGTCCCACACGGAAGGTGGCAGCCCTGAAAGCTGTTGCTGGTCTTCACCGTCCCCCTGCAGCCTATTCACAGGCACAACAGGATCTGGGACCCGGGCTTGCTGAGAGGAGGAACATCTCATGGCTCTCGTCCTCGGCAGAGCCTGATTCCGAAAAGGCACACGTCCGGCTCCTTGTCCCACACGGAAGGTGGCAGCCCTGAAAGCTGTTGCTGGTCTTCACCGTCCCCCTGCAGCCTATTCACAGGTACAACAGGATCTGGGACCCGGGCTTGCTGAGAGGAGGAACATCTCATGGCTCTCTTCCTCGGCAGAGCCTCTTTCCGAAAAGGCACACGTCCGTCTCCTTGTCCCACACGGAAGGTGGCAGCCCTGAAAGCTGTTGCTGGTCTTCACCGTCCCCCTGCAGCCTATGCACAGGCACAACAGGATCTGGGAAACGGACATGCCCAGTGGAGGAACATCTCATGGCTCTCTTCCTCGGCAGAGCCTGATTCCGAAAAGGCACACGTCCGGCTCCTTGTCCCACACGGAAGGTGGCAGCCCTGAAAGCTGTTGCTGGTCTTCACCGTCCCCCTGCAGCCTATTCACAGGCACAACAGGATCTGGGACCCGGGCATGCCCAGAGGAGGAACTTCTCATGGCTCTCGTCCTCGGCAGAGCCTGATTCCGAAAAGGCACACGTCCGGCTCCTTGTCCCACACGGAAGGTGGCAGCCCTGAAAGCTGTTGCTGGTCTTCACCGTCCCCCTGCAGCCTATTCACAGGCACAACAGGATCTGGGACCCGGGCTTGCTGAGAGGAGGAACATGTCATGGCTCTCGTCCTCGGCAGAGCCTGATTCCGAAAAGGCACACGTCCGGCTCCTTGTCCCACACGGAAGGTGGCAGCCCTGAAAGCTGTTGCTGGTCTTCACTGTCCCCCTGCAGCCTATTCACAGGCACAACAGGATCTGGGACCCGGGCATGCCCAGAGGAGGAACATCTCATGGATCTCTTCCTCGGCAGAGCCTGATTCCGAAAAGGCACACGTCCGGCTCCTTGTCCCACACGGAAGGTGGCAGCCCTGAAAGCTGTTGCTGGTCTTCACCGTCCCCCTGCAGCCTATTCACAGGCACAACAGGATCTGGGACCCGGGCTTGCGCAGAGGAGGAACATCTCATGGATCTCGTCCTCGGCAGAGCCTGAGGCACACGTCCGGCTCCTTGTCCCACACGGAAGGTGGCAGCCCTGAAAGCTGTTGCTGGTCTTCACCGTCCCCCTGCAGCCTATTCACAGGCACAACAGGATCTGGGACCCGGGCTTGCTGAGAGGAGGAACATGTCATGGCTCTCGTCCTCGGCAGAGCCTGATTCCGAAAAGGCACACGTCCGGCTCCTTGTCCCACACGGAAGGTGGCAGCCCTGAAAGCTGTTGCTGGTCTTCACTGTCCCCCTGCAGCCTATTCACAGGCACAACAGGATCTGGGACCCGGGCATGCCCAGAGGAGGAACATCTCATGGATCTATTCCTCGGCAGAGCCTGATTCCGAAAAGGCACACGTCCGGCTCCTTGTCCCACACGGAAGGTGGCAGCCCTGAAAGCTGTTGCTGGTCTTCACCGTCCCCCTGCAGCCTATTCACAGGTACAACAGGATCTGGGACCCGGGCTTGCTGAGAGGAGAAACATCTCATGGCTCTCTTCCTCGGCAGAGCCTCTTTCCGAAAAGGCACGCGTCCGGCTCCTTGTCCCACACGGAAGGTGGCAGCCCTGAAAGCTGTTGCTGGTCTTCACCGTCCCCCTGCAGCCTATGCACAGGCACAACAGGATCTGGGACCCGGGCTTGCCCAGAGGAGGAACATCTCATGGCTCTCGTCCTCGGCAGAGCCTGATTCCGAAAAGGCACACGTCCGGCTCCTTGTCCCACACGGAAGGTGGCAGCCCTGAAAGCTGTTGCTGGTCTTCACCGTCCCCCTGCAGCCTATTCACAGGCACAACAGGATTCAGGACCCGGGCATGCCCCGAAGAGGAACATCTCATGGCTCTCGTCCTCAGCAGAGCCTGATTCCGAAAAGGCACACGTCCAGCTCCTTGTCCCACACGGAAGGTGGCAGCCCTGAAAGCTGTTGCTGGTCTTCACCGTCCCCCTGCAGCCTATTCACAGGCACAACAGGATTCGGGACCTGGGCATGCCCAGAAGAGGAACATCTCATGGATCTCTTCCTCGGCAGAGCCTGATTCCGAAAAGGCACACGTCCGGCTCCTTGTCCCACACGGAAGGTGGCAGCCCTGAAAGCTGTTGCTGGTCTTCACCGTCCCCCTGCAGCCTATTCACAGGTACAACAGGATCTGGGACCCGGGCTTGCTGAGAGGAGGAACATCTCATGGCTCTCTTCCTCGGCAGAGCCTCTTTCCGAAAAGGCACGCGTCCGGCTCCTTGTCCCACACGGAAGGTGGCAGCCCTGAAAGCTGTTGCTGGTCTTCACTGTCCCCCTGCAGCCTATTCACAGGCACAACAGGATCTGGGACCCGGGCTTGCTGAGAGGAGGAACATCTCATGGCTCTCGTCCTCGGCAGAGCCTGATTCCGAAAAGGCACACGTCCGGCTCCTTGTCCCACACGGAAGGTGGCAGCCCTGAAAGCTGTTGCTGGTCTTCACCGTCCCCCTGCAGCCTATTCACAGGTACAACAGGATCTGGGACCCGGGCTTGCTGAGAGGAGGAACATCTCATGGCTCTCTTCCTCGGCAGAGCCTCTTTCCGAAAAGGCACACGTCCGGCTCCTTGTCCCACACGGAAGGTGGCAGCCCTGAAAGCTGTTGCTGGTCTTCACCGTCCCCCTGCAGCCTATGCACAGGCACAACAGGATCTGGGAAACGGACATGCCCAGAGGAGGAACATCTCATGGCTCTCTTCCTCGGCAGAGCCTGATTCCGAAAAGGCACACGTCCGGCTCCTTGTCCCACACGGAAGGTGGCAGCCCTGAAAGCTGTTGCTGGTCTTCACCGTCCCCCTGCAGCCTATTCACAGGCACAACAGGATCTGGGACCCGGGCATGCCCAGAGGAGGAACTTCTCATGGCTCTCGTCCTCGGCAGAGCCTGATTCCGAAAAGGCACACGTCCGGCTCCTTGTCCCACACGGAAGGTGGCAGCCCTGAAAGCTGTTGCTGGTCTTCACCGTCCCCCTGCAGCCTATTCACAGGCACAACAGGATCTGGGACCCGGGCTTGCTGAGAGGAGGAACATGTCATGGCTCTCGTCCTCGGCAGAGCCTGATTCCGAAAAGGCACACGTCCGGCTCCTTGTCCCACACGGAAGGTGGCAGCCCTGAAAGCTGTTGCTGGTCTTCACTGTCCCCCTGCAGCCTATTCACAGGCACAACAGGATCTGGGACCCGGGCATGCCCAGAGGAGGAACATCTCATGGATCTCTTCCTCGGCAGAGCCTGATTCCGAAAAGGCACACGTCCGGCTCCTTGTCCCACACGGAAGGTGGCAGCCCTGAAAGCTGTTGCTGGTCTTCACCGTCCCCCTGCAGCCTATTCACAGGCACAACAGGATCTGGGACCCGGGCTTGCCCAGAGGAGGAACATCTCATGGATCTCGTCCTCGGCAGAGCCTGATTCCGAAAAGGCACACGTCCGGCTCCTTGTCCCACACGGAAGGTGGCAGCCCTGAAAGCTGTTGCTGGTCTTCACCGTCCCCCTGCAGCCTATTCACAGGCACAACAGGATTCAGGACCCGGGCATGCCCCGAGGAGGAACATCTCATGGCTCTCGTCCTCAGCAGAGCCTGATTCCGAAAAGGCACACGTCCAGCTCCTTGTCCCACACGGAAGGTGGCAGCCCTGAAAGCTGTTGCTGGTCTTCACCGTCCCCCTGCAGCCTATTCACAGGCACAACAGGATTCGGGACCTGGGCATGCCCAGAGGAGGACCATCTCATGGATCTCTTCCTCGGCAGAGCCTGATTCCGAAAAGGCACACGTCCGGCTCCTTGTCCCACACGGAAGGTGGCAGCCCTGAAAGCTGTTGCTGGTCTTCACCGTCCCCCTGCAGCCTATTCACAGGTACAACAGGATCTGGGACCCGGGCTTGCTGAGAGGAGGAACATCTCATGGCTCTCTTCCTCGGCAGAGCCTCTTTCCGAAAAGGCACGCGTCCGGCTCCTTGTCCCACACGGAAGGTGGCAACCCTGAAAGCTGTTGCTGGTCTTCACCGTCCCCCTGCAGCCTATGCACAGGCACAACAGGATCTGGGAAACGGGCATGCCCAGAGGAGGAACATCTCATGGCTCTCTTCCTCGGCAGAGCCTGATTCCGAAAAGGCACACGTCCGGCTCCTTGTCCCACACGGAAGGTGGCAGTCCTGAAAGCTGTTGCTGGTCTTCACCGTCCCCCTGCAGCCTATTCACAGGCACAACAGGATTCAGGACCCGGGCATGTCCAGAGGAGGAACATCTCATGGCTCTCGTCCTCGGCAGAGCCTGATTCCGAAAAGGCACACGTCCGGCTCCTTGTCCCACACGGAAGGTGGCAGCCCTGAAAGCTGTTGCTGGTCTTCACCGTCCCCCTGCAGCCTATTCACAGGCACAACAGGATCTGGGACCCGGGCATGCCCAGAGGAGGAACTTCTCATGGCTCTCGTCCTCGGCAGAGCCTGATTCCGAAAAGGCACACGTCCGGCTCCTTGTCCCACACGGAAGGTGGCAGCCCTGAAAGCTGTTGCTGGTCTTCACCGTCCCCCTGCAGCCTATTCACAGGCACAACAGGATCTGGGACCCGGGCTTGCTGAGAGGAGGAACATGTCATGGCTCTCGTCCTCGGCAGAGCCTGATTCCGAAAAGGCACACGTCCGGCTCCTTGTCCCACACGGAAGGTGGCAGCCCTGAAAGCTGTTGCTGGTCTTCAGCGTCCCCCTGCAGCCTATTCACAGGCACAACAGGATCTGGGACCCGGGCATGCCCAGAGGAGGAACATCTCATGGATCTCGTCCTCGGCAGAGCCTGATTCCGAAAAGGCACACGTCCGGCTCCTTGTCCCACACGGAAGGTGGCAGCCCTGAAAGCTGTTGCTGGTCTTCAGCGTCCCCCTGCAGCCTATTCACAGGCACAACAGGATCTGGGACCCGGGCTTGCTGAGAGGAGGAACATCTCATGGCTCTCGTCCTCGGCAGAGCCTGATTCCGAAAAGGCACACGTCCGGCTCCTTGTCCCACACGGAAGGTGGCAGCCCTGAAAGCTGTTGCTGGTCTTCACCGTCCCCCTGCAGCCTATGCACAGGCACAACAGGATCTGGGAAACGGGCATGCCCAGAGGAGGAACATCTCATGGCTCTCTTCCTCGGCAGAGCCTGATTCCGAAAAGGCACACGTCCGGCTCCTTGTCCCACACGGAAGGTGGCAGCCCTGAAAGCTGTTGCTGGTCTTCACCGTCCCCCTGCAGCCTATTCACAGGCACAACAGGATTCAGGACCCGGGCATGCCCAGAGGAGGAACATCTCATGGCTCTCGTCCTCGGCAGAGCCTGATTCCGAAAAGGCACACGTCCGGCTCCTTGTCCCACACGGAAGGTGGCAGCCCTGAAAGCTGTTGCTGGTCTTCACCGTCCCCCTGCAGCCTATTCACAGGCACAACAGGATTCAGGACCCGGGCTTGCCCAGAGGAGGAACATCTCATGGATCTCGTCCTCGGCAGAGCCTGATTGCGAAAAGGCACACGTCCGGCTCCTTGTCCCACACGGAAGGTGGCAGCCCTGAAAACTGTTGCTGGTCTTCACCGTCCCCCTGCAGCCTATTCACAGGTACAACAGGATCTGGGACCCGGGCTTGCTGAGAGGAGGAACATCTCATGGCTCTCTTCCTCGGCAGAGCCTCTTTCCGAAAAGGCACACGTCCGGCTCCTTGTCCCACACGGAAGGTGGCAGCCCTGAAAGCTGTTGCTGGTCTTCACCGTCCCCCTGCAGCCTATGCACAGGCACAACAGGATCTGGGAAACGGGCATGCCCGGAGGAGTAACATCTCATGGCTCTCGTCCTCGGCAGAGTCGGATTCCTGAAAGGCACATGTCCGGCTCCTTGTCCCACACGGAAGGTGGCAGCCCTGAAAGCTGTTGCTGGTCTTCACCGTCCCCCTGCAGCCTATTCAGAGGCACAACAGGATTCAGGACCCGGGCATGCCCACAGGAGGAACATCTCATGGATCTCGTCCTCGGCAGAGCCTGATTCCGAAAAGGCACACGTCCGGCTCCTTGTCCCACACGGAAGGTGGCAGCCCTGAAAGCTGTTGCTGGTCTTCACCGTCCCCCTGCAGCCTATTCACAGGCACAACAGGATCTGGTACCCGGGCTTGCTGAGAGGAGGAACATCTCATGGCTCTCGTCCTCGGCAGAGCCTGATTCCGAAAAGGCACACGTCCGGCTCCTTGTCCCACACGGAAGGTGGCAGCCCTGAAAGCTGTTGCTGGTCTTCACCGTCCCCCTGCAGCCTATTCACAGGCACAACAGGATCTGGGACCCGGGCTTGCCCAGAGGAGGAACATCTCATGGCTCTCATCCTCGGCAGAGCCTCATTCCGAAAAGGCACACGTCCGGCTCCTTGTCCCACACGGAAGATGGCAGCCCTGAAAGCTGTTGCTGGTCTTCACCGTCCCCCTGCAGCCTATTCACAGGCACAACAGGATCTGGGACCCGGGCATGCCCGGAGGAGTAACATCTCATGGCTCTCGTCCTCGGCAGAGTCGGATTCCTGAAAGGCACATGTCCGGCTCCTTGTCCCACACGGAAGGTGGCAGCCCTGAAAGCTGTTGCTGGTCTTCACCGTCCCCCTGCAGCCTATTCAGAGGCACAACAGGATTCAGGACCCGGGCATGCCCACAGGAGGAACATCTCATGGCTCTCGTCCTCGGCAGAGCCTGATTCCGAAAAGGCACACGTCCGGCTCCTTGTCCCACACGGAAGGTGGCAGCCCTGAAAGCTGTTGCTGGTCTTCACCGTCCCCCTGCAGCCTATTCACAGGCACAACAGGATCTGGGACCCGGGCTTGCTGAGAGGAGGAACATCTCATGGCTCTCGTCCTCGGCAGAGCCTGATTCCGAAAAGGCACACGTCCGGCTCCTTGTCCCACACGGAAGGTGGCAGCCCTGAAAGCTGTTGCTGGTCTTCACCGTCCCCCTGCAGCCTATTCACAGGTACAACAGGATCTGGGACCCGGGCTTGCTGAGAGGAGGAACATCTCATGGCTCTCTTCCTCGGCAGAGCCTCTTTCCGAAAAGGCACACGTCCGTCTCCTTGTCCCACACGGAAGGTGGCAGCCCTGAAAGCTGTTGCTGGTCTTCACCGTCCCCCTGCAGCCTATGCACAGGCACAACAGGATCTGGGAAACGGACATGCCCAGTGGAGGAACATCTCATGGCTCTCTTCCTCGGCAGAGCCTGATTCCGAAAAGGCACACGTCCGGCTCCTTGTCCCACACGGAAGGTGGCAGCCCTGAAAGCTGTTGCTGGTCTTCACCGTCCCCCTGCAGCCTATTCACAGGAACAACAGGATCTGGGACCCGGGCATGCCCAGAGGAGGAACTTCTCATGGCTCTCGTCCTCGGCAGAGCCTGATTCCGAAAAGGCACACGTCCGGCTCCTTGTCCCACACGGAAGGTGGCAGCCCTGAAAGCTGTTGCTGGTCTTCACCGTCCCCCTGCAGCCTATTCACAGGCACAACAGGATCTGGGACCCGGGCTTGCTGAGAGGAGGAACATGTCATGGCTCTCGTCCTCGGCAGAGCCTGATTCCGAAAAGGCACACGTCCGGCTCCTTGTCCCACACGGAAGGTGGCAGCCCTGAAAGCTGTTGCTGGTCTTCACTGTCCCCCTGCAGCCTATTCACAGGCACAACAGGATCTGGGACCCGGGCATGCCCAGAGGAGGAACATCTCATGGATCTCTTCCTCGGCAGAGCCTGATTCCGAAAAGGCACACGTCCGGCTCCTTGTCCCACACGGAAGGTGGCAGCCCTGAAAGCTGTTGCTGGTCTTCACCGTCCCCCTGCAGCCTATTCACAGGCACAACAGGATCTGGGACCCGGGCTTGCCCAGAGGAGGAACATCTCATGGATCTCGTCCTCGGCAGAGCCTGATTCCGAAAAGGCACACGTCCGGCTCCTTGTCCCACACGGAAGGTGGCAGCCCTGAAAGCTGTTGCTGGTCTTCACCGTCCCCCTGCAGCCTATTCACAGGCACAACAGGATCTGGGACCCGGGCTTGCTGAGAGGAGGAACATGTCATGGCTCTCGTCCTCGGCAGAGCCTGATTCCGAAAAGGCACACGTCCGGCTCCTTGTCCCACACGGAAGGTGGCAGCCCTGAAAGCTGTTGCTGGTCTTCACTGTCCCCCTGCAGCCTATTCACAGGCACAACAGGATCTGGGACCCGGGCATGCCCAGAGGAGGAACATCTCATGGATCTATTCCTCGGCAGAGCCTGATTCCGAAAAGGCACACGTCCGGCTCCTTGTCCCACACGGAAGGTGGCAGCCCTGAAAGCTGTTGCTGGTCTTCACCGTCCCCCTGCAGCCTATTCACAGGTACAACAGGATCTGGGACCCGGGCTTGCTGAGAGGAGAAACATCTCATGGCTCTCTTCCTCGGCAGAGCCTCTTTCCGAAAAGGCACGCGTCCGGCTCCTTGTCCCACACGGAAGGTGGCAGCCCTGAAAGCTGTTGCTGGTCTTCACCGTCCCCCTGCAGCCTATGCACAGGCACAACAGGATCTGGGACCCGGGCTTGCCCAGAGGAGGAACATCTCATGGCTCTCGTCCTCGGCAGAGCCTGATTCCGAAAAGGCACACGTCCGGCTCCTTGTCCCACACGGAAGGTGGCAGCCCTGAAAGCTGTTGCTGGTCTTCACCGTCCCCCTGCAGCCTATTCACAGGCACAACAGGATTCAGGACCCGGGCATGCCCCGAAGAGGAACATCTCATGGCTCTCGTCCTCAGCAGAGCCTGATTCCGAAAAGGCACACGTCCAGCTCCTTGTCCCACACGGAAGGTGGCAGCCCTGAAAGCTGTTGCTGGTCTTCACCGTCCCCCTGCAGCCTATTCACAGGCACAACAGGATTCGGGACCTGGGCATGCCCAGAAGAGGAACATCTCATGGATCTCTTCCTCGGCAGAGCCTGATTCCGAAAAGGCACACGTCCGGCTCCTTGTCCCACACGGAAGGTGGCAGCCCTGAAAGCTGTTGCTGGTCTTCACCGTCCCCCTGCAGCCTATTCACAGGTACAACAGGATCTGGGACCCGGGCTTGCTGAGAGGAGGAACATCTCATGGCTCTCTTCCTCGGCAGAGCCTCTTTCCGAAAAGGCACGCGTCCGGCTCCTTGTCCCACACGGAAGGTGGCAGCCCTGAAAGCTGTTGCTGGTCTTCACTGTCCCCCTGCAGCCTATTCACAGGCACAACAGGATCTGGGACCCGGGCTTGCTGAGAGGAGGAACATCTCATGGCTCTCGTCCTCGGCAGAGCCTGATTCCGAAAAGGCACACGTCCGGCTCCTTGTCCCACACGGAAGGTGGCAGCCCTGAAAGCTGTTGCTGGTCTTCACCGTCCCCCTGCAGCCTATTCACAGGTACAACAGGATCTGGGACCCGGGCTTGCTGAGAGGAGGAACATCTCATGGCTCTCTTCCTCGGCAGAGCCTCTTTCCGAAAAGGCACACGTCCGGCTCCTTGTCCCACACGGAAGGTGGCAGCCCTGAAAGCTGTTGCTGGTCTTCACCGTCCCCCTGCAGCCTATGCACAGGCACAACAGGATCTGGGAAACGGACATGCCCAGAGGAGGAACATCTCATGGCTCTCTTCCTCGGCAGAGCCTGATTCCGAAAAGGCACACGTCCGGCTCCTTGTCCCACACGGAAGGTGGCAGCCCTGAAAGCTGTTGCTGGTCTTCACCGTCCCCCTGCAGCCTATTCACAGGCACAACAGGATCTGGGACCCGGGCATGCCCAGAGGAGGAACATCTCATGGCTCTCGTCCTCGGCAGAGCCTGATTCCGAAAAGGCACACGTCCGGCTCCTTGTCCCACACGGAAGGTGGCAGCCCTGAAAGCTGTTGCTGGTCTTCACCGTCCCCCTGCAGCCTATTCACAGGCACAACAGGATCTGGGACCCGGGCTTGCTGAGAGGAGGAACATGTCATGGCTCTCGTCCTCGGCAGAGCCTGATTCCGAAAAGGCACACGTCCGGCTCCTTGTCCCACACGGAAGGTGGCAGCCCTGAAAGCTGTTGCTGGTCTTCACTGTCCCCCTGCAGCCTATTCACAGGCACAACAGGATCTGGGACCCGGGCATGCCCAGAGGAGGAACATCTCATGGATCTCTTCCTCGGCAGAGCCTGATTCCGAAAAGGCACACGTCCGGCTCCTTGTCCCACACGGAAGGTGGCAGCCCTGAAAGCTGTTGCTGGTCTTCACCGTCCCCCTGCAGCCTATTCACAGGCACAACAGGATCTGGGACCCGGGCTTGCCCAGAGGAGGAACATCTCATGGATCTCGTCCTCGGCAGAGCCTGATTCCGAAAAGGCACACGTCCGGCTCCTTGTCCCACACGGAAGGTGGCAGCCCTGAAAGCTGTTGCTGGTCTTCACCGTCCCCCTGCAGCCTATTCACAGGCACAACAGGATTCAGGACCCGGGCATGCCCCGAGGAGGAACATCTCATGGCTCTCGTCCTCAGCAGAGCCTGATTCCGAAAAGGCACACGTCCAGCTCCTTGTCCCACACGGAAGGTGGCAGCCCTGAAAGCTGTTGCTGGTCTTCACCGTCCCCCTGCAGCCTATTCACAGGCACAACAGGATTCGGGACCTGGGCATGCCCAGAGGAGGACCATCTCATGGATCTCTTCCTCGGCAGAGCCTGATTCCGAAAAGGCACACGTCCGGCTCCTTGTCCCACACGGAAGGTGGCAGCCCTGAAAGCTGTTGCTGGTCTTCACCGTCCCCCTGCAGCCTATTCACAGGTACAACAGGATCTGGGACCCGGGCTTGCTGAGAGGAGGAACATCTCATGGCTCTCTTCCTCGGCAGAGCCTCTTTCCGAAAAGGCACGCGTCCGGCTCCTTGTCCCACACGGAAGGTGGCAACCCTGAAAGCTGTTGCTGGTCTTCACCGTCCCCCTGCAGCCTATGCACAGGCACAACAGGATCTGGGAAACGGGCATGCCCAGAGGAGGAACATCTCATGGCTCTCTTCCTCGGCAGAGCCTGATTCCGAAAAGGCACACGTCCGGCTCCTTGTCCCACACGGAAGGTGGCAGTCCTGAAAGCTGTTGCTGGTCTTCACCGTCCCCCTGCAGCCTATTCACAGGCACAACAGGATTCAGGACCCGGGCATGTCCAGAGGAGGAACATCTCATGGCTCTCGTCCTCGGCAGAGCCTGATTCCGAAAAGGCACACGTCCGGCTCCTTGTCCCACACGGAAGGTGGCAGCCCTGAAAGCTGTTGCTGGTCTTCACCGTCCCCCTGCAGCCTATTCACAGGCACAACAGGATCTGGGACCCGGGCATGCCCAGAGGAGGAACTTCTCATGGCTCTCGTCCTCGGCAGAGCCTGATTCCGAAAAGGCACACGTCCGGCTCCTTGTCCCACACGGAAGGTGGCAGCCCTGAAAGCTGTTGCTGGTCTTCACCGTCCCCCTGCAGCCTATTCACAGGCACAACAGGATCTGGGACCCGGGCTTGCTGAGAGGAGGAACATGTCATGGCTCTCGTCCTCGGCAGAGCCTGATTCCGAAAAGGCACACGTCCGGCTCCTTGTCCCACACGGAAGGTGGCAGCCCTGAAAGCTGTTGCTGGTCTTCAGCGTCCCCCTGCAGCCTATTCACAGGCACAACAGGATCTGGGACCCGGGCATGCCCAGAGGAGGAACATCTCATGGATCTCGTCCTCGGCAGAGCCTGATTCCGAAAAGGCACACGTCCGGCTCCTTGTCCCACACGGAAGGTGGCAGCCCTGAAAGCTGTTGCTGGTCTTCAGCGTCCCCCTGCAGCCTATTCACAGGCACAACAGGATCTGGGACCCGGGCTTGCTGAGAGGAGGAACATCTCATGGCTCTCGTCCTCGGCAGAGCCTGATTCCGAAAAGGCACACGTCCGGCTCCTTGTCCCACACGGAAGGTGGCAGCCCTGAAAGCTGTTGCTGGTCTTCACCGTCCCCCTGCAGCCTATGCACAGGCACAACAGGATCTGGGAAACGGGCATGCCCAGAGGAGGAACATCTCATGGCTCTCTTCCTCGGCAGAGCCTGATTCCGAAAAGGCACACGTCCGGCTCCTTGTCCCACACGGAAGGTGGCAGCCCTGAAAGCTGTTGCTGGTCTTCACCGTCCCCCTGCAGCCTATTCACAGGCACAACAGGATTCAGGACCCGGGCATGCCCAGAGGAGGAACATCTCATGGCTCTCGTCCTCGGCAGAGCCTGATTCCGAAAAGGCACACGTCCGGCTCCTTGTCCCACACGGAAGGTGGCAGCCCTGAAAGCTGTTGCTGGTCTTCACCGTCCCCCTGCAGCCTATTCACAGGCACAACAGGATTCAGGACCCGGGCTTGCCCAGAGGAGGAACATCTCATGGATCTCGTCCTCGGCAGAGCCTGATTGCGAAAAGGCACACGTCCGGCTCCTTGTCCCACACGGAAGGTGGCAGCCCTGAAAACTGTTGCTGGTCTTCACCGTCCCCCTGCAGCCTATTCACAGGTACAACAGGATCTGGGACCCGGGCTTGCTGAGAGGAGGAACATCTCATGGCTCTCTTCCTCGGCAGAGCCTCTTTCCGAAAAGGCACACGTCCGGCTCCTTGTCCCACACGGAAGGTGGCAGCCCTGAAAGCTGTTGCTGGTCTTCACCGTCCCCCTGCAGCCTATGCACAGGCACAACAGGATCTGGGAAACGGGCATGCCCAGAGGAGGAACATCTCATGGCTCTCTTCCTCGGCAGAGCCTGATTCCGAAAAGGCACACGTCCGGCTCCTTGTCCCACACGGAAGGTGGCAGCCCTGAAAGCTGTTGCTGGTCTTCACCGTCCCCCTGCAGCCTATTCACAGGCACAACAGGATTCAGGACCCGGGCATGTCCAGAGGAGGAACATCTCATGGCTCTCGTCCTCGGCAGAGCCTGATTCCGAAAAGGCACACGTCCGGCTCCTTGTCCCACACGGAAGGTGGCAGCCCTGAAAGCTGTTGCTGGTCTTCACCGTCCCCCTGCAGCCTATTCACAGGCACAACAGGATTCGGGACCTGGGCATGCCCAGAGGAGGAACATCTCATGGATCTCTTCCTCGGCAGAGCCTGATTCCGAAAAGGCACACGTCCGGCTCCTTGTCCCACACGGAAGGTGGCAGCCCTGAAAGCTGTTGCTGGTCTTCACCGTCCCCCTGCAGCCTATTCACAGGTACAACAGGATCTGGGACCCGGGCTTGCTGAGAGGAGGAACATCTCATGGCTCTCGTCCTCGGCAGAGCCTGATTCCGAAAAGGCACACGTCCGGCTCCTTGTCCCACACGGAAGGTGGCAGCCCTGAAAGCTGTTGCTGGTCTTCACCGTCCCCCTGCAGCCTATGCACAGGCACAACAGGATCTGGGAAACGGACATGCCCAGAGGAGGAACATCTCATGGCTCTCTTCCTCGGCAGAGCCTGATTCCGAAAAGGCACACGTCCGGCTCCTTGTCCCACACGGAAGGTGGCAGCCCTGAAAGCTGTTGCTGGTCTTCACCGTCCCCCTGCAGCCTATTCACAGGCACAACAGGATCTGGGACCCGGGCATGCCCAGAGGAGGAACTTCTCATGGCTCTCGTCCTCGGCAGAGCCTGATTCCGAAAAGGCACACGTCCGGCTCCTTGTCCCACACGGAAGGTGGCAGCCCTGAAAGCTGTTGCTGGTCTTCACCGTCCCCCTGCAGCCTATTCACAGGCACAACAGGATCTGGGACCCGGGCTTGCTGAGAGGAGGAACATGTCATGGCTCTCGTCCTCGGCAGAGCCTGATTCCGAAAAGGCACACGTCCGGCTCCTTGTCCCACACGGAAGGTGGCAGCCCTGAAAGCTGTTGCTGGTCTTCACTGTCCCCCTGCAGCCTATTCACAGGCACAACAGGATCTGGGACCCGGGCATGCCCAGAGGAGGAACATCTCATGGATCTCTTCCTCGGCAGAGCCTGATTCCGAAAAGGCACACGTCCGGCTCCTTGTCCCACACGGAAGGTGGCAGCCCTGAAAGCTGTTGCTGGTCTTCACCGTCCCCCTGCAGCCTATTCACAGGCACAACAGGATCTGGGACCCGGGCTTGCCCAGAGGAGGAACATCTCATGGATCTCGTCCTCGGCAGAGCCTGATTCCGAAAAGGCACACGTCCGGCTCCTTGTCCCACACGGAAGGTGGCAGCCCTGAAAGCTGTTGCTGGTCTTCACCGTCCCCCTGCAGCCTATTCACAGGCACAACAGGATCTGGGACCCGGGCTTGCTGAGAGGAGGAACATGTCATGGCTCTCGTCCTCGGCAGAGCCTGATTCCGAAAAGGCACACGTCCGGCTCCTTGTCCCACACGGAAGGTGGCAGCCCTGAAAGCTGTTGCTGGTCTTCACAGTCCCCCTGCAGCCTATTCACAGGCACAACAGGATCTGGGACCCGGGCATGCCCAGAGGAGGAACATCTCATGGATCTCTTCCTCGGCAGAGCCTGATTCCGAAAAGGCACACGTCCGGCTCCTTGTCCCACACGGAAGGTGGCAGCCCTGAAAGCTGTTGCTGGTCTTCACCGTCCCCCTGCAGCCTATTCACAGGTACAACAGGATCTGGGACCCGGGCTTGCTGAGAGGAGAAACATCTCATGGCTCTCTTCCTCGGCAGAGCCTCTTTCCGAAAAGGCACGCGTCCGGCTCCTTGTCCCACACGGAAGGTGGCAGCCCTGAAAGCTGTTGCTGGTCTTCACCGTCCCCCTGCAGCCTATTCACAGGCACAACAGGATCTGGGACCCGGGCTTGCCCAGAGGAGGAACATCTCATGGCTCTCGTCCTCGGCAGAGCCTGATTCCGAAAAGGCACACGTCCGGCTCCTTGTCCCACACGGAAGGTGGCAGCCCTGAAAGCTGTTGCTGGTCTTCACCGTCCCCCTGCAGCCTATTCACAGGCACAACAGGATTCAGGACCCGGGCATGCCCCGAGGAGGAACATCTCATGGCTCTCGTCCTCAGCAGAGCCTGATTCCGAAAAGGCACACGTCCAGCTCCTTGTCCCACACGGAAGGTGGCAGCCCTGAAAGCTGTTGCTGGTCTTCACCGTCCCCCTGCAGCCTATTCACAGGCACAACAGGATTCGGGACCTGGGCATGCCCAGAGGAGGAACATCTCATGGATCTCTTCCTCGGCAGAGCCTGATTCCGAAAAGGCACACGTCCGGCTCCTTGTCCCACACGGAAGGTGGCAGCCCTGAAAGCTGTTGCTGGTCTTCACCGTCCCCCTGCAGCCTATTCACAGGTACAACAGGATCTGGGACCCGGGCTTGCTGAGAGGAGGAACATCTCATGGCTCTCTTCCTCGGCAGAGCCTCTTTCCGAAAAGGCACGCGTCCGGCTCCTTGTCCCACACGGAAGGTGGCAGCCCTGAAAGCTGTTGCTGGTCTTCACCGTCCCCCTGCAGCCTATGCACAGGCACAACAGGATCTGGGAAACGGGCATGCCCAGAGGAGGAACATCTCATGGCTCTCTTCCTCGGCAGAGCCTGATTCCGAAAAGGCACACGTCCGGCTCCTTGTCCCACACGGAAGGTGGCAGTCCTGAAAGCTGTTGCTGGTCTTCACCGTCCCCCTGCAGCCTATTCACAGGCACAACAGGATTCAGGACCCGGGCATGTCCAGAGGAGGAACATCTCATGGCTCTCGTCCTCGGCAGAGCCTGATTCCGAAAAGGCACACGTCCGGCTCCTTGTCCCACACGGAAGGTGGCAGCCCTGAAAGCTGTTGCTGGTCTTCACCGTCCCCCTGCAGCCTATTCACAGGCACAACAGGATCTGGGACCCGGGCATGCCCAGAGGAGGAACTTCTCATGGCTCTCGTCCTCGGCAGAGCCTGATTCCGAAAAGGCACACGTCCGGCTCCTTGTCCCACACGGAAGGTGGCAGCCCTGAAAGCTGTTGCTGGTCTTCACCGTCCCCCTGCAGCCTATTCACAGGCACAACAGGATCTGGGACCCGGGCTTGCCCAGAGGAGGAACATCTCATGGCTCTCGTCCTCGGCAGAGCCTGATTCCGAAAAGGCACACGTCCGGCTCCTTGTCCCACACGGAAGGTGGCAGCCCTGAAAGCTGTTGCTGGTCTTCAGCGTCCCCCTGCAGCCTATTCACAGGCACAACAGGATCTGGGACCCGGGCATGCCCAGAGGAGGAACATCTCATGGATCTCTTCCTCGGCAGAGCCTGATTCCGAAAAGGCACACGTCCGGCTCCTTGTCCCACACGGAAGGTGGCAGCCCTGAAAGCTGTTGCTGGTCTTCACCGTCCCCCTGCAGCCTATTCACAGGCACAACAGGATCTGGGACCCGGGCTTGCTGAGAGGAGGAACATCTCATGGCTCTCGTCCTCGGCAGAGCCTGATTCCGAAAAGGCACACGTCCGGCTCCTTGTCCCACACGGAAGGTGGCAGCCCTGAAAGCTGTTGCTGGTCTTCACCGTCCCCCTGCAGCCTATGCACAGGCACAACAGGATCTGGGAAACGGGCATGCCCAGAGGAGGAACATCTCATGGCTCTCTTCCTCGGCAGAGCCTGATTCCGAAAAGGCACACGTCCGGCTCCTTGTCCCACACGGAAGGTGGCAGCCCTGAAAGCTGTTGCTGGTCTTCACCGTCCCCCTGCAGCCTATTCACAGGCACAACAGGATTCAGGACCCGGGCATGCCCAGAGGAGGAACATCTCATGGCTCTCGTCCTCGGCAGAGCCTGATTCCGAAAAGGCACACGTCCGGCTCCTTGTCCCACACGGAAGGTGGCAGCCCTGAAAGCTGTTGCTGGTCTTCACCGTCCCCCTGCAGCCTATTCACAGGCACAACAGGATTCAGGACCCGGACTTGCCCAGAGGAGGAACATCTCATGGATCTCGTCCTCGGCAGAGCCTGACTGCGAAAAGGCACACGTCCGGCTCCTTGTCCCACACGGAAGGTGGCAGCCCTGAAAGCTGTTGCTGGTCTTCACCGTCCCCCTGCAGCCTATTCACAGGTACAACAGGATCTGGGACCCGGGCTTGCTGAGAGGAGGAACATCTCATGGCTCTCTTCCTCGGCAGAGCCTCTTTCCGAAAAGGCACACGTCCGGCTCCTTGTCCCACACGGAAGGTGGCAGCCCTGAAAGCTGTTGCTGGTCTTCACCGTCCCCCTGCAGCCTATGCACAGGCACAACAGGATCTGGGAAACGGGCATGCCCAGAGGAGGAACATCTCATGGCTCTCTTCCTCGGCAGAGCCTGATTCCGAAAAGGCACACGTCCGGCTCCTTGTCCCACACGGAAGGTGGCAGCCCTGAAAGCTGTTGCTGGTCTTCACCGTCCCCCTGCAGCCTATTCACAGGCACAACAGGATTCAGGACCCGGGCATGTCCAGAGGAGGAACATCTCATGGCTCTCGTCCTCGGCAGAGCCTGATTCCGAAAAGGCACACGTCCGGCTCCTTGTCCCACACGGAAGGTGGCAGCCCTGAAAGCTGTTGCTGGTCTTCACCGTCCCCCTGCAGCCTATTCACAGGTACAACAGGATCTGGGACCCGGGCTTGCTGAGAGGAGGAACATCTCATGGCTCTCTTCCTCGGCAGAGCCTCTTTCCGAAAAGGCACACGTCCGGCTCCTTGTCCCACACGGAAGGTGGCAGCCCTGAAAGCTGTTGCTGGTCTTCACCGTCCCCCTGCAGCCTATGCACAGGCACAACAGGATCTGGGAAACGGGCATGCCCAGAGGAGGAACATCTCATGGCTCTCTTCCTCGGCAGAGCCTGATTCCGAAAAGGCACACGTCCGGCTCCTTGTCCCACACGGAAGGTGGCAGCCCTGAAAGCTGTTGCTGGTCTTCACCGTCCCCCTGCAGCCTATTCACAGGCACAACAGGATTCAGGACCCGGGCATGTCCAGAGGAGGAACATCTCATGGCTCTCGTCCTCGGCAGAGCCTGATTCCGAAAAGGCACACGTCCGGCTCCTTGTCCCACACGGAAGGTGGCAGCCCTGAAAGCTGTTGCTGGTCTTCACCGTCCCCCTGCAGCCTATTCACAGGCACAACAGGATTCGGGACCTGGGCATGCCCAGAGGAGGAACATCTCATGGATCTCTTCCTCGGCAGAGCCTGATTCCGAAAAGGCACACGTCCGGCTTCTTGTCCCACACGGAAGGTGGCAGCCCTGAAAGCTGTTGCTGGTCTTCACCGTCCCCCTGCAGCCTATTCACAGGTACAACAGGATCTGGGACCCGGGCTTGCTGAGAGGAGGAACATCTCATGGCTCTCGTCCTCGGCAGAGCCTGATTCCGAAAAGGCACACGTCCGGCTCCTTGTCCCACACGGAAGGTGGCAGCCCTGAAAGCTGTTGCTGGTCTTCACCGTCCCCCTGCAGCCTATTCACAGGCACAACAGGATTCGGGACCTGGGCATGCCCAGAGGAGGAACATCTCATGGATCTCTTCCTCGGCAGAGCCTGATTCCGAAAAGGCACACGTCCGGCTTCTTGTCCCACACGGAAGGTGGCAGCCCTGAAAGCTGTTGCTGGTCTTCACCGTCCCCCTGCAGCCTATTCACAGGCACAACAGGATCTGGGACCTGGGCATGCCCGGAGGAGGAACATCTCATGGCTCTCGTCCTCGGCAGAGTGTGATTCCTGAAAGGCACATGTCCGGCTCCTTGTCCCACACGGAAGGTGGCAGCCCTGAAAGCTGTTGCTGGTCTTCACCGTCCCCCTGCAGCCTATTCAGAGGCACAACAGGATTCAGGACCCGGGCATGCCCAGAGGAGGAACATCTCATGGCTCTCGTCCTCGGCAGAGCCTGATTCCGAAAAGGCACACGTCCGGCTCCTTGTCCCACACGGAAGGTGGCAGCCCTGAAAGCTGTTGCTGGTCTTCACCGTCCCCCTGCAGCCTATTCACAGGCACAAAAGGATTCGGGACCTGGGCATGCCCAGAGGAGGAACATCTCATGGATCTCTTCCTCGGCAGAGCCTCTTTCCGAAAAGGCACACGTCCGGCTCCTTGTCCCACACGGAAGGTGGCAGCCCTGAAAGCTGTTGCTGGTCTTCACCGTCCCCCTGCAGCCTATACACAGGTACAACAGGATCTGGGACCCGGGTTGCCCAGAGGAGGAACATGTCATGGCTCTCATCCTCGGCAGAGCCTGATTCCGAAAAGGCACACGTCCGGCTCCTTGTCCCACACGGAAGGTGGCAGCCCTGAAAGCTGTTGCTGGTCTTCACCGTCCCCCTGCAGCCTATTCACAGGCACAACAGGATCTGGCACCCTGGCATGTCCAGAGGAGGAACATCTCATGGCTCTCGTCCTCGGCAGAGCCTGATTCCGAAAAGGCACACGTCCGGCTCCTTGTCCCACACGGAAGGTGGCAGCCCTGAAAGCTGTTGCTGGTCTTCACCGTCCCCCTGCAGCCTATACACAGGTACAACAGGATCTGGGACCCGGGTTGCCCAGAGGAGGAACATGTCATGGCTCTCATCCTCGGCAGAGCCTGATTCCGAAAAGGCACACGTCCGGCTCCTTGTCCCACACGGAAGGTGGCAGCCCTGAAAGCTGTTGCTGGTCTTCACCGTCCCCCTGCAGCCTATTCACAGGCACAACAGGATCTGGCACCCTGGCATGTCCAGAGGAGGAACATCTCATGGCTCTCGTCCTCGGCAGAGCCTGATTCCGAAAAGGCACACGTCCGGCTCCTTGTCCCACACGGAAGGTGGCAGCCCTGAAAGCTGTTGCTGGTCTTCACCGTCCCCCTGCAGCCTATTCACAGGCACAACAGGATCTGGGACCCGGGCTTGCCCAGAGGAGGAACATCTCATGGATCTCGTCCTCGGCAGAGCCTGATTCCGAAAAGGCACACGTCCGGCTCCTTGTCCCACACGGAAGGTGGCAGCCCTGAAAGCTGTTGCTGGTCTTCACCGTCCCCCTGCAGCCTATTCACAGATACAACAGGATCTGGGACCCGGGCTTGCTGAGAGGAGGAACATCTCATGGCTCTCGTCCTCGGCATAGCCTCTTTCCGAAAAGGCACACGTCCGGCTCCTTGTCCCACACGGAAGGTGGCAGCCCTGAAAGCTGTTGCTGGTCTTCACCGTCCCCCTGCAGCCTATGCACAGGCACAACAGGATCTCGGAAACGGGCATGCCCAGAGGAGGAACATCTCATGGCTCTCTTCCTCGGCAGAGCCTGATCCCGAAAAGGCACACGTCCGGCTCCTTGTCCCACACGGAAGGTGGCAGCCCTGAAAGCTGTTGCTGGTCTTCACCGTCCCCCTGCAGCCTATTCACAGGCACAACAGGATTCAGGACCCGGGCATGCCCCGAGGAGGAACATCTCATGGCTCTCGTCCTCAGCAGAGCCTGATTCCGAAAAGGCACACGTCCAGCTCCTTGTCCCACACGGAAGGTGGCAGCCCTGAAAGCTGTTGCTGGTCTTCACCGTCCCCCTGCAGCCTATTCACAGGCACAACAGGATTCGGGACCTGGGCATGCCCAGAGGAGGAACATCTCATGGATCTCTTCCTCGGCAGAGCCTGATTCCGAAAAGGCACACGTCCGGCTCCTTGTCCCACACGGAAGGTGGCAGCCCTGAAAGCTGTTGCTGGTCTTCACCGTCCCCCTGCAGCCTATTCACAGGTACAACAGGATCTGGGACCCGGGCTTGCTGAGAGGAGGAACATCTCATGGCTCTCATCCTCGGCAGAGCCTGATTCCGAAAAGGCACACGTCCGGCTCCTTGTCCCACACGGAAGATGGCAGCCCTGAAAGCTGTTGCTGGTCTTCACCGTCCCCCTGCAGCCTATTCACAGGCACAACAGGATCTGGGACCTGGGCATGCCCGGAGGAGGAACATCTCATGGCTCTCGTCCTCGGCAGATTCTGATTCCTGAAAGGCACATGTCCGGCTCCTTGTCCCACACGGAAGGTGGCAGCCCTGAAAGCTGTTGCTGGTCTTCACCATCCCCCTGCAGCCTATTCACAGGCACAACAGGATTCAGGACCCGGGCATGCCCAGAGGAGGAACATCTCATGGCTCTCGTCCTCGGCAGAGCCTGATTCCGAAAAGGCACACGTCCGGCTCCTTGTCCCACACGGAAGGTGGCAGCCCTGAAAGCTGTTGCTGGTCTTCACCGTCCCCCTGCAGCCTATTCACAGGCACAACAGGATCTGGGACCCGGGCTTGCCCAGAGCAGGAACATCTCATGGCTCTCATCCTCGGCAGAGCCTGATTCCGAAAAGGCACACGTCCGGCTCCTTGTCCCACACGGAAGATGGCAGCCCTTAAAGCTGTTGCTGGTCTTCACCGTCCCCCTGCAGCCTATTCACAGGCACAACAGGATCTGGGACCCGGGCATGCCCGGAGGAGGAACATCTCATGGCTCTCGTCCTCGGCAGAGTGTGATTCCTGAAAGGCACATGTCCGGCTCCTTGTCCCACACGGAAGGTGGCAGCCCTGAAAGCTGTTGCTGGTCTTCACCGTCCCCCTGCAGCCTATTCACAGGCACAACAGGATCTGGGATCCGGGCTTGCTGAAAGGAGGAACATCTCATGGCTCTCGTCCTCGGCAGAGCCTGATTCCGAAAAGGCACACGTCCGGCTCCTTGTCCCACACGGAAGGTGGCAGCCCTGAAAGCTGTTGCTGGTCTTCACCGTCCCCCTGCAGCCTATTCACAGGCACAACAGGATTCAGGACCCGGGCATGCCCAGAGGAGGAACATCTCATGGATCTCGTCCTCGGCAGAGCCTGATTCCGAAAAGGCACACGTCCGGCTCCTTGTCCCACACGGAAGGTGGCAGCCCTGAAAGCTGTTGCTGGTCTTCACCGTCCCCCTGCAGCCTATTCACAGGCACAACAGGATTCAGGACCCGGACTTGCCCAGAGGAGGAACATCTCATGGATCTCGTCCTCGGCAGAGCCTGACTGCGAAAAGGCACACGTCCGGCTCCTTGTCCCACACGGAAGGTGGCAGCCCTGAAAGCTGTTGCTGGTCTTCACCGTCCCCCTGCAGCCTATGCACAGGCACAACAGGATCTGGGAAACGGGCATGCCCAGAGGAGGAACATCTCATGGCTCTCTTCCTCGGCAGAGCCTGATTCCGAAAAGGCACACGTCCGGCTCCTTGTCCCACACGGAAGGTGGCAGCCCTGAAAGCTGTTGCTGGTCTTCACCGTCCCCCTGCAGCCTATTCACAGGCACAACAGGATTCAGGACCCGGGCATGTCCAGAGGAGGAACATCTCATGGCTCTCGTCCTCGGCAGAGCCTGATTCCGAAAAGGCACACGTCCGGCTCCTTGTCCCACACGGAAGGTGGCAGCCCTGAAAGCTGTTGCTGGTCTTCACCGTCCCCCTGCAGCCTATTCACAGGTACAACAGGATCTGGGACCCGGGCTTGCTGAGAGGAGGAACATCTCATGGCTCTCTTCCTCGGCAGAGCCTCTTTCCGAAAAGGCACACGTCCGGCTCCTTGTCCCACACGGAAGGTGGCAGCCCTGAAAGCTGTTGCTGGTCTTCACCGTCCCCCTGCAGCCTATGCACAGGCACAACAGGATCTGGGAAACGGGCATGCCCAGAGGAGGAACATCTCATGGCTCTCTTCCTCGGCAGAGCCTGATTCCGAAAAGGCACACGTCCGGCTCCTTGTCCCACACGGAAGGTGGCAGCCCTGAAAGCTGTTGCTGGTCTTCACCGTCCCCCTGCAGCCTATTCACAGGCACAACAGGATTCAGGACCCGGGCATGTCCAGAGGAGGAACATCTCATGGCTCTCGTCCTCGGCAGAGCCTGATTCCGAAAAGGCACACGTCCGGCTCCTTGTCCCACACGGAAGGTGGCAGCCCTGAAAGCTGTTGCTGGTCTTCACCGTCCCCCTGCAGCCTATTCACAGGCACAACAGGATTCGGGACCTGGGCATGCCCAGAGGAGGAACATCTCATGGATCTCTTCCTCGGCAGAGCCTGATTCCGAAAAGGCACACGTCCGGCTTCTTGTCCCACACGGAAGGTGGCAGCCCTGAAAGCTGTTGCTGGTCTTCACCGTCCCCCTGCAGCCTATTCACAGGTACAACAGGATCTGGGACCCGGGCTTGCTGAGAGGAGGAACATCTCATGGCTCTCGTCCTCGGCAGAGCCTGATTCCGAAAAGGCACACGTCCGGCTCCTTGTCCCACACGGAAGGTGGCAGCCCTGAAAGCTGTTGCTGGTCTTCACCGTCCCCCTGCAGCCTATTCACAGGCACAACAGGATTCGGGACCTGGGCATGCCCAGAGGAGGAACATCTCATGGATCTCTTCCTCGGCAGAGCCTGATTCCGAAAAGGCACACGTCCGGCTTCTTGTCCCACACGGAAGGTGGCAGCCCTGAAAGCTGTTGCTGGTCTTCACCGTCCCCCTGCAGCCTATTCACAGGCACAACAGGATCTGGGACCTGGGCATGCCCGGAGGAGGAACATCTCATGGCTCTCGTCCTCGGCAGAGTGTGATTCCTGAAAGGCACATGTCCGGCTCCTTGTCCCACACGGAAGGTGGCAGCCCTGAAAGCTGTTGCTGGTCTTCACCGTCCCCCTGCAGCCTATTCAGAGGCACAACAGGATTCAGGACCCGGGCATGCCCAGAGGAGGAACATCTCATGGCTCTCGTCCTCGGCAGAGCCTGATTCCGAAAAGGCACACGTCCGGCTCCTTGTCCCACACGGAAGGTGGCAGCCCTGAAAGCTGTTGCTGGTCTTCACCGTCCCCCTGCAGCCTATTCACAGGCACAAAAGGATTCGGGACCTGGGCATGCCCAGAGGAGGAACATCTCATGGATCTCTTCCTCGGCAGAGCCTGATTCCGAAAAGGCACACGTCCGGCTCCTTGTCCCACACGGAAGGTGGCAGCCCTGAAAGCTGTTGCTGGTCTTCACCGTCCCCCTGCAGCCTATACACAGGTACAACAGGATCTGGGACCCGGGTTGCCCAGAGGAGGAACATGTCATGGCTCTCATCCTCGGCAGAGCCTGATTCCGAAAAGGCACACGTCCGGCTCCTTGTCCCACACGGAAGGTGGCAGCCCTGAAAGCTGTTGCTGGTCTTCACCGTCCCCCTGCAGCCTATTCACAGGCACAACAGGATCTGGCACCCTGGCATGTCCAGAGGAGGAACATCTCATGGCTCTCGTCCTCGGCAGAGCCTGATTCCGAAAAGGCACACGTCCGGCTCCTTGTCCCACACGGAAGGTGGCAGCCCTGAAAGCTGTTGCTGGTCTTCACCGTCCCCCTGCAGCCTATACACAGGTACAACAGGATCTGGGACCCGGGTTGCCCAGAGGAGGAACATGTCATGGCTCTCATCCTCGGCAGAGCCTGATTCCGAAAAGGCACACGTCCGGCTCCTTGTCCCACACGGAAGGTGGCAGCCCTGAAAGCTGTTGCTGGTCTTCACCGTCCCCCTGCAGCCTATTCACAGGCACAACAGGATCTGGCACCCTGGCATGTCCAGAGGAGGAACATCTCATGGCTCTCGTCCTCGGCAGAGCCTGATTCCGAAAAGGCACACGTCCGGCTCCTTGTCCCACACGGAAGGTGGCAGCCCTGAAAGCTGTTGCTGGTCTTCACCGTCCCCCTGCAGCCTATTCACAGGCACAACAGGATCTGGGACCCGGGCTTGCCCAGAGGAGGAACATCTCATGGATCTCGTCCTCGGCAGAGCCTGATTCCGAAAAGGCACACGTCCGGCTCCTTGTCCCACACGGAAGGTGGCAGCCCTGAAAGCTGTTGCTGGTCTTCACCGTCCCCCTGCAGCCTATTCACAGATACAACAGGATCTGGGACCCGGGCTTGCTGAGAGGAGGAACATCTCATGGCTCTCGTCCTCGGCATAGCCTCTTTCCGAAAAGGCACACGTCCGGCTCCTTGTCCCACACGGAAGGTGGCAGCCCTGAAAGCTGTTGCTGGTCTTCACCGTCCCCCTGCAGCCTATGCACAGGCACAACAGGATCTCGGAAACGGGCATGCCCAGAGGAGGAACATCTCATGGCTCTCTTCCTCGGCAGAGCCTGATCCCGAAAAGGCACACGTCCGGCTCCTTGTCCCACACGGAAGGTGGCAGCCCTGAAAGCTGTTGCTGGTCTTCACCGTCCCCCTGCAGCCTATTCACAGGCACAACAGGATTCAGGACCCGGGCATGCCCCGAGGAGGAACATCTCATGGCTCTCGTCCTCAGCAGAGCCTGATTCCGAAAAGGCACACGTCCAGCTCCTTGTCCCACACGGAAGGTGGCAGCCCTGAAAGCTGTTGCTGGTCTTCACCGTCCCCCTGCAGCCTATTCACAGGCACAACAGGATTCGGGACCTGGGCATGCCCAGAGGAGGAACATCTCATGGATCTCTTCCTCGGCAGAGCCTGATTCCGAAAAGGCACACGTCCGGCTCCTTGTCCCACACGGAAGGTGGCAGCCCTGAAAGCTGTTGCTGGTCTTCACCGTCCCCCTGCAGCCTATTCACAGGTACAACAGGATCTGGGACCCGGGCTTGCTGAGAGGAGGAACATCTCATGGCTCTCATCCTCGGCAGAGCCTGATTCCGAAAAGGCACACGTCCGGCTCCTTGTCCCACACGGAAGATGGCAGCCCTGAAAGCTGTTGCTGGTCTTCACCGTCCCCCTGCAGCCTATTCACAGGCACAACAGGATCTGGGACCTGGGCATGCCCGGAGGAGGAACATCTCATGGCTCTCGTCCTCGGCAGATTCTGATTCCTGAAAGGCACATGTCCGGCTCCTTGTCCCACACGGAAGGTGGCAGCCCTGAAAGCTGTTGCTGGTCTTCACCATCCCCCTGCAGCCTATTCACAGGCACAACAGGATTCAGGACCCGGGCATGCCCAGAGGAGGAACATCTCATGGCTCTCGTCCTCGGCAGAGCCTGATTCCGAAAAGGCACACGTCCGGCTCCTTGTCCCACACGGAAGGTGGCAGCCCTGAAAGCTGTTGCTGGTCTTCACCGTCCCCCTGCAGCCTATTCACAGGCACAACAGGATCTGGGACCCGGGCTTGCCCAGAGCAGGAACATCTCATGGCTCTCATCCTCGGCAGAGCCTGATTCCGAAAAGGCACACGTCCGGCTCCTTGTCCCACACGGAAGATGGCAGCCCTTAAAGCTGTTGCTGGTCTTCACCGTCCCCCTGCAGCCTATTCACAGGCACAACAGGATCTGGGACCCGGGCATGCCCGGAGGAGGAACATCTCATGGCTCTCGTCCTCGGCAGAGTGTGATTCCTGAAAGGCACATGTCCGGCTCCTTGTCCCACACGGAAGGTGGCAGCCCTGAAAGCTGTTGCTGGTCTTCACCGTCCCCCTGCAGCCTATTCACAGGCACAACAGGATCTGGGATCCGGGCTTGCTGAAAGGAGGAACATCTCATGGCTCTCGTCCTCGGCAGAGCCTGATTCCGAAAAGGCACACGTCCGGCTCCTTGTCCCACACGGAAGGTGGCAGCCCTGAAAGCTGTTGCTGGTCTTCACCGTCCCCCTGCAGCCTATTCACAGGCACAAAAGGATTCGGGACCTGGGCATGCCCAGAGGAGGAACATCTCATGGCTCTCGTCCTCAGTAGAGCCTGATTCCGAAAAGGCACACGTCCGGCTCCTTGTCCCACACGGAAGGTGGCAGCCCTGAAAGCTGTTGCTGGTCTTCACCGTCCCCCTGCAGCCTATTCACAGGTACAACAGGATCTGGGACCCGGGCTTGCCCAGAGGAGGAACATGTCATGGCTCTCATCCTCGGCAGAGCCTGATTCCGAAAAGGCAAACGTCCGGCTCCTTGTCCCACACGGAAGGTGGCAGCCCTGAAAGCTGTTGCTGGTCTTCACCGTCCCCCTGCAGCCTATTCACAGGCACAACAGGATCTGGGACCCGGGCTTGCCCAGAGGAGGAACATCTCATGGATCTCGTCCTCGGCAGAGCCTGATTCCGAAAAGGCACACGTCCGGCTCCTTGTCCCACACGGAAGGTGGCAGCCCTGAAAGCTGTTGCTGGTCTTCACCGTCCCCCTGCAGCCTATTCACAGGTACAACAGGATCTGGGACCCGGGCTTGCTGAGAGGAGGAACATCTCATGGCTCTCGTCCTCGGCAGAGCCTCTTTCCGAAAAGGCACACGTCCGGCTCCTTGTCCCACACGGAAGGTGGCAGCCCTGAAAGCTGTTGCTGGTCTTCACCGTCCCCCTGCAGCCTATTCACAGGCACAACAGGATTCAGGACCCGGGCATGCCCCGAGGAGGAACATCTCATGGCTCTCGTCCTCAGCAGAGCCTGATTCCGAAAAGGCACACGTCCAGCTCCTTGTCCCACACGGAAGGTGGCAGCCCTGAAAGCTGTTGCTGGTCTTCACCGTCCCCCTGCAGCCTATTCACAGGCACAACAGGATTCGGGACCTGGGCATGCCCAGAGGAGGAACATCTCATGGATCTCTTCCTCGGCAGAGCCTGATTCCAAAAAGGCACACGTCCGGCTCCTTGTCCCACACGGAAGGTGGCAGCCCTGAAAGCTGTTGCTGGTCTTCACCGTCCCCCTGCAGCCTATTCACAGGTACAACAGGATCTGGGACCCGGGCTTGCTGAGAGGAGGAACATCTCATGGCTCTCGTCCTCGGCAGAGCCTGATTCCGAAAAGGCAAACGTCCGGCTCCTTATCCCACACGGAAGATGGCAGCCCTGAAAGATGTTGCTGGTCTTCACCGTCCCCCTGCAGCCTATTCACAGGCACAACAGGATCTGGGACCTGGGCATGCCCGGAGGAGGAACATCTCATGGCTCTCGTCCTCGGCAGAGCCTCTTTCCGAAAAGGCACACGTCCGGCTCCTTGTCCCACACGGAAGGTGGCAGCCCTGAAAGCTGTTGCTGGTCTTCACCGACCCCCTGCAGCCTATGCACAGGCACAACAGGATCTCGGAAACGGGCATGCCCAGAGGAGGAACATCTCATGGCTCTCTTCCTCGGCAGAGCCTCTTTCCGAAAAGGCACACGTCCGGCTCCTTGTCCCACACGGAAGGTGGCAGCCCTGAAAGCTGTTGCTGGTCTTCACCGTCCCCCTGCAGCCTATTCACAGATACAACAGGATTCAGGACCCGGGCATGCCCCGAGGAGGAACATCTCATGGCTCTCGTCCTCAGCAGAGCCTGATTCCGAAAAGGCACACGTCCAGCTCCTTGTCCCACACGGAAGGTGGCAGCCCTGAAAGCTGTTGCTGGTCTTCACCGTCCCCCTGCAGCCTATTCACAGGCACAACAGGATCTGGGACCCGGGCATGCCCAGAGGAGGAACATCTCATGGATCTCTTCCTCGGCAGAGCCTGATTCCGAAAAGGCACACGTCCGGCTCCTTGTCCCACACGGAAGGTGGCAGCCCTGAAAGCTGTTGCTGGTCTTCACCGTCCCCCTGCAGCCTATGCACAGGCACAACAGGATCTGGGAAACGGGCATGCCCAGAGGAGGAACATCTCATGGCTCTCTTCCTCGGCAGAGCCTGATTCCGAAAAGGCACACGTCCGGCTCCTTGTCCCACACGGAAGGTGGCAGCCCTGAAAGCTGTTGCTGGTCTTCACCGTCCCCCTGCAGCCTATTCACAGGCACAACAGGATTCAGGACCCGGGCATGCCCAGAGGAGGAACATCTCATGGCTCTCGTCCTCGGCAGAGCCTGATTCCGAAAAGGCACACGTCCGGCTCCTTGTCCCACACGGAAGGTGGCAGCCCTGAAAGCTGTTGCTGGTCTTCACCGTCCCCCTGCAGCCTATTCACAGGCACAACAGGATTCAGGACCCGGACTTGCCCAGAGGAGGAACATCTCATGGATCTCGTCCTCGGCAGAGCCTGACTGCGAAAAGGCACACGTCCGGCTCCTTGTCCCACACGGAAGGTGGCAGCCCTGAAAGCTGTTGCTGGTCTTCACCGTCCCCCTGCAGCCTATTCACAGGTACAACAGGATCTGGGACCCGGGCTTGCTGAGAGGAGGAACATCTCATGGCTCTCTTCCTCGGCAGAGCCTCTTTCCGAAAAGGCACACGTCCGGCTCCTTGTCCCACACGGAAGGTGGCAGCCCTGAAAGCTGTTGCTGGTCTTCACCGTCCCCCTGCAGCCTATGCACAGGCACAACAGGATCTGGGAAACGGGCATGCCCAGAGGAGGAACATCTCATGGCTCTCGTCCTCGGCAGAGCCTGATTCCGAAAAGGCACACGTCCGGCTCCTTGTCCCACACGGAAGGTGGCAGCCCTGAAAGCTGTTGCTGGTCTTCACCGTCCCCCTGCAGCCTATTCACAGGCACAACAGGATTCAGGACCCGGGCATGTCCAGAGGAGGAACATCTCATGGCTCTCGTCCTCGGCAGAGCCTGATTCCGAAAAGGCACACGTCCGGCTCCTTGTCCCACACGGAAGGTGGCAGCCCTGAAAGCTGTTGCTGGTCTTCTCCGTCCCCCTGCAGCCTATTCACAGGTACAACAGGATCTGGGACCCGGGCTTGCTGAGAGGAGGAACATCTCATGGCTCTCTTCCTCGGCAGAGCCTCTTTCCGAAAAGGCACACGTCCGGCTCCTTGTCCCACACGGAAGGTGGCAGCCCTGAAAGCTGTTGCTGGTCTTCACCGTCCCCCTGCAGCCTATGCACAGGCACAACAGGATCTGGGAAACGGGCATGCCCAGAGGAGGAACATCTCATGGCTCTCTTCCTCGGCAGAGCCTGATTCCGAAAAGGCACACGTCCGGCTCCTTGTCCCACACGGAAGGTGGCAGCCCTGAAAGCTGTTGCTGGTCTTCACCGTCCCCCTGCAGCCTATTCACAGGCACAACAGGATTCAGGACCCGGGCATGTCCAGAGGAGGAACATCTCATGGCTCTCGTCCTCGGCAGAGCCTGATTCCGAAAAGGCACACGTCCGGCTCCTTGTCCCACACGGAAGGTGGCAGCCCTGAAAGCTGTTGCTGGTCTTCACCGTCCCCCTGCAGCCTATTCACAGGCACAACAGGATTCGGGACCTGGGCATGCCCAGAGGAGGAACATCTCATGGATCTCTTCCTCGGCAGAGCCTGATTCCGAAAAGGCACACGTCCGGCTTCTTGTCCCACACGGAAGGTGGCAGCCCTGAAAGCTGTTGCTGGTCTTCACCGTCCCCCTGCAGCCTATTCACAGGTACAACAGGATCTGGGACCCGGGCTTGCTGAGAGGAGGAACATCTCATGGCTCTCGTCCTCGGCAGAGCCTGATTCCGAAAAGGCACACGTCCGGCTCCTTGTCCCACACGGAAGGTGGCAGCCCTGAAAGCTGTTGCTGGTCTTCACCGTCCCCCTGCAGCCTATTCACAGGCACAACAGGATTCGGGACCTGGGCATGCCCAGAGGAGGAACATCTCATGGATCTCTTCCTCGGCAGAGCCTGATTCCGAAAAGGCACACGTCCGGCTTCTTGTCCCACACGGAAGGTGGCAGCCCTGAAAGCTGTTGCTGGTCTTCACCGTCCCCCTGCAGCCTATTCACAGGCACAACAGGATCTGGGACCTGGGCATGCCCGGAGGAGGAACATCTCATGGCTCTCGTCCTCGGCAGAGTGTGATTCCTGAAAGGCACATGTCCGGCTCCTTGTCCCACACGGAAGGTGGCAGCCCTGAAAGCTGTTGCTGGTCTTCACCGTCCCCCTGCAGCCTATTCAGAGGCACAACAGGATTCAGGACCCGGGCATGCCCAGAGGAGGAACATCTCATGGCTCTCGTCCTCGGCAGAGCCTGATTCCGAAAAGGCACACGTCCGGCTCCTTGTCCCACACGGAAGGTGGCAGCCCTGAAAGCTGTTGCTGGTCTTCACCGTCCCCCTGCAGCCTATTCACAGGCACAAAAGGATTCGGGACCTGGGCATGCCCAGAGGAGGAACATCTCATGGATCTCTTCCTCGGCAGAGCCTCTTTCCGAAAAGGCACACGTCCGGCTCCTTGTCCCACACGGAAGGTGGCAGCCCTGAAAGCTGTTGCTGGTCTTCACCGTCCCCCTGCAGCCTATACACAGGTACAACAGGATCTGGGACCCGGGTTGCCCAGAGGAGGAACATGTCATGGCTCTCATCCTCGGCAGAGCCTGATTCCGAAAAGGCACACGTCCGGCTCCTTGTCCCACACGGAAGGTGGCAGCCCTGAAAGCTGTTGCTGGTCTTCACCGTCCCCCTGCAGCCTATTCACAGGCACAACAGGATCTGGCACCCTGGCATGTCCAGAGGAGGAACATCTCATGGCTCTCGTCCTCGGCAGAGCCTGATTCCGAAAAGGCACACGTCCGGCTCCTTGTCCCACACGGAAGGTGGCAGCCCTGAAAGCTGTTGCTGGTCTTCACCGTCCCCCTGCAGCCTATACACAGGTACAACAGGATCTGGGACCCGGGTTGCCCAGAGGAGGAACATGTCATGGCTCTCATCCTCGGCAGAGCCTGATTCCGAAAAGGCACACGTCCGGCTCCTTGTCCCACACGGAAGGTGGCAGCCCTGAAAGCTGTTGCTGGTCTTCACCGTCCCCCTGCAGCCTATTCACAGGCACAACAGGATCTGGCACCCTGGCATGTCCAGAGGAGGAACATCTCATGGCTCTCGTCCTCGGCAGAGCCTGATTCCGAAAAGGCACACGTCCGGCTCCTTGTCCCACACGGAAGGTGGCAGCCCTGAAAGCTGTTGCTGGTCTTCACCGTCCCCCTGCAGCCTATTCACAGGCACAACAGGATCTGGGACCCGGGCTTGCCCAGAGGAGGAACATCTCATGGATCTCTTCCTCGGCAGAGCCTGATTCCGAAAAGGCACACGTCCGGCTCCTTGTCCCACACGGAAGGTGGCAGCCCTGAAAGCTGTTGCTGGTCTTCACCGTCCCCCTGCAGCCTATGCACAGGCACAACAGGATCTGGGAAACGGGCATGCCCAGAGGAGGAACATCTCATGGCTCTCGTCCTCGGCAGAGCCTGATTCCGAAAAGGCACACGTCCGGCTCCTTTTCCCACACGGAAGGTGGCAGCCCTGAAAGCTGTTGCTGGTCTTCACCGTCCCCCTGCAGCCTATTCACAGGCACAACAGGATTCAGGACCCGGGCATGCCCCGAGGAGGAACATCTCATGGCTCTCGTCCTCAGCAGAGCCTGATTCCGAAAAGGCACACGTCCAGCTCCTTGTCCCACACGGAAGGTGGCAGCCCTGAAAGCTGTTGCTGGTCTTCACCGTCCCCCTGCAGCCTATTCACAGGCACAACAGGATTCGGGACCTGGGCATGCCCAGAGGAGGAACATCTCATGGATCTCTTCCTCGGCAGAGCCTGATTCCGAAAAGGCACACGTCCGGCTCCTTGTCCCACACGGAAGGTGGCAGCCCTGAAAGCTGTTGCTGGTCTTCACCGTCCCCCTGCAGCCTATTCACAGGTACAACAGGATCTGGGACCCGGGCTTGCTGAGAGGAGGAACATCTCATGGCTCTCATCCTCGGCAGAGCCTGATTCCGAAAAGGCACACGTCCGGCTCCTTGTCCCACACGGAAGATGGCAGCCCTGAAAGCTGTTGCTGGTCTTCACCGTCCCCCTGCAGCCTATTCACAGGCACAACAGGATCTGGGACCTGGGCATGCCCGGAGGAGGAACATCTCATGGCTCTCGTCCTCGGCAGATTCTGATTCCTGAAAGGCACATGTCCGGCTCCTTGTCCCACACGGAAGGTGGCAGCCCTGAAAGCTGTTGCTGGTCTTCACCATCCCCCTGCAGCCTATTCACAGGCACAACAGGATTCAGGACCCGGGCATGCCCAGAGGAGGAACATCTCATGGCTCTCGTCCTCGGCAGAGCCTGATTCCGAAAAGGCACACGTCCGGCTCCTTGGCCCCCACGGAAGGTGGCAGCCCTGAAAGCTGTTGCTGGTCTTCACCGTCCCCCTGCAGCCTATTCACAGGCACAACAGGATCTGGGACCCGGGCTTGCCCAGAGCAGGAACATCTCATGGCTCTCATCCTCGGCAGAGCCTGATTCCGAAAAGGCACACGTCCGGCTCCTTGTCCCACACGGAAGATGGCAGCCCTTAAAGCTGTTGCTGGTCTTCACCGTCCCCCTGCAGCCTATTCACAGGCACAACAGGATCTGGGACCCGGGCATGCCCGGAGGAGGAACATCTCATGGCTCTCGTCCTCGGCAGAGTGTGATTCCTGAAAGGCACATGTCCGGCTCCTTGTCCCACACGGAAGGTGGCAGCCCTGAAAGCTGTTGCTGGTCTTCACCGTCCCCCTGCAGCCTATTCACAGGCACAACAGGATCTGGGACCCGGGCTTGCTGAAAGGAGGAACATGTCATGGCTCTCGTCCTCGGCAGAGCCTGATTCCGAAAAGGCACACGTCCGGCTCCTTGTCCCACACGGAAGGTGGCAGCCCTGAAAGCTGTTGCTGGTCTTCACCGTCCCCCTGCAGCCTATTCACAGGCACAAAAGGATTCGGGACCTGGGCATGCCCAGAGGAGGAACATCTCATGGCTCTCGTCCTCGGTAGAGCCTGATTCCGAAAAGGCACACGTCCGGCTCCTTGTCCCACACGGAAGGTGGCAGCCCTGAAAGCTGTTGCTGGTCTTCACCGTCCCCCTGCAGCCTATTCACAGGTACAACAGGATCTGGGACCCGGGCTTGCCCAGAGGAGGAACATGTCATGGCTCTCATCCTCGGCAGAGCCTGATTCCGAAAAGGCAAACGTCCGGCTCCTTGTCCCACATGGAAGGTGGCAGCCCTGAAAGCTGTTGCTGGTCTTCACCGTCCCCCTGCAGCCTATTCACAGGCACAACAGGATCTGGGACCCGGGCTTGCCCAGAGGAGGAACATCTCATGGATCTCGTCCTCGGCAGAGCCTGATTCCGAAAAGGCACACGTCCGGCTCCTTGTCCCACACGGAAGGTGGCAGCCCTGAAAGCTGTTGCTGGTCTTCACCGTCCCCCTGCAGCCTATTCACAGGTACAACAGGATCTGGGACCCGGGCTTGCCCAGAGGAGGAACATCTCATGGCTCTCTTCCTCGGCAGAGCCTCTTTCCGAAAAGGCACACGTCCGGCTCCTTGTCCCACACGGAAGGTGGCAGCCCTGAAAGCTGTTGCTGGTCTTCACCGTCCCCCTGCAGCCTATTCACAGGCACAACAGGATTCAGGACCCGGGCATGCCCCGAGGAGGAACATCTCATGGCTCTCGTCCTCAGCAGAGCCTGATTCCGAAAAGGCACACGTCCAGCTCCTTGTCCCACACGGAAGGTGGCAGCCCTGAAAGCTGTTGCTGGTCTTCACCGTCCCCCTGCAGCCTATTCACAGGCACAACAGGATTCGGGACCTGGGCATGCCCAGAGGAGGAACATCTCATGGATCTCTTCCTCGGCAGAGCTTGATTCCGAAAAGGCACACGTCCGGCTCCTTGTCCCACACGGAAGGTGGCAGCCCTGAAAGCTGTTGCTGGTCTTCACCGTCCCCCTGCAGCCTATTCACAGGTACAACAGGATCTGGGACCCGGGCTTGCTGAGAGGAGGAACATCTCATGGCTCTCGTCCTCGGCAGAGCCTGATTCCGAAAAGGCACACGTCCGGCTCCTTGTCCCACACGGAAGATGGCAGCCCTGAAAGATGTTGCTGGTCTTCACCGTCCCCCTGCAGCCTATTCACAGGCACAACAGGATCTGGGACCTGGGCATGCCCGGAGGAGGAACATCTCATGGCTCTCGTCCTCGGCAGAGTCTGATTCCTGAAAGGCACATGTCCGGCTCCTTGTCCCACACGGAAGGTGGCAGCCCTGAAAGCTGTTGCTGGTCTTCACCATCCCCCTGCAGCCTATTCACAGGCACAACAGGATTCAGGACCCGGGCATGCCCAGAGGAGGAACATCTCATGGCTCTCGTCCTCGGCAGAGCCTGATTCCGAAAAGGCACACGTCCGGCTCCTTGTCCCACACGGAAGGTGGCAGCCCTGAAAGCTGTTGCTGGTCTTCACCGTCCCCCTGCAGCCTATTCACAGGCACAACAGGATCTGGGACCCGGGCTTGCCCAGAGCAGGAACATCTCATGGCTCTCATCCTCGGCAGAGCCTGATTCCGAAAAGGCACACGTCCGGCTCCTTGTCCCACACGGAAGATGGCAGCCCTTAAAGCTGTTGCTGGTCTTCACCGTCCCCCTGCAGCCTATTCACAGGCACAACAGGATCTGGGACCCGGGCATGCCCGGAGAAGGAACATCTCATGGCTCTCGTCCTCGGCAGAGTGTGATTCCTGAAAGGCACATGTCCAGCTCCTTGTCCCACACGGAAGGTGGCAGCCCTGAAAGCTGTTGCTGGTCTTCACCGTCCCCCTGCAGCCTATTCACAGGCACAACAGGATCTGGGACCCGGGCTTGCTGAAAGGAGGAACATCTCATGGCTCTCGTCCTCGGCAGAGCCTGATTCCGAAAAGGCACACGTCCGGCTCCTTGTCCCACACGGAAGGTGGCAGCCCTGAAAGCTGTTGCTGGTCTTCACCGTCCCCCTGCAGCCTATTCACAGGCACAACAGGATTCGGGACCTGGGCATGCCCAGAGGAGGAACATCTCATGGCTCTCGTCCTCGGTAGAGCCTGATTCCGAAAAGGCACACGTCCGGCTCCTTGTCCCACACGGAAGGTGGCAGCCCTGAAAGCTGTTGCTGGTCTTCACCGTCCCCCTGCAGCCTATTCACAGGTACAACAGGATCTGGGACCCGGGCTTGCCCAGAGGAGGAACATCTCATGGCTCTCATCCTCGGCAGAGCCTGATTCCGAAAAGGCAAACGTCCGGCTCCTTGTCCCACATGGAAGGTGGCAGCCCTGAAAGCTGTTGCTGGTCTTCACCGTCCCCCTGCAGCCTATTCACAGGCACAACAGGATCTGGGACCCGGGCTTGCCCAGAGGAGGAACATCTCATGGATCTCGTCCTCGGCAGAGCCTGATTCCGAAAAGGCACACGTCCGGCTCCTTGTCCCACACGGAAGGTGGCAGCCCTGAAAGCTGTTGCTGGTCTTCACCGTCCCCCTGCAGCCTATTCACAGGTACAAAAGGATCTGGGACCCGGGCTTGCTGAGAGGAGGAACATCTCATGGCTCTCGTCCTCGGCAGAGCCTCTTTCCGAAAAGGCACACGTCCGGCTCCTTGTCCCACACGGAAGGTGGCAGCCCTGAAAGCTGTTGCTGGTCTTCACCGTCCCCCTGCAGCCTATTCACAGGCACAACAGGATTCAGGACCCGGGCATGCCCCGAGGAGGAACATCTCATGGCTCTCGTCCTCAGCAGAGCCTGATTCCGAAAAGGCACACGTCCAGCTCCTTGTCCCACACGGAAGGTGGCAGCCCTGAAAGCTGTTGCTGGTCTTCACCGTCCCCCTGCAGCCTATTCACAGGCACAACAGGATCTGGGACCCGGGCTTGCCCAGAGGAGGAACATCTCATGGATCTCTTCCTCGGCAGAGCCTGATTCCAAAAAGGCACACGTCCGGCTCCTTGTCCCACACGGAAGGTGGCAGCCCTGAAAGCTGTTGCTGGTCTTCACCGTCCCCCTGCAGCCTATTCACAGGTACAACAGGATCTGGGACCCGGGCTTGCTGAGAGGAGGAACATCTCATGGCTCTCGTCCTCGGCAGAGCCTGATTCCGAAAAGGCAAACGTCCGGCTCCTTGTCCCACACGGAAGATGGCAGCCCTGAAAGATGTTGCTGGTCTTCACCGTCCCCCTGCAGCCTATTCACAGGCACAACAGGATCTGGGACCTGGGCATGCCCGGAGGAGGAACATCTCATGGCTCTCGTCCTCGGCAGAGTCTGATTCCTGAAAGGCACATGTCCGGCTCCTTGTCCCACACGGAAGGTGGCAGCCCTGAAAGCTGTTGCTGGTCTTCACCATCCCCCTGCAGCCTATTCACAGGCACAACAGGATTCAGGACCCGGGCATGCCCAGAGGAGGAACATCTCATGGCTCTCGTCCTCGGCAGAGCCTGATTTCGAAAAGGCACACGTCCGGCTCCTTGTCCCACACGGAAGGTGGCAGCCCTGAAAGCTGTTGCTGGTCTTCACCGTCCCCCTGCAGCCTATTCACAGGCACAACAGGATCTGGGACCCGGGCTTGCTGAAAGGAGGAACATCTCATGGCTCTTGTCCTCGGCAGAGCCTGATTCCGAAAAGGCACACGTCCGGCTCCTTGTCCCACAAGGAAGGTGGCAGCCCTGAAAGCTGTTGCTGGTCTTCACCGTCCCCCTGCAGCCTATTCACAGGCACAACAGGATCTGGGACCCGGGCTTGCCCAGAGGAGGAACATCTCATGGCTCTCGTCCTCGGCAGAGCCTGATTCCGAAAAGGCACACGTCCGGCTCCTTGTCCCACACGGAAGGTGGCAGCCCTGAAAGCTGTTGCTGGTCTTCACCGTCCCCCTGCAGCCTATTCACAGATACAACAAGATCTGGGACCCGGGCTTGCCCAGAGGAGGAACATCTCATGGCTCTCGTCCTCGGTAGAGCCTGATTCCGAAAAGGCACACGTCCGGCTCCTTGTCCCACACGGAAGGTGGCAGCCCTGAAAGATGTTGCTGGTCTTCACCGTCCCCCTGCAGCCTATTCACAGACACAACAGGATCTGGGACCCGGGCTTGCCCAGAGGAGGAAATTCTCATGGATCTCGTCCTCAGCAGAGCCTGATTCCGAAAAGGCACACGTCCGGCTCCTTGTCCCACACGGAAGGTGGCAGCCCTGAAAGCTGTTGCTGGTCTTCACCGTCCCCCTGCAGCCTATTCACAGAAAGAACAGGATCTGGGACCTGGGCTTGCTGAGAGGAGGAACATCTCATGGCTCTCGTCCTCGGCAGAGCCTGATTCCGAAAAGGCACACGTCCGGCTCCTTGTCCCACACGGAAGGTGGCAGCCCGGAAAGCTGTTGCTGGTCTTCACTGTCCCCCTGCAGCCTATTCACAGATACAACAGGATCTGGAACCCGGGCTTGCCCAGAGGAGGAACATCTCATGGCTCTCGTCCTCGGTAGAGCCTGATTCCGAAAAGGCACACGTCCGGCTCCTTGTCCCACACGGAAGGTGGCAGCCCTGAAAGCTGTTGCTGGTCTTCACCGTCCCCCTGCAGCCTATTCACAGGCACAACAGGATTCGGGACCTGGGCATGCCCAGAGGAGGAACATCTCATGGCTCTCGTCCTCGGCAGAGCCTGATTCCTAAAAGGCACACGTCCGGCTCCTTGTCCCACACGGAAGGTGGCAGCCCTGAAAGCTGTTGCTGGTCTTCACCGTCCCCCTGCAGCCTATTCACAGGTACAACAGGATCTGGGACCCGGGCTTGCTGAGAGGAGGAACATCTCATGGCTCTCGTCCTCGGCAGAGCCTGATTCCGAAAAGGCAAACGTCCGGCTCCTTGTCCCACACGGAAGATGGCAGCCCTGAAAGCTGTTGCTGGTCTTCACCGTCCCCCTGCAGCCTATTCACAGGCACAACAGGATCTGGGACCCGGGCATGCCCGGAGGAGGAACATCTCATGGCTCTCGTCCTCGGCAGAGTCTTATTCTGGAAATGCACACGTCCGGCTCCTTGTCCCACACGGAAGGTGGCAGCCCTGAAAGCTGTTGCTGGTCTTCACCATCCCCCTGCAGCCTATTCACAGGCACAACAGGATTCAGGACCCGGGCATGCCCAGAGGAGGAACATCTCATGGCTCTCGTCCTCAGCAGAGCCTGATTCCGAAAAGGCACACGTCCGGCTCCTTGTCCCACACGGAAGGTGGCAGCCCTGAAAGCTGTTGCTGGTCTTCACCGTCCCCCTGCAGCCTATTCACAGGCACAACAGGATCTGGGACCCGGGCTTGCCCAGAGGAGGAACATCTCATGGCTCTCGTCCTCGGCAGAGTCTGATTCCTGAAAGGCACACGTCCGGCTCCTTGTCCCACACGGAAGGTGGCAGCCCTGAAAGCTGTTGCTGGTCTTCACCGTCCCCCTGCAGCCTATTCAGAGGCACAAAAGGATTCAGGACCCGGGCATGCCCCGAGGAGGAACATCTCATGGCTCTCGTCCTCGGCAGAGCCTGATTCCGAAAAGGCACACGTCCGGCTCCTTGTCCCACACGGAAGGTGGCAGCCCTGAAAGCTGTTGCTGGTCTTCACCGTCCCCCTGCAGCCTATTCACAGGCACAACAGGATTCAGGACCCGGGCATGCCCAGAGGAGGAACATCTCATGGATCTCGTCCTCGGCAGAGCCTGATTCCGAAAAGACACACGTCCGGCTCCTTGTCCCACACGGAAGTTGGCAGCCCTGAAAGCTGTTGCTGGTCTTCACCGTCCCCCTGCAGCCTATTCACAGGTACAACAGGATCTGGGACCCGGGCTTGCTGAGAGGAGGAACATCTCATGGCTCTCGTCCTCGGCAGAGCCTGATTCCGAAAAGGCACACGTCCGGCTCCTTGTCCCACACGGAAGATGGCAGCCCTGAAAGCTGTTGCTGGTCTTCACCGTCCCCCTGCAGCCTATTCACAGGCACAACAGGATCTGGGACCTGGGCATGCCCGGAGGAGGAACATCTCATGGCTCTCGTCCTCGGCAGAGTCTGATTCCTGAAAGGCACATGTCCGGCTCCTTGTCCCACACGGAAGGTGGCAGCCCTGAAAGCTGTTGCTGGTCTTCACCGTCCCCCTGCAGCCTATTCACAGGTACAACAGGATCTGGGACCCGGGCTTGCTGAGAGGAGGAACATCTCATGGCTCTCGTCCTCGGCAGAGCCTGATTCCGAAAAGGCACACGTCCGGCTCCTTGTCCCACACGGACGGTGGCAGCCCTGAAAGCTGTTGCTGGTCTTCACCGTCCCCCTGCAGCCTATTCACAGATACAACAGGATCTGAGACCCGGGCTTGCCCAGAGGAGGAACATCTCATGGCTCTCGTCCTCGGTAGAGCCTGATTCCGAAAAGGCACACGTCCGGCTCCTTGTCCCACACGGAAGATGGCAGCCCTGAAAGCTGTTGCTGGTCTTCACCATCCCCCTGCAGCCTATTCACAGGCACAACAGGATTCAGGACCCGGGCATGCCCAGAGGAGGAACATCTCATGGATCTCGTCCTCGGCAGAGCCTGATTCCGAAAAGACACACGTCCGGCTCCTTGTCCCACACGGAAGGTGGCAGCCCTGAAAGCTGTTGCTGGTCTTCACCGTCCCCCTGCAGCCTATTCACAGGTACAACAGGATCTGGGACCCGGGCTTGCTGAGAGGAGGAACATCTCATGGCTCTCGTCCTCGGCAGAGCCTGATTCCGAAAAGGCACACGTCCGGCTCCTTGTCCCACACGGACGGTGGCAGCCCTGAAAGCTGTTGCTGGTCTTCACCGTCCCCCTGCAGCCTATTCACAGATACAACAGGATCTGAGACCCGGGCTTGCCCAGAGGAGGAACATCTCATGGCTCTCGTCCTCGGTAGAGCCTGATTCCGAAAAGGCACACGTCCGGCTCCTTGTCCCACAAGGAAGGTGGCAGCCCTGAAAGATGTTGCTGGTCTTCACCGTCCCCCTGCAGCCTATTCACAGGCACAACAGGATCGGGGACCCGGGCATGCCCAGAGGAGGAACTTCTCATGGATCTCGTCCTCGGCAGAGCCTGATTCCGAAAAGGCACACGTCCGGCTCCTTGTCCCACACGGAAGGTGGCAGCCCTGAAAGCTGTTGCTGGTCTTCACCGTCCCCCTGCAGCCTATTCACAGGCACAACAGGATTCGGGACCTGGGCATGCCCAGAGGAGGAACATCTCATGGATCTCTTCCTCGGCAGAGCCTGATTCCGAAAAGGCACACGTCCGGCTCCTTGTCCCACACGGAAGGTGGCAGCCCTGAAAGCTGTTGCTGGTCTTCACCGTCCCCCTGCAGCCTATTCACAGATACAACAGGATCTGGGACCCGGGCTTGCCCAGAGGAGGAACATCTCATGGCTCTCGTCCTCGGTAGAGCGTGATTCCGAAAAGGCACACGTCCGGCTCCTTGTCCCACACGGAAGGTGGCAGCCCTGAAAGATGTTGCTGGTCTTCACCGTCCCCCTGCAGCCTATTCACAGGCACAACAGGATTCAGGACCCGGGCATGCCCAGAGGAGGAACATCTCATGGCTCTCGTCCTCGGTAGAGCCTGATTCCGAAAAGGCACACGTCCGGCTCCTTGTCCCACACGGAAGGTGGCAGCCCTGAAAGCTGTTGCTGGTCTTCACCGTCCCCCTGCAGCCTATTCACAGGCACAACAGGATCTGGGACCCGGGCTTGCCCAGAGGAGGAACATCTCATGGCTCTCGTCCTCGGCAGAGTCTGATTCCTGAAAGGCACACGTCCGGCTCCTTGTCCCACACGGAAGGTGGCAGCCCTGAAAGCTGTTGCTGGTCTTCACCGTCCCCCTGCAGCCTATTCAGAGGCACAAAAGGATTCAGGACCCGGGCATGCCCCGAGGAGGAACATCTCATGGCTCTCGTCCTCGGCAGAGCCTGATTCCGAAAAGGCACACGTCCGGCTCCTTGTCCCACACGGAAGGTGGCAGCCCTGAAAGCTGTTGCTGGTCTTCACCGTCCCCCTGCAGCCTATTCACAGGCACAACAGGATTCAGGACCCGGGCATGCCCAGAGGAGGAACATCTCATGGATCTCGTCCTCGGCAGAGCCTGATTCCGAAAAGACACACGTCCGGCTCCTTGTCCCACACGGAAGGTGGCAGCCCTGAAAGCTGTTGCTGGTCTTCACCGTCCCCCTGCAGCCTATTCACAGGTACAACAGGATCTGGGACCCGGGCTTGCTGAGAGGAGGAACATCTCATGGCTCTCGTCCTCGGCAGAGCCTGATTCCGAAAAGGCACACGTCCGGCTCCTTGTCCCACAGGGAAGATGGCAGCCCTGAAAGCTGTTGCTGGTCTTCACCATCCCCCTGCAGCCTATTCACAGGCACAACAGGATTCAGTACCCGGGTATGCCCCGAGGAGGAACATCTCATGGATCTCGTCCTCGGCAGAGCCTGATTCCGAAAAGACACACGTCCGGCTCCTTGTCCCACACGGAAGGTGGCAGCCCTGAAAGCTGTTGCTGGTCTTCACCGTCCCCCTGCAGCCTATTCACAGGTACAACAGGATCTGGGACCCGGGCTTGCTGAGAGGAGGAACATCTCATGGCTCTCGTCCTCGGCAGAGCCTGATTCCGAAAAGGCACACGTCCGGCTCCTTGTCCCACACGGACGGTGGCAGCCCTGAAAGCTGTTGCTGGTCTTCACCGTCCCCCTGCAGCCTATTCACAGATACAACAGGATCTGAGACCCGGGCTTGCCCAGAGGAGGAACATCTCATGGCTCTCGTCCTCGGTAGAGCCTGATTCCGAAAAGGCACACGTCCGGCTCCTTGTCCCACACGGAAGATGGCAGCCCTGAAAGCTGTTGCTGGTCTTCACCATCCCCCTGCAGCCTATTCACAGGCACAACAGGATTCAGGACCCGGGCATGCCCAGAGGAGGAACATCTCATGGCTCTCGTCCTCGGCAGAGCCTGATTCCGAAAAGACACACGTCCGGCTCCTTGTCCCACACGGAAGGTGGCAGCCCTGAAAGCTGTTGCTGGTCTTCACCGTCCCCCTGCAGCCTATTCACAGGTACAACAGGATCTGGGACCCGGGCTTGCTGAGAGGAGGAACATCTCATGGCTCTCGTCCTCGGCAGAGCCTGATTCCGAAAAGGCACACGTCCGGCTCCTTGTCCCACACGGACGGTTGCAGCCCTGAAAGATGTTGCTGGTCTTCACCGTCCCCCTGCAGCCTATTCACAGGCACAACAGGATCTGGGACCCGGGCATGCCCAGAGGAGGAACTTCTCATGGATCTCGTCCTCGGCAGAGCCTGATTCCGAAAAGGCACACGTCCGGCTCCTTGTCCCACACGGAAGGTGGCAGCCCTGAAAGCTGTTGCTGGTCTTCACCGTCCCCCTGCAGCCTATTCACAGGCACAACAGGATTCGGGACCTGGGCATGCCCAGAGGAGGAACATCTCATGGATCTCTTCCTCGGCAGAGCCTGATTCCGAAAAGGCACACGTCCGGCTCCTTGTCCCACACGGAAGGTGGCAGCCCTGAAAGCTGTTGCTGGTCTTCACCGTCCCCCTGCAGCCTATTCACAGATACAACAGGATCTGGGACCCGGGCTTGCCCAGAGGAGGAACATCTCATGGCTCTCGTCCTCGGTAGAGCGTGATTCCGAAAAGGCACACGTCCGGCTCCTTGTCCCACACGGAAGGTGGCAGCCCTGAAAGATGTTGCTGGTCTTCACCGTCCCCCTGCAGCCTATTCACAGGCACAACAGGATCTGGGACCCGGGCATGCCCCGAGGAGGAACATCTCATGGATCTCTTCCTCGGCAGAGCCTGATTCCTGAAAGGCACATGTCCGGCTCTTTGTCCCACACGGAAGGTGGCAGCCCTGAAAGCTGTTGCTGGTCTTCACCGTCCCCCTGCAGCCTATTCACAGGCACAACAGGATTCGGGACCTGGGCATGCCCAGAGGAGGAACATCTCATGGATCTCTTCCTCGGCAGAGCCTGATTCCGAAAAGGCACACGTCCGGCTCCTTGTCCCATACGGAAGGTGGCAGCCCTGAAAGCTGTTGCTGGTCTTCACCGTCCCCCTGCAGCCTATTCACAGGCACAACAGGATTCAGGACCCGGGCATGCCCAGAGGAGGAACATCTCATGGCTCTCGTCCTCGGCAGAGCCTGATTCCGAAAAGGCAAACGTCCGGCTCCTTGTCCCACACGGAAGATGGCATCCCTGAAAGCTGTTGCTGGTCTTCACCGTCCCCCTGCAGCGTATTCACAGGCACAACAGGATCTGGGACCTGGGCATGCCCGGAGGAGGAACATCTCATGGCTCTCGTCCTCGGCAGAGTCTGATTCCTGAAAGGCACATGTCCGGCTCCTTGTCCCACACGGAAGGTGGCAGCCCTGAAAGATGTTGCTGGTCTTCACCGTCCCCCTGCAGCCTATTCACAGACACAACAGGATCTGGGACCCGGGCATGCCCCGAGGAGGAACATCTCATGGATCTCTTCCTCGGCAGAGCCTGATTCCGAAAAGGCACACGTCCATCTCCTTGTGCCACACGGAAGGTGGCAGCCCTGAAAGCTGTTGCTGGTCTTCACCGTCCCCCTGCAGCCTATTCACAGGCACAACAGGATTCGGGACCTGGGCATGCCCAGAGGAGGAACATCTCATGGATCTCTTCCTCGGCAGAGCCTGATTCCGAAAAGGCACACGTCCGGCTCCTTGTCCCATACGGAAGGTGGCAGCCCTGAAAGCTGTTGCTGGTCTTCACCGTCCCCCTGCAGCCTATTCACAGGCACAACAGGATTCAGGACCCGGGCATGCCCAGAGGAGGAACATCTCATGGCTCTCGTCCTCGGCAGAGCCTGATTCCGAAAAGGCACACGTCCGGCTCCTTGTCCCACACGGACGGTGGCAGCCCTGAAAGCTGTTGCTGGTCTTCACCGTCCCCCTGCAGCCTATTCACAGATACAACAGGATCTGAGACCCGGGCTAGCCAGAGGAGGAACATCTCATGGCTCTCGTCCTCGGTAGAGCCTGATTCCGAAAAGGCACACGTCCGGCTCCTTGTCCCACAAGGAAGGTGGCAGCCCTGAAAGATGTTGCTGGTCTTCACCGTCCTCCTGCAGCCTATTCACAGGCACAACAGGATCTGGGACCCGGGCATGCCCAGAGGAGGAACTTCTCATGGATCTCGTCCTCGGCAGAGCCTGATTCCGAAAAGGCACACGTCCGGCTCCTTGTCCCACACGGAAGGTGGCAGCCCTGAAAGCTGTTGCTGGTCTTCACCGTCCCCCTGCAGCCTATTCACAGGCACAACAGGATTCGGGACCTGGGCATGCCCCGAGGAGGAACATCTCATGGCTCTCGTCCTCGGCAGAGCCTGATTCCGAAAAGGCACACGTCCGGCTCCTTGTCCCACACGGAAGGTGGCAGCCCTGAAAGCTGTTGCTGGTCTTCACCGTCCCCCTGCAGCCTATTCACAGGTACAACAGGATCTGGGACCCGGGCTTGCTGAGAGGAGGAACATCTCATGGCTCTCGTCCTCGGCAGAGCCTGATTCCGAAAAGGCACACGTCCATCTCCTTGTGCCACACGGAAGGTGGCAGCCCTGAAAGCTGTTGCTGGTCTTCACCGTCCCCCTGCAGCCTATTCACAGGCACAACAGGATTCGGGACCTGGGCATGCCCAGAGGAGGAACATCTCATGGATCTCTTCCTCGGCAGAGCCTGATTCCGAAAAGGCACACGTCCGGCTCCTTGTCCCATACGGAAGGTGGCAGCCCTGAAAGCTGTTGCTGGTCTTCACCGTCCCCCTGCAGCCTATTCACAGGCACAACAGGATTCAGGACCCGGGCATGCCCAGAGGAGGAACATCTCATGGCTCTCGTCCTCGGCAGAGCCTGATTCCGAAAAGGCACACGTCCGGCTCCTTGTCCCACACGGACGGTGGCAGCCCTGAAAGCTGTTGCTGGTCTTCACCGTCCCCCTGCAGCCTATTCACAGATACAACAGGATCTGAGACCCGGGCTAGCCAGAGGAGGAACATCTCATGGCTCTCGTCCTCGGTAGAGCCTGATTCCGAAAAGGCACACGTCCGGCTCCTTGTCCCACAAGGAAGGTGGCAGCCCTGAAAGATGTTGCTGGTCTTCACCGTCCTCCTGCAGCCTATTCACAGGCACAACAGGATCTGGGACCCGGGCATGCCCAGAGGAGGAACTTCTCATGGATCTCGTCCTCGGCAGAGCCTGATTCCGAAAAGGCACACGTCCGGCTCCTTGTCCCACACGGAAGGTGGCAGCCCTGAAAGCTGTTGCTGGTCTTCACCGTCCCCCTGCAGCCTATTCACAGGCACAACAGGATTCGGGACCTGGGCATGCCCCGAGGAGGAACATCTCATGGCTCTCGTCCTCGGCAGAGCCTGATTCCGAAAAGGCACACGTCCGGCTCCTTGTCCCACACGGAAGGTGGCAGCCCTGAAAGCTGTTGCTGGTCTTCACCGTCCCCCTGCAGCCTATTCACAGGTACAACAGGATCTGGGACCCGGGCTTGCTGAGAGGAGGAACATCTCATGGCTCTCGTCCTCGGCAGAGCCTGATTCCGAAAAGGCACACGTCCGGCTCCTTGTCCCACACGGAAGGTGGCAGCCCTGAAAGCTGTTGCTGGTCTTCACTGTCCCCCTGCAGCCTATTCACAGATACAACAGGATCTGGGACCCGGGCTTGCTGAGAGGAGGAACATCTCATGGCTCTCGTCCTCGGCAGAGCCTGATTCCGAAAAGGCAAACGTCCGGCTCCTTGTCCCACACGGAAGATGGCAGCCCTGAAAGCTGTTGCTGGTCTTCACCGTCCCCCTGCAGCCTATTCACAGGCACAACAGGATCTGGGACCCGGGCATGCCCGGAGGAGGAACATCTCATGGCTCTCGTCCTCGGCAGAGTCTTATTCTGGAAATGCACACGTCCGGCTCCTTGTCCCACACGGAAGGTGGCAGCCCTGAAAGCTGTTGCTGGTCTTCACCATCCCCCTGCAGCCTATTCACAGGCACAACAGGATTCAGGACCCGGGCATGCCCAGAGGAGGAACATCTCATGGCTCTCGTCCTCAGCAGAGCCTGATTCCGAAAAGGCACACGTCCGGCTCCTTGTCCCACACGGAAGGTGGCAGCCCTGAAAGCTGTTGCTGGTCTTCACCGTCCCCCTGCAGCCTATTCACAGGCACAACAGGATCTGGGACCCGGGCTTGCCCAGAGGAGGAACATCTCATGGCTCTCGTCCTCGGCAGAGTCTGATTCCTGAAAGGCACACGTCCGGCTCCTTGTCCCACACGGAAGGTGGCAGCCCTGAAAGCTGTTGCTGGTCTTCACCGTCCCCCTGCAGCCTATTCAGAGGCACAAAAGGATTCAGGACCCGGGCATGCCCCGAGGAGGAACATCTCATGGCTCTCGTCCTCGGCAGAGCCTGATTCCGAAAAGGCACACGTCCGGCTCCTTGTCCCACACGGAAGGTGGCAGCCCTGAAAGCTGTTGCTGGTCTTCACCGTCCCCCTGCAGCCTATTCACAGGCACAACAGGATTCGGGACCTGGGCATGCCCAGAGGAGGAACATCTCATGGATCTCGTCCTCGGCAGAGCCTGATTCCGAAAAGACACACGTCCGGCTCCTTGTCCCACACGGAAGGTGGCAGCCCTGAAAGCTGTTGCTGGTCTTCACCGTCCCCCTGCAGCCCAATTCACAGGTACAACAGGATCTGGGACCCGGGCTTGCTGAGAGGAGGAACATCTCATGGCTCTCGTCCTCGGCAGAGCCTGATTCCGAAAAGGCACACGTCCGTCTCCTTGTCCCACACGGAAGATGGCAGCCCTGAAAGCTGTTGCTGGTCTTCACCATCCCCCTGCAGCCTATTCACAGGCACAACAGGATTCAGGACCTGGGTATGCCCCGAGGAGGAACATCTCATGGCTCTCGTCCTCGGCAGAGCCTGATTCCGAAAAGACACACGTCCGGCTCCTTGTCCCACACGGAAGGTGGCAGCCCTGAAAGCTGTTGCTGGTCTTCACCGTCCCCCTGCAGCCTATTCACAGGTACAACAGGATCTGGGACCCGGGCTTGCTGAGAGGAGGAACATCTCATGGCTCTCGTCCTCGGCAGAGCCTGATTCCGAAAAGGCACACGTCCGGCTCCTTGTCCCACACGGACGGTGGCAGCCCTGAAAGCTGTTGCTGGTCTTCACCGTCCCCCTGCAGCCTATTCACAGATACAACAGGATCTGAGACCCGGGCTTGCCCAGAGGAGGAACATCTCATGGCTCTCGTCCTCGGTAGAGCCTGATTCCGAAAAGGCACACGTCCGGCTCCTTGTCCCACAAGGAAGGTGGCAGCCCTGAAAGATGTTGCTGGTCTTCACCGTCCCCCTGCAGCCTATTCACAGGCACAACAGGATCTGGGACCCGGGCATGCCCAGAGGAGGAACTTCTCATGGATCTCGTCCTCGGCAGAGCCTGATTCCGAAAAGGCACACGTCCGGCTCCTTGTCCCACACGGAAGGTGGCAGCCCTGAAAGCTGTTGATGGTCTTCACCGTCCCCCTGCAGCCTATTCACAGGCACAACAGGATTCGGGACCTGGGCATGCCCAGAGGAGGAACATCTCATGGATCTCTTCCTCGGCAGAGCCTGATTCCGAAAAGGCACACATCCGGCTCCTTGTCCCACACGGAAGGTGGCAGCCCTGAAAGCTGTTGCTGGTCTTCACCGTCCCCCTGCAGCCTATTCACAGGTACAACAGGATCTGGGACCCGGGCTTGCCCAGAGGAGGAACATCTCATGGCTCTCGTCCTCGGCAGAGCCTGATTCCGAAAAGGCACACGTCCGGCTCCTTGTCCCACACGGAAGGTGGCAGCCCTGAAAGCTGTTGCTGGTCTTCACCGTCCCCCTGCAGCCTATTCACAGGCACAACAGGATTCAGGACCCGGGCATGCCCCGAGGAGGAACATCTCATGGATCTCTTCCTCGGCAGAGCCTGATTCCGAAAAGGCACACGTCCAGCTCCTTGTCCCACACGGAAGGTGGCAGCCCTGAAAGCTGTTGCTGGTCTTCACCGTCCCCCTGCAGCCTATTCACAGGCACAACAGGATTCGGGACCTGGGCATGCCCAGAGGAGGAACATCTCATGGATCTCTTCCTCGGCAGAGCCTGATTCCGAAAAGGCACACGTCCGGCTCCTTGTCCCATACGGAAGGTGGCAGCCCTGAAAGCTGTTGCTGGTCTTCACCGTCCCCCTTCAGCCTATTCACAGGTACAACAGGATCTGGGACCCGGGCTTGCTGAGAGGAGGAACATCTCATGGCTCTCGTCCTCGGCAGAGCCTGATTCCGAAAAGGCAAACGTCCGGCTCCTTGTCCCACACGGAAGATGGCATCCCTGAAAGCTGTTGCTGGTCTTCACCGTCCCCCTGCAGCGTATTCACAGGCACAACAGGATCTGGGACCTGGGCATGCCCGGAGGAGGAACATCTCATGGCTCTCGTCCTCGGCAGAGTCTGATTCCTGAAAGGCACATGTCCGGCTCCTTGTCCCACACGGAAGGTGGCAGCCCTGAAAGCTGTTGCTGGTCTTCACCATCCCCCTGCAGCCTATTCACAGGCACAACAGGATTCTGGACCCGGGCATGCCCAGAGGAGGAACATCTCATGGCTCTCGTCCTCGGCAGAGCCTGATTCCGAAAAGGCACACGTCCGGCTCCTTGTCCCACACGGAAGGTGGCAGCCCTGAAAGCTGTTGCTGGTCTTCACCGTCCCCCTGCAGCCTATTCACAGGCACAACAGGATCTGGGACCCGGGCTTGCCCAGAGCAGGAACATCTCATGGCTCTCATCCTCGGCAGAGCCTGATTCCGAAAAGGCACACGTCCGGCTCCTTGTCCCACACGGAAGATGGCAGCCCTGAAAGCTGTTGCTGGTCTTCACCGTCCCCCTGCAGCCTATTCAGAGGCACAACAGGATCTGGGACCCGGGCATGCCCGGAGGAGTAACATCTCATGGCTCTCGTCCTCGGCAGAGTGTGATTCCTGAAAGGCACATGTCCGGCTCCTTGTCCCACACGGAAGGTGGCAGCCCTGAAAGCTGTTGCTGGTCTTCACCGTCCCCCTGCAGCCTATTCACAGGCACAACAGGATTCAGGACCCGGGCATGCCCCGAGGAGGAACATCTCATGGATCTCTTCCTCGGCAGAGCCTGATTCCGAAAAGGCACACGTCCAGCTCCTTGTCCCACACGGAAGGTGGCAGCCCTGAAAGCTGTTGCTGGTCTTCACCGTCCCCCTGCAGCCTATTCACAGGCACAACAGGATTCGGGACCTGGGCATGCCCAGAGGAGGAACATCTCATGGATCTCTTCCTCGGCAGAGCCTGATTCCGAAAAGGCACACGTCCGGCTCCTTGTCCCACACGGAAGGTGGCAGCCCTGAAAGCTGTTGCTGGTCTTCACCGTCCCCCTTCAGCCTATTCACAGGTACAACAGGATCTGGGACCCGGGCTTGCTGAGAGGAGGAACATCTCATGGCTCTCGTCCTCGGCAGAGCCTGATTCCGAAAAGGCACACGTCCGGCTCCTTGTCCCACACGGACGGTGGCAGCCCTGAAAGCTGTTGCTGGTCTTCACCGTCCCCCTGCAGCCTATTCACAGATACAACAGGATCTGAGACCCGGGCTTGCCCAGAGGAGGAACATCTCATGGCTCTCGTCCTCGGTAGAGCCTGATTCCGAAAAGGCACACGTCCGGCTCCTTGTCCCACAAGGAAGGTGGCAACCCTGAAAGATGTTGCTGGTCTTCACCGTCCCCCTGCAGCCTATTCACAGGCACAACAGGATCTGGGACCCGGGCATGCCCAGAGGAGGAACTTCTCATGGATCTCGTCCTCGGCAGAGCCTGATTCCGAAAAGGCACACGTCCGGCTCCTTGTCCCACACGGAAGGTGGCAGCCCTGAAAGCTGTTGCTGGTCTTCACCGTCCCCCTGCAGCCTATTCACAGGCACAACAGGATTCGGGACCTGGGCATGCCCAGAGGAGGAACATCTCATGGATCTCTTCCTCGGCAGAGCCTGATTCCGAAAAGGCACACATCCGGCTCCTTGTCCCACACGGAAGGTGGCAGCCCTGAAAGCTGTTGCTGGTCTTCACCGTCCCCCTGCAGCCTATTCACAGGTACAACAGGATCTGGGACCCGGGCTTGCCCAGAGGAGGAACATCTCATGGCTCTCGTCCTCGGCAGAGCCTGATTCCGAAAAGGCAAACGTCCGGCTCCTTGTCCCACACGGAAGGTGGCAGCCCTGAAAGCTGTTGCTGGTCTTCACCGTCCCCCTGCAGCCTATTCACAGGCACAACAGGATTCAGGACCCGGGCATGCCCCGAGGAGGAACATCTCATGGATCTCTTCCTCGGCAGAGCCTGATTCCGAAAAGGCACACGTCCAGCTCCTTGTCCCACACGGAAGGTGGCAGCCCTGAAAGCTGTTGCTGGTCTTCACCGTCCCCCTGCAGCCTATTCACAGGCACAACAGGATTCGGGACCTGGGCATGCCCAGAGGAGGAACATCTCATGGATCTCTTCCTCGGCAGAGCCTGATTCCGAAAAGGCACACGTCCGGCTCCTTGTCCCATACGGAAGGTGGCAGCCCTGAAAGCTGTTGCTGGTCTTCACCGTCCCCCTTCAGCCTATTCACAGGTACAACAGGATCTGGGACCCGGGCTTGCTGAGAGGAGGAACATCTCATGGCTCTCGTCCTCGGCAGAGCCTGATTCCGAAAAGGCAAACGTCCGGCTCCTTGTCCCACACGGAAGGTGGCATCCCTGAAAGCTGTTGCTGGTCTTCACCGTCCCCCTGCAGCGTATTCACAGGCACAACAGGATCTGGGACCTGGGCATGCCCGGAGGAGGAACATCTCATGGCTCTCGTCCTCGGCAGAGACTGATTCCTGAAAGGCACATGTCCGGCTCCTTGTCCCACACGGAAGGTGGCAGCCCTGAAAGCTGTTGCTGGTCTTCACCATCCCCCTGCAGCCTATTCACAGGCACAACAGGATTCTGGACCCGGGCATGCCCAGAGGAGGAACATCTCATGGCTCTCATCCTCGGCAGAGCCTGATTCCGAAAAGGCACACGTCCGGCTCCTTGTCCCACACGGAAGGTGGCAGCCCTGAAAGCTGTTGCTGGTCTTCACCGTCCCCCTGCAGCCTATTCACAGGCACAACAGGATCTGGGACCCGGGCTTGCCCAGAGCAGGAACATCTCATGGCTCTCATCCTCGGCAGAGCCTGATTCCGAAAAGGCACACGTCCGGCTCCTTGTCCCACACGGAAGATGGCATCCCTGAAAGCTGTTGCTGGTCTTCACCGTCCCCCTGCAGCGTATTCACAGGCACAACAGGATCTGGGACCTGGGCATGCCCGGAGGAGGAACATCTCATGGCTCTCGTCCTCGGCAGAGTCTGATTCCTGAAAGGCACATGTCCGGCTCCTTGTCCCACACGGAAGGTGGCAGCCCTGAAAGCTGTTGCTGGTCTTCACCATCCCCCTGCAGCCTATTCACAGGCACAACAGGATTCTGGACCCGGGCATGCCCAGAGGAGGAACATCTCATGGCTCTCGTCCTCGGCAGAGCCTGATTCCGAAAAGGCACACGTCCGGCTCCTTGTCCCACACGGAAGGTGGCAGCCCTGAAAGCTGTTGCTGGTCTTCACCGTCCCCCTGCAGCCTATTCACAGGCACAACAGGATCTGGGACCCGGGCATGCCCCGAGGAGGAACATCTCATGGATCTCTTCCTCGGCAGAGCCTGATTCCGAAAAGGCACACGTCCAGCTCCTTGTCCCACACGGAAGGTGGCAGCCCTGAAAGCTGTTGCTGGTCTTCACCGTCCCCCTGCAGCCTATTCACAGGCACAACAGGATTCGGGACCTGGGCATGCCCAGAGGAGGAACATCTCATGGATCTCTTCCTCGGCAGAGCCTGATTCCGAAAAGGCACACGTCCGGCTCCTTGTCCCACACGGAAGGTGGCAGCCCTGAAAGCTGTTGCTGGTCTTCACCGTCCCCCTTCAGCCTATTCACAGGTACAACAGGATCTGGGACCCGGGCTTGCTGAGAGGAGGAACATCTCATGGCTCTCGTCCTCGGCAGAGCCTGATTCCGAAAAGGCAAACGTCCGGCTCCTTGTCCCACACGGAAGGTGGCATCCCTGAAAGCTGTTGCTGGTCTTCACCGTCCCCCTGCAGCGTATTCACAGGCACAACAGGATCTGGGACCTGGGCATGCCCGGAGGAGGAACATCTCATGGCTCTCGTCCTCGGCAGAGTCTTATTCCTGAAAGGCACATGTCCGGCTCCTTGTCCCACACGGAAGGTGGCAGCCCTGAAAGCTGTTGCTGGTCTTCACCATCCCCCTGCAGCCTATTCACAGGCACAACAGGATTCTGGACCCGGGCATGCCCAGAGGAGGAACATCTCATGGCTCTCATCCTCGGCAGAGCCTGATTCCGAAAAGGCACACGTCCGGCTCCTTGTCCCACACGGAAGATGGCAGCCCTGAAAGCTGTTGCTGGTCTTCACCGTCCCCCTGCAGCCTATTCACAGGCACAACAGGATCTGGGACCCGGGCTTGCTGAGAGGAGGAACATCTCATGGCTCTCGTCCTCGGCAGAGTGTGATTCCTGAAAGGCACATGTCCGGCTCCTTGTCCCACACGGAAGGTGGCAGCCCTGAAAGCTGTTGCTGGTCTTCACCGTCCCCCTGCAGCCTATTCACAGGCACAACAGGATTCAGGACCCGGGCATGCCCCGAGGAGGAACATCTCATGGATCTCTTCCTCGGCAGAGCCTGATTCCGAAAAGGCACACGTCCAGCTCCTTGTCCCACACGGAAGGTGGCAGCCCTGAAAGCTGTTGCTGGTCTACACCGTCCCCCTGCAGCCTATTCACAGGCACAACAGGATTCGGGACCTGGGCATGCCCAGAGGAGGAACATCTCATGGATCTCTTCCTCGGCAGAGCCTGATTCCGAAAAGGCACACGTCCGGCTCCTTGTCCCATACGGAAGGTGGCAGCCCTGAAAGCTGTTGCTGGTCTTCACCGTCCCCCTTCAGCCTATTCACAGGTACAACAGGATCTGGGACCCGGGCTTGCTGAGAGGAGGAACATCTCATGGCTCTCGTCCTCGGCAGAGCCTGATTCCGAAAAGGCAAACGTCCGGCTCCTTGTCCCACACGGAAGGTGGCATCCCTGAAAGCTGTTGCTGGTCTTCACCGTCCCCCTGCAGCGTATTCACAGGCACAACAGGATCTGGGACCTGGGCATGCCCGGAGGAGGAACATCTCATGGCTCTCGTCCTCGGCAGAGTCTGATTCCTGAAAGGCACATGTCCGGCTCCTTGTCCCACACGGAAAGTGGCAGCCCTGAAAGCTGTTGCTGGTCTTCACCGTCCCCCTGCAGCCTATTCACAGGCACAACAGGATTCAGGACCCGGGCATGCCCCGAGGAGGAACATCTCATGGATCTCTTCCTCGGCAGAGCCTGATTCCGAAAAGGCACACGTCCAGCTCCTTGTCCCACACGGAAGGTGGCAGCCCTGAAAGCTGTTGCTGGTCTTCACCGTCCCCCTGCAGCCTATTCACAGGCACAACAGGATTCGGGACCTGGGCATGCCCAGAGGAGGAACATCTCATGGATCTCTTCCTCGGCAGAGCCTGATTCCGAAAAGGCACACGTCCGGCTCCTTGTCCCATACGGAAGGTGGCAGCCCTGAAAGCTGTTGCTGGTCTTCACCGTCCCCCTTCAGCCTATTCACAGGTACAACAGGATCTGGGACCCGGGCTTGCTGAGAGGAGGAACATCTCATGGCTCTCGTCCTCGGCAGAGCCTGATTCCGAAAAGGCACACGTCCGGCTCCTTGTCCCACACGGAAGGTGGCATCCCTGAAAGCTGTTGCTGGTCTTCACCGTCCCCCTGCAGCGTATTCACAGGCACAACAGGATCTGGGACCTGGGCATGCCCGGAGGAGGAACATCTCATGGCTCTCGTCCTCGGCAGAGTCTGATTCCTGAAAGGCACATGTCCGGCTCCTTGTCCCACACGGAAGGTGGCAGCCCTGAAAGCTGTTGCTGGTCTTCACCATCCCCCTGCAGCCTATTCACAGGCACAACAGGATTCTGGACCCGGGCATGCCCAGAGGAGGAACATCTCATGGCTCTCGTCCTCGGCAGAGCCTGATTCCGAAAAGGCACACGTCCGGCTCCTTGTCCCACACGGAAGGTGGCAGCCCTGAAAGCTGTTGCTGGTCTTCACCGTCCCCCTGCAGCCTATTCACAGGCACAACAGGATCTGGGACCCGGGCATGCCCCGAGGAGGAACATCTCATGGATCTCTTCCTCGGCAGAGCCTGATTCCGAAAAGGCACACGTCCAGCTCCTTGTCCCACACGGAAGGTGGCAGCCCTGAAAGCTGTTGCTGGTCTTCACTGTCCCCCTGCAGCCTATTCACAGGCACAACAGGATTCGGGACCTGGGCATGCCCAGAGGAGGAACATCTCATGGATCTCTTCCTCGGCAGAGCCTGATTCCGAAAAGGCACACGTCCGGCTCCTTGTCCCACACGGAAGGTGGCAGCCCTGAAAGCTGTTGCTGGTCTTCACCGTCCCCCTTCAGCCTATTCACAGGTACAACAGGATCTGGGACCCGGGCTTGCTGAGAGGAGGAACATCTCATGGCTCTCATCCTCGGCAGAGCCTGATTCCGAAAAGGCAAACGTCCGGCTCCTTGTCCCACACGGAAGATGGCATCCCTGAAAGCTGTTGCTGGTCTTCACCGTCCCCCTGCAGCGTATTCACAGGCACAACAGGATCTGGGACCTGGGCATGCCCGGAGGAGGAACATCTCATGGCTCTCGTCCTCGGCAGAGTCTTATTCCTGAAAGGCACATGTCCGGCTCCTTGTCCCACACGGAAGGTGGCAGCCCTGAAAGCTGTTGCTGGTCTTCACCATCCCCCTGCAGCCTATTCACAGGCACAACAGGATTCTGGACCCGGGCATGCCCAGAGGAGGAACATCTCATGGCTCTCATCCTCGGCAGAGCCTGATTCCGAAAAGGCACACGTCCGGCTCCTTGTCCCACACGGAAGATGGCAGCCCTGAAAGCTGTTGCTGGTCTTCACCGTCCCCCTGCAGCCTATTCACAGGCACAACAGGATCTGGGACCCGGGCTTGCTGAGAGGAGGAACATCTCATGGCTCTCGTCCTCGGCAGAGTGTGATTCCTGAAAGGCACATGTCCGGCTCCTTGTCCCACACGGAAGGTGGCAGCCCTGAAAGCTGTTGCTGGTCTTCACCGTCCCCCTGCAGCCTATTCACAGGCACAACAGGATTCAGGACCCGGGCATGCCCCGAGGAGGAACATCTCATGGATCTCTTCCTCGGCAGAGCCTGATTCCGAAAAGGCACACGTCCAGCTCCTTGTCCCACACGGAAGGTGGCAGCCCTGAAAGCTGTTGCTGGTCTACACCGTCCCCCTGCAGCCTATTCACAGGCACAACAGGATTCGGGACCTGGGCATGCCCAGAGGAGGAACATCTCATGGATCTCTTCCTCGGCAGAGCCTGATTCCGAAAAGGCACACGTCCGGCTCCTTGTCCCATACGGAAGGTGGCAGCCCTGAAAGCTGTTGCTGGTCTTCACCGTCCCCCTTCAGCCTATTCACAGGTACAACAGGATCTGGGACCCGGGCTTGCTGAGAGGAGGAACATCTCATGGCTCTCGTCCTCGGCAGAGCCTGATTCCGAAAAGGCAAACGTCCGGCTCCTTGTCCCACACGGAAGGTGGCATCCCTGAAAGCTGTTGCTGGTCTTCACCGTCCCCCTGCAGCGTATTCACAGGCACAACAGGATCTGGGACCTGGGCATGCCCGGAGGAGGAACATCTCATGGCTCTCGTCCTCGGCAGAGTCTGATTCCTGAAAGGCACATGTCCGGCTCCTTGTCCCACACGGAAAGTGGCAGCCCTGAAAGCTGTTGCTGGTCTTCACCATCCCCCTGCAGCCTATTCACAGGCACAACAGGATTCTGGACCCGGGCATGCCCAGAGGAGGAACATCTCATGGCTCTCATCCTCGGCAGAGCCTGATTCCGAAAAGGCACACGTCCGGCTCCTTGTCCCACACGGAAGATGGCAGCCCTGAAAGCTGTTGCTGGTCTTCACCGTCCCCCTGCAGCCTATTCACAGGCACAACAGGATCTGGGACCCGGGCTTGCCCAGAGCAGGAACATCTCATGGCTCTCATCCTCGGCAGAGCCTGATTCCGAAAAGGGACACGTCCGGCTCCTTGTCCCACACGGAAGATGGCAGCCTTGAAAGCTGTTGCTGGTCTTCACCGTCCCCCTGCAGCCTATTCACAGGCACAACAGGATCTGGGACCCGGGCATGCCCGGAGGAGTAACATCTCATGGCTCTCGTCCTCGGCAGAGTGTGATTCCTGAAAGGCACATGTCCGGCTCCTTGTCCCACACGGAAGGTGGCAGCCCTGAAAGCTGTTGCTGGTCTTCACCGTCCCCCTGCAGCCTATTCACAGGCACAACAGGATCTGGGACCCGGGCTTGCCCAGAGGAGGAACATCTCATGGCTCTCTTCCTCGGCAAAGCCTCTTTCCGAAAAGGCACACGTCCGGCTCCTTGTCCCACACGGAAGGTGGCAGCCCTGAAAGCTGTTGCTGGTCTTCACCGTCCCCCTGCAGCCTATTCACAGGCACAAAAGGATTCGGGACCTGGGCATGCCCAGAGGAGGAACATCTCATGGCTCTCGTCCTCGGTAGAGCCTGATTCCGAAAAGGCACACGTCCGGCTCCTTGTCCCACACGGAAGGTGGCAGCCCTGAAAGCTGTTGCTGGTCTTCACCGTCCCCCTGCAGCCTATTCACAGGTACAACAGGATCTGGGACCTGGGCTTGCCCAGAGGAGGAACATGTCATGGCTCTCATCCTCGGCAGAGCCTGATTCCGAAAAGGCACACGTCCGGCTCCTTGTCCCACACGGAAGGTGGCAGCCCTGAAAGCTGTTGTTGGTCTTCACCGTCCCCCTGCAGCCTATTCACAGGCACAACAGGATCTGGGACCCGGGCTTGCCCAGAGGAGGAACATCTCATGGATCTCGTCCTCGGCAGAGCCTGATTCCGAAAAGGCACACGTCCGGCTCCTTGTCCCACACGGAAGGTGGCAGCCCTGAAAGCTGTTGCTGGTCTTCACCGTCCCCCTGCAGCCTATTCACAGGCACAACAGGATTCAGGACCCGGGCATGCCCCGAGGAGGAACATCTCATGGATCTCTTCCTCGGCAGAGCCTGATTCCGAAAAGGCACACGTCCAGCTCCTTGTCCCACACGGAAGGTGGCAGCCCTGAAAGCTGTTGCTGGTCTTCACCGTCCCCCTGCAGCCTATTCACAGGCACAACAGGATTCGGGACCTGGGCATGCCCAGAGGAGGAACATCTCATGGATCTCTTCCTCGGCAGAGCCTGATTCCGAAAAGGCACACGTCCGGCTCCTTGTCCCATACGGAAGGTGGCAGCCCTGAAAGCTGTTGCTGGTCTTCACCGTCCCCCTGCAGCCTATTCACAGGCACAACAGGATCTGGGACCCGGGCTTGCCCAGAGGAGGAACATCTCATGGCTCTCGTCCTCGGCAGAGCCTGATTCCGAAAAGGCACACGTCCGGCTCCTTTTTCCCACATGGAAGGTGGCAGCCCTGAAAGCTGTTGCTGGTCTTCACCGTCCCCCTGCAGCCTATTCACAGGTACAACAGGATATGGGACCCGGGCTTGCTGAGAGGAGGAACATCTCATGGCTCTCGTCCTCGGTAGAGCCTGATTCCGAAAAGGCACACGTCCGGCTCCTTGTCCCACACGGAAGGTGGCAGCCCTGAAAGATGTTGCTGGTCTTCACCGTCCCCCTGCAGCCTATTCACAGACACAACAGGATCTGGGACCCGGGCATGCCCAGAGGAGGAAATTCTCATGGATCTCGTCCTCGGCAGAGCCTGATTCCGAAAAGGCACACGTCCGGCTCCTTGTCCCACACGGAAGGTGGCAGCCCTGAAAGCTGTTGCTGGTCTTCACCGTCCCCCTGCAGCCTATTCACAGAAAGAACAGGATCTGGGACCTGGGCTTGCTGAGAGGAGGAACATCTCATGGCTCTCGTCCTCGGCAGAGCCTGATTCCGAAAAGGCACACGTCCGGCTCCTTGTCCCACACGGAAGGTGGCAGCCCTGAAAGCTGTTGCTGGTCTTCACCGTCCCCCTGCAGCCTATTCACAGGTACAACAGGATCTGGGACCCGGGCTTGCTGAGAGGAGGAACATCTCATGGCTCTCGTCCTCGGCAGAGCGTGATTCCGAAAAGGCACACGTCCGGCTCCTTGTCCCACACGGAAGGTGGCAGCCCTGAAAGCTGTTGCTGGTCTTCACCGTCCCCCTGCAGCCTATTCACAGGCACAACAGGATTCAGGACCCGGGCATGCCCCGAGGAGGAACATCTCATGGCTCTCGTCCTCGGCAGAGCCTGATTCCGAAAAGGCACACGTCCGGCTCCTTGTCCCACACGGAAGGTGGCAGCCCTGAAAGCTGTTGCTGGTCTTCACCGTCCCCCTGCAGCATATTCACAGGTACAACAGGATCTGGGACCCGGGCTTGCTGAGAGGAGGAACATCTCATGGCTCTCGTCCTCGGCAGAGCGTGATTCCGAAAAGGCACACGTCCGGCTCCTTGTCCCACACGGAAGGTGGCAGCCCTGAAAGCTGTTGCTGGTCTTCACTGTCCCCCTGCAGCCTATTCACAGATACAACAGGATCTGGAACCCAGGCTTGCCCAGAGGAGGAACATCTCATGGCTCTCCTCCTCGGTAGAGCCTGATTCCGAAAAGGCACACGTCCGGCTCCTTGTCCCACACGGAAGGTGGCAGCCCTGAAAGCTGTTGCTGGTCTTCACCGTCCCCCTGCAGCCTATTCACAGGCACAACAGGATTCGGGACCTGGGCATGCCCAGAGGAGGAACATCTCATGGCTCTCGTCCTCGGCAGAGCCTGATTCCGAAAAGGCACACGTCCGGCTCCTTGTCCCACACGGAAGGTGGCAGCCCTGAAAGCTGTTGCTGGTCTTCACCGTCCCCCTGCAGCCTATTCACAGGTACAACAGGATCTGGGACCCGGGCTTGCTGAGAGGAGGAACATCTCATGGCTCTCGTCCTCGGCAGAGCCTGATTCCGAAAAGGCACACGTCCGGCTCCTTGTCCCACACGGAAGGTGGCAGCCCTGAAAGCTGTTGCTGGTCTTCACCGTCCCCCTGCAGCCTATTCACAGGTACAACAGGATCTGGGACCCGGGCTTGCCCAGAGGAGGAACATCTCATGGCTCTCGTCCTCGGTAGAGCCTGATTCCGAAAAGGCACACGTCCGGCTCCTTGTCCCTCACGGAAGGTGGCAGCCCTGAAAGATGTTGCTGGTCTTCACCGTCCCCCTGCAGCCTATTCACAGGCACAACAGGATCTGGGACCCGGGCATGCCCAGAGGAGGAAATTCTCATGGATCTCGTCCTCGGCAGAGCCTGATTCCGAAAAGGCACACGTCCGGCTCCTTGTCCCACACGGAAGGTGGCAGCCCTGAAAGCTGTTGCTGGTCTTCACCGTCCCCCTGCAGCCTATTCACAGAAAGAACAGGATCTGGGACCTGGGCTTCCTGAGAGGAGGAACATCTCATGGCTCTCGTCCTCGGCACAGCCTGATTCCGAAAAGGCACACGTCCGGCTCCTTGTCCCACACGGAAGGTGGCAGCCCTGAAAGCTGTTGCTGGTCTTCACCGTCCCCCTGCAGCCTATTCACAGGTACAACAGGATCTGGGACCCGGGCTTGCTGAGAGGAGGAACATCTCATGGCTCTCGTCCTCGGCAGAGCCTGATTCCGAAAAGGCACACGTCCGGCTCCTTGTCCCACACGGAAGGTGGCAGCCCTGAAAGCTGTTGCTGGTCTTCACCGTCCCCCTGCAGCCTATTCACAGGCACAACAGGATTCAGGACCCGGGCATGCCCCGAGGAGGAACATCTCATGGCTCTCGTCCTCGGCAGAGCCTGATTCCGAAAAGGCACACGTCCGGCTCCTTGTCCCACACGGAAGGTGGCAGCCCTGAAAGCTGTTGCTGGTCTTCACCGTCCCCCTGCAGCCTATTCACAGGTACAACAGGATCTGGGACCCGGGCTTGCTGAGAGGAGGAACATCTCATGGCTCTCGTCCTCGGCAGAGCGTGATTCCGAAAAGGCACACGTCCGGCTCCTTGTCCCACACGGAAGGTGGCAGCCCTGAAAGCTGTTGCTGGTCTTCACTGTCCCCCTGCAGCCTATTCACAGATACAACAGGATCTGGAACCCAGGCTTGCCCAGAGGAGGAACATCTCATGGCTCTCCTCCTCGGTAGAGCCTGATTCCGAAAAGGCACACGTCCGGCTCCTTGTCCCACACGGAAGGTGGCAGCCCTGAAAGCTGTTGCTGGTCTTCACCGTCCCCCTGCAGCCTATTCACAGGCACAACAGGATTCGGGACCTGGGCATGCCCAGAGGAGGAACATCTCATGGCTCTCGTCCTCGGCAGAGCCTGATTCCGAAAAGGCACACGTCCGGCTCCTTGTCCCACACGGAAGGTGGCAGCCCTGAAAGCTGTTGCTGGTCTTCACCGTCCCCCTGCAGCCTATTCACAGGTACAACAGGATCTGGGACCCGGGCTTGCTGAGAGGAGGAACATCTCATGGCTCTCGTCCTCGGCAGAGCCTGATTCCGAAAAGGCACACGTCCGGCTCCTTGTCCCACACGGAAGGTGGCAGCCCTGAAAGATGTTGCTGGTCTTCACCGTCCCCCTGCAGCCTATTCACAGGCACAACAGGATTCAGGACCCGGGCATGCCCCGAGGAGGAACATCTCATGGCTCTCGTCCTCGGCAGAGCCTGATTCCGAAAAGGCACACGTCCGGCTCCTTGTCCCACACGGAAGGTGGCAGCCCTGAAAGCTGTTGCTGGTCTTCACCGTCCCCCTGCAGCCTATTCACAGGTACAACAGGATCTGGGACCCGGGCTTGCTGAGAGGAGGAACATCTCATGGCTCTCGTCCTCGGCAGAGCCTGATTCCGAAAAGGCACACGTCCGGCTCCTTGTCCCACACGGAAGGTGGCAGCCCTGAAAGATGTTGCTGGTCTTCACTGTCCCCCTGCAGCCTATTCACAGATACAACAGGATCTGGAACCCAGGCTTGCCCAGAGGAGGAACATCTCATGGCTCTCCTCCTCGGTAGAGCCTGATTCCGAAAAGGCACACGTCCGGCTCCTTGTCCCACACGGAAGGTGGCAGCCCTGAAAGCTGTTGCTGGTCTTCACCGTCCCCCTGCAGCCTATTCACAGGTACAACAGGATCTGGGACCCGGGCTTGCTGAGAGGAGGAACATCTCATGGCTCTCGTCCTCGGCAGAGCCTGATTCCGAAAAGGCACACGTCCGGCTCCTTGTCCCACACGGAAGGTGGCAGCCCTGAAAGCTGTTGCTGGTCTTCACTGTCCCCCTGCAGCCTATTCACAGATACAACAGGATCTGGCACCCGGGCTTGCCCAGAGGAGGAACATCTCATGGCTCTCGTCCTCGGCAGAGCCTGATTCCGAAAAGGCACACGTCCGGCTCCTTGTCCCACACGGAAGGTGGCAGCCCTGAAAGCTGTTGCTGGTCTTCACCGTCCCCCTGCAGCCTATTCACAGGCACAACAGGATTCGGGACCTGGGCATGCCCAGAGGAGGAACATCTCATGGCTCTCATCCTCGGCAGAGCCTGATTCCGAAAAGGCACACGTCCGGCTCCTTGTCCCACACGGAAGGTGGCAGCCCTGAAAGCTGTTGCTGGTCTTCACCATCCCCCTGCAGCCTATTCACAGGCACAACAGGATTCAGGACCCGGGCATGCCCAGAGGAGGAACATCTCATGGCTCTCGTCCTCGGCAGAGCCTGATTCCGAAAAGGCACACGTCCGGCTCCTTGTCCCACACGGAAGGTGGCAGCCCTGAAAGCTGTTGCTGGTCTTCACCGTCCCCCTGCAGCCTATTCACAGGCACAACAGGATCTGGGACCCGGGCTTGCCCAGAGCAGGAACATCTCATGGCTCTCATCCTCGGCAGAGCCTGATTCCGAAAAGGCACACGTCCGGCTCCTTGTCCCACACGGAAGATGGCAGCCCTGAAAGCTGTTGCTGGTCTTCACCGTCCCCCTGCAGCCTATTCACAGGCACAACAGGATCTGGGACCCGGGCATGCCCGGAGGAGTAACATCTCATGGCTCTCGTCCTCGGCAGAGTGTGATTCCTGAAAGGCACATGTCCGGCTCCTTGTCCCACACGGAAGGTGGCAGCCCTGAAAGCTGTTGCTGGTCTTCACTGTCCCCCTGCAGCCTATTCACAGATACAACAGGATCTGGAACCCAGGCTTGCCCAGAGGAGGAACATCTCATGGCTCTCCTCCTCGGTAGAGCCTGATTCCGAAAAGGCACACGTCCGGCTCCTTGTCCCACACGGAAGGTGGCAGCCCTGAAAGCTGTTGCTGGTCTTCACCGTCCCCCTGCAGCCTATTCACAGGTACAACAGGATCTGGGACCCGGGCTTGCCCAGAGGAGGAACATCTCATGGCTCTCGTCCTCGGCAGAGCCTGATTCCGAAAAGGCACACGTCCGGCTCTTTGTCCCACACGGAAGGTGGCAGCCCTGAAAGCTGTTGCTGGTCTTCACCGTCCCCCTGCAGCCTATTCACAGGCACAACAGGATTCAGGACCCGGGCATGCCCCGAGGAGGAACATCTCATGGCTCTCGTCCTCGGCAGAGCCTGATTCCGAAAAGGCACACGTCCGGCTCCTTGTCCCACACGGAAGGTGGCAGCCCTGAAAGCTGTTGCTGGTCTTCACCGTCCCCCTGCAGCCTATTCACAGGCACAACAGGATCTGGGACCCGGGCTTGCTGAGAGGAGGAACATCTCATGGCTCTCGTCCTCAGCAGAGCCTGATTCCGAAAAGGCACACGTCCGGCTCCTTGTCCCACACGGAAGGTGGCAGCCCTGAAAGCTGTTGCTGGTCTTCACTGTCCCCCTGCAGCCTATTCACAGATACAACAGGATCTGGCACCCGGGCTTGCCCAGAGGAGGAACATCTCATGGCTCTCGTCCTCGGCAGAGCCTGATTCCGAAAAGGCACACGTCCGGCTCCTTGTCCCACACGGAAGGTGGCAGCCCTGAAAGCTGTTGCTGGTCTTCACCGTCCCCCTGCAGCCTATTCACAGGCACAACAGGATTCGGGACCTGGGCATGCCCAGAGGAGGAACATCTCATGGCTCTCATCCTCGGCAGAGCCTGATTCCGAAAAGGCACACGTCCGGCTCCTTGTCCCACACGGAAGGTGGCAGCCCTGAAAGCTGTTGCTGGTCTTCACCATCCCCCTGCAGCCTATTCACAGGCACAACAGGATTCAGGACCCGGGCATGCCCAGAGGAGGAACATCTCATGGCTCTCGTCCTCGGCAGAGCCTGATTCCGAAAAGGCACACGTCCGGCTCCTTGTCCCACACGGAAGGTGGCAGCCCTGAAAGCTGTTGCTGGTCTTCACCGTCCCCCTGCAGCCTATTCACAGGCACAACAGGATCTGGGACCCGGGCTTGCCCAGAGCAGGAACATCTCATGGCTCTCATCCTCGGCAGAGCCTGATTCCGAAAAGGCACACGTCCGGCTCCTTGTCCCACACGGAAGATGGCAGCCCTGAAAGCTGTTGCTGGTCTTCACCGTCCCCCTGCAGCCTATTCACAGGCACAACAGGATCTGGGACCCGGGCATGCCCGGAGGAGTAACATCTCATGGCTCTCGTCCTCGGCAGAGTGTGATTCCTGAAAGGCACATGTCCGGCTCCTTGTCCCACACGGAAGGTGGCAGCCCTGAAAGCTGTTGCTGGTCTTCACCGTCCCCCTGCAGCCTATTCACAGGCACAACAGGATCTGGGACCCAGGCTTGCTGAAAGGAGGAACATCTCATGGCTCTCGTCCTCGGCAGAGCCTGATTCCGAAAAGGCACACGTCCGGCTCCTTGTCCCACACGGAAGGTGGCAGCCCTGAAAGCTGTTGCTGGTCTTCACCGTCCCCCTGCAGCCTATTCACAGGCACAACAGGATTCGGGACCTGGGCATGCCCAGAGGAGGAACATCTCATGGATCTCTTCCTCGGTAGAGCCTGATTCCGAAAAGACACACGTCCGGCTCCTTGTCCCACACGGAAGGTGGCAGCCCTGAAAGCTGTTGCTGGTCTTCACCGTCCCCCTGCAGCCTATTCACAGGTACAACAGGATCTGGGACCCGGGCTTGCCCAGAGGAGGAACATGTCATGGCTCTCATCCTCGGCAGAGCCTGATTCCGAAAAGGCAAACGTCCGGCTCCTTGTCCCACACGGAAGGTGGCAGCCCTGAAAGCTGTTGCTGGTCTTCACCGTCCCCCTGCAGCCTATTCACAGGTACAACAGGATCTGGGACCCGGGCTTGCTGAGAGGAGGAACATCTCATGGCTCTCGTCCTCGGCAGAGCCTGATTCCGAAAAGGCACACGTCCGGCTCTTTGTCCCACACGGAAGGTGGCAGCCCTGAAAGCTGTTGCTGGTCTTCACCGTCCCCCTGCAGCCTATTCACAGGCACAACAGGATTCAGGACCCGGGCATGCCCCGAGGAGGAACATCTCATGGCTCTCGTCCTCGGCAGAGCCTGATTCCGAAAAGGCACACGTCCGGCTCCTTGTCCCACACGGAAGGTGGCAGCCCTGAAAGCTGTTGCTGGTCTTCACCGTCCCCCTGCAGCCTATTCACAGGCACAACAGGATCTGGGACCCGGGCTTGCTGAGAGTAGGAACATCTCATGGCTCTCGTCCTCGGCAGAGCCTGATTCCGAAAAGGCACACGTCCGGCTCCTTGTCCCACACGGAAGGTGGCAGCCCTGAAAGCTGTTGCTGGTCTTCACTGTCCCCCTGCAGCCTATTCACAGATACAACAGGATCTGGAACCCGGGCTTGCCCAGAGGAGGAACATCTCATGGCTCTCGTCCTCGGCAGAGCCTGATTCCGAAAAGGCACACGTCCGGCTCCTTGTCCCACACGGAAGGTGGCAGCCCTGAAAGCTGTTGCTGGTCTTCACCGTCCCCCTGCAGCCTATTCACAGGCACAACAGGATTCGGGACCTGGGCATGCCCAGAGGAGGAACATCTCATGGCTCTCATCCTCGGCAGAGCCTGATTCCGAAAAGGCACACGTCCGGCTCCTTGTCCCACACGGAAGGTGGCAGCCCTGAAAGCTGTTGCTGGTCTTCACCATCCCCCTGCAGCCTATTCACAGGCACAACAGGATTCAGGACCCGGGCATGCCCAGAGGAGGAACATCTCATGGCTCTCGTCCTCGGCAGAGCCTGATTCCGAAAAGGCACACGTCCGGCTCCTTGTCCCACACGGAAGGTGGCAGCCCTGAAAGCTGTTGCTGGTCTTCACCGTCCCCCTGCAGCCTATTCACAGGCACAACAGGATCTGGGACCCGGGCTTGCCCAGAGCAGGAACATCTCATGGCTCTCATCCTCGGCAGAGCCTGATTCCGAAAAGGCACACGTCCGGCTCCTTGTCCCACACGGAAGATGGCAGCCCTGAAAGCTGTTGCTGGTCTTCACCGTCCCCCTGCAGCCTATTCACAGGCACAACAGGATCTGGGACCCGGGCATGCCCGGAGGAGTAACATCTCATGGCTCTCGTCCTCGGCAGAGTGTGATTCCTGAAAGGCACATGTCCGGCTCCTTGTCCCACACGGAAGGTGGCAGCCCTGAAAGCTGTTGCTGGTCTTCACCGTCCCCCTGCAGCCTATTCACAGGCACAACAGGATCTGGGACCCGGGCTTGCTGAAAGGAGGAACATCTCATGGCTCTCGTCCTCGGCAGAGCCTGATTCCGAAAAGGCACACGTCCGGCTCCTTGTCCCACACGGAAGGTGGCAGCCCTGAAAGCTGTTGCTGGTCTTCACCGTCCCCCTGCAGCCTATTCACAGGCACAACAGGATCTGGGACCCGGGCTTGCCCAGAGGAGGAACATCTCATGGATCTCGTCCTCGGCAGAGCCTGATTCCGAAAAGGCACACGTCCGGCTCCTTGTCCCACACGGAAGGTGGCAGCCCTGAAAGCTGTTGCTGGTCTTCACCGTCCCCCTGCAGCCTATTCACAGGCACAACAGGATCTGGGACCCGGGCATGCCCAGAGGAGGAACATCTCATGGATCTCGTCCTCGGCAGAGCCTGATTCCGAAAAGGCACACGTCCGGCTCCTTGTCCCACACGGAAGGTGGGAGCCCTGAAAGCTGTTGCTGGTCTTCACCGTCCCCCTGCAGCCTATTCACAGGTACAACAGGATCTGGGACCCGGGCTTGCTGAGAGGAGGAACATCTCATGGCTCTCGTCCTCGGCAGAGCCTGATTCCGAAAAGGCACACGTCCGGCTCCTTGTCCCACAAGGAAGGTGGCAGCCCTGAAAGCTGTTGCTGGTCTTCACCGTCCCCCTGCAGCCTATTCACAGGCACAACAGGATTCAGGACCCGGGCATGCCCCGAGGAGGAACATCTCATGGCTCTCGTCCTCAGCAGAGCCTGATTCCGAAAAGGCACACGTCCAGCTCCTTGTCCCACACGGAAGGTGGCAGCCCTGAAAGCTGTTGCTGGTCTTCACCGTCCCCCTGCAGCCTATTCACAGGCACAACAGGATCTGGGACACGGGCTTGCCCAGAGGAGGAACATCTCATGGCTCTCGTCCTCGGCAGAGCCTGATTCCGAAAAGGCACACGTCCGGCTCCTTTTTCCCACACGGAAGGTGGCAGCCCTGAAAGCTGTTGCTGGTCTTCACCGTCCCCCTGCAGCCTATTCACAGGTACAACAGGATATGGGACCCGGGCTTGCCCAGAGGAGGAACATCTCATGGCTCTCGTCCTCGGTAGAGCCTGATTCCGAAAAGGCACACGTCCGGCTCCTTGTCCCACACGGACGGTGGCAGCCCTGAAAGATGTTGCTGGTCTTCACCGTCCCCCTGCAGCCTATTCACAGACACAACAGGATCTGGGACCCGGGCATGCCCAGAGGAGGAAATTCTCATGGATCTCGTCCTCGGCAGAGCCTGATTCCGAAAAGGCACACGTCCGGCTCCTTGTCCCACACGGAAGGTGGCAGCCCTGAAAGCTGTTGCTGGTCTTCACCGTCCCCCTGCAGCCTATTCACAGAAAGAACAGGATCTGGGACCTGGGCTTGCTGAGAGGAGGAACATCTCATGGCTCTCGTCCTCGGCAGAGCCTGATTCCGAAAAGGCACACGTCCGGCTCCTTGTCCCACACGGAAGGTGGCAGCCCTGAAAGCTGTTGCTGGTCTTCACCGTCCCCCTGCAGCCTATTCACAGGTACAACAGGATCTGGGACCCGGGCTTGCTGAGAGGAGGAACATCTCATGGCTCTCGTCCTCGGCAGAGCGTGATTCCGAAAAGGCACACGTCCGGCTCCTTGTCCCACACGGAAGGTGGCAGCCCTGAAAGCTGTTGCTGGTCTTCACCGTCCCCCTGCAGCCTATTCACAGGCACAACAGGATTCAGGACCCGGGCATGCCCCGAGGAGGAACATCTCATGGCTCTCGTCCTCGGCAGAGCCTGATTCCGAAAAGGCACACGTCCGGCTCCTTGTCCCACACGGAAGGTGGCAGCCCTGAAAGCTGTTGCTGGTCTTCACCGTCCCCCTGCAGCCTATTCACAGGTACAACAGGATCTGGGACCCGGGCTTGCTGAGAGGAGGAACATCTCATGGCTCTCGTCCTCGGCAGAGCCTGATTCCGAAAAGGCACACGTCCGGCTCCTTGTCCCACACGGAAGGTGGCAGCCCTGAAAGTTGTTGCTGGTCTTCACCATCCCTCTGCAGCCTATTCACAGGCACAACAGGATTCAGGACTCGGGCTTGCCCAGAGGAGGAACATCTCATGGCTCTCCTCCTCGGTAGAGCCTGATTCCGAAAAGGCACACGTCCGGCTCCTTGTCCCACACGGAAGGTGGCAGCCCTGAAAGCTGTTGCTGGTCTTCACCGTCCCCCTGCAGCCTATTCACAGGCACAACAGGATTCGGGACCTGGGCATGCCCAGAGGAGGAACATCTCATGGCTCTCGTCCTCGGCAGAGCCTGATTCCGAAAAGGCACACGTCCGGCTCCTTGTCCCACACGGAAGGTGGCAGCCCTGAAAGCTGTTGCTGGTCTTCACCGTCCCCCTGCAGCCTATTCACAGGTACAACAGGATCTGGGACCCGGGCTTGCTGAGAGGAGGAACATCTCATGGCTCTCGTCCTCGGCAGAGCCTGATTCCGAAAAGGCACACGTCCGGCTCCTTGTCCCACACGGAAGGTGGCAGCCCTGAAAGCTGTTGCTGGTCTTCACCGTCCCCCTGCAGCCTATTCACAGATACAACAGGATCTGGGACCCGGGCTTGCCCAGAGGAGGAACATCTCATGGCTCTCGTCCTCGGTAGAGCGTGACTCCGAAAAGGCACACGTCCGGCTCCTTGTCCCACACGGAAGGTGGCAGCCCTGAAAGATGTTGCTGGTCTTCACCGTCCCCCTGCAGCCTATTCACAGACACAACAGGATCTGGGACCCGGGCATGCCCAGAGGAGGAAATTCTCATGGATCTCGTCCTCGGCAGAGCCTGATTCCGAAAAGGCACACGTCCGGCTCCTTGTCCCACACGGAAGGTGGCAGCCCTGAAAGCTGTTGCTGGTCTTCACTGTCCCCCTGCAGCCTATTCACAGATACAACAGGATCTGGAACCCGGGCTTGCCCAGAGGAGGAACATCTCATGGCTCTCCTCCTCGGTAGAGCCTGATTCCGAAAAGGCACACGTCCGGCTCCTTGTCCCACACGGAAGGTGGCAGCCCTGAAAGCTGTTGCTGGTCTTCACCGTCCCCCTGCAGCCTATTCACAGGCACAACAGGATTCGGGACCTGGGCATGCCCAGAGGAGGAACATCTCATGGCTCTCGTCCTCGGCAGAGCCTGATTCCGAAAAGGCACACGTCCGGCTCCTTGTCCCACACGGAAGGTGGCAGCCCTGAAAGCTGTTGCTGGTCTTCACCGTCCCCCTGCAGCCTATTCACAGGTACAACAGGATCTGGGACCCGGGCTTGCTGAGAGGAGGAACATCTCATGGCTCTCGTCCTCGGCAGAGCCTGATTCCGAAAAGGCACACGTCCGGCTCCTTGTCCCACACGGAAGGTGGCAGCCCTGAAAGCTGTTACTGGTCTTCACTGTCCCCCTGCAGCCTATTCACAGATACAACAGGATCTGGAACCCGGGCTTGCCCAGAGGAGGAACATCTCATGGCTCTCCTCCTCGGTAGAGCCTGATTCCGAAAAGGCACACGTCCGGCTCCTTGTCCCACACGGAAGGTGGCAGCCCTGAAAGCTGTTGCTGGTCTTCACCGTCCCCCTGCAGCCTATTCACAGGCACAACAGGATTCAGGACCCGGGCATGCCCCGAGGAGGAACATCTCATGGCTCTCGTCCTCGGCAGAGCCTGATTCCGAAAAGGCACACGTCCGGCTCCTTGTCCCACACGGAAGGTGGCAGCCCTGAAAGCTGTTGCTGGTCTTCACCGTCCCCCTGCAGCCTATTCACAGGTACAACAGGATCTGGGACCCGGGCTTGCTGAGAGGAGGAACATCTCATGGCTCTCGTCCTCGGCAGAGCCTGATTCCGAAAAGGCACACGTCCGGCTCCTTGTCCCACACGGAAGGTGGCAGCCCTGAAAGCTGTTGCTGGTCTTCACCGTCCCCCTGCAGCCTATTCACAGGCACAACAGGATCTGGGACCCGGGCATGCCCGGAGGAGGAACATCTCATGGCTCTCGTCCTCGGCAGAGTCTTATTCTGGAAATGCACACGTCCGGCTCCTTGTCCCACACGGAAGGTGGCAGCCCTGAAAGTTGTTGCTGGTCTTCACCATCCCCCTGCAGCCTATTCACAGGCACAACAGGATTCAGGACCCGGGCATGCCCAGAGGAGGAACATCTCATGGGTCTCGTCCTCAGCAGAGCCTGATTCCGAAAAGGCACACGTCCGGCTCCTTGTCCCACACGGAAGGTGGCAGCCCTGAAAGCTGTTGCTGGTCTTCACCGTCCCCCTGCAGCCTATTCACAGGCACAACAGGATCTGGGACCCGGGCTTGCCCAGAGGAGGAACATCTCATGGCTCTCGTCCTCGGCAGAGTCTGATTCCTGAAAGGCACACGTCCGGCTCCTTGTCCCACACGGAAGGTGGCAGCCCTGAAAGCTGTTGCTGGTCTTCACCGTCCCCCTGCAGCCTATTCAGAGGCACAACAGGATTCAGGACCCGGGCATGCCCCGAGGAGGAACATCTCATGGCTCTCGTCCTCGGCAGAGCCTGATTCCGAAAAGGCACACGTCCGGCTCCTTGTCCCACACGGAAGGTGGCAGCCCTGAAAGCTGTTGCTGGTCTTCACCGTCCCCCTGCAGCCTATTCACAGGCACAACAGGATTCAGGACCCGGGCATGCCCAGAGGAGGAACATCTCATGGATCTCGTCCTCGGCAGAGCCTGATTCCGAAAAGACACACGTCCGGCTCCTTGTCCCACACGGAAGGTGGCAGCCCTGAAAGCTGTTGCTGGTCTTCACCGTCCCCCTGCAGCCTATTCACAGGTACAACAGGATCTGGGACCCGGGCTTGCTGAGAGGAGGAACATCTCATGGCTCTCGTCCTCGGCAGAGCCTGATTCCGAAAAGGCACACGTCCGGCTCCTTGTCCCACACGGAAGATGGCAGCCCTGAAAGCTGTTGCTGGTCTTCACCATCCCCCTGCAGCCTATTCACAGGCACAACAGGATTCAGGACCCGGGCATGCCCCGAGGAGGAACATCTCATGGATCTCGTCCTCGGCAGAGCCTGATTCCGAAAAGACACACGTCCGGCTCCTTGTCCCACACGGAAGGTGGCAGCCCTGAAAGCTGTTGCTGGTCTTCACCGTCCCCCTGCAGCCTATTCACAGGTACAACAGGATCTGGGACCCGGGCTTGCTGAGAGGAGGAACATCTCATGGCTCTCGTCCTCGGCAGAGCCTGATTCCGAAAAGGCACACGTCCGGCTCTTTGTCCCACACGGAAGGTGGCAGCCCTGAAAGCTGTTGCTGGTCTTCACCGTCCCCCTGCAGCCTATTCACAGGCACAACAGGATTCAGGACCCGGGCATGCCCCGAGGAGGAACATCTCATGGCTCTCGTCCTCGGCAGAGCCTGATTCCGAAAAGGCACACGTCCGGCTCCTTGTCCCACACGGAAGGTGGCAGCCCTGAAAGCTGTTGCTGGTCTTCACCGTCCCCCTGCAGCCTATGCACAGGCACAACAGGATCTGGGACCCGGGCTTGCTGAGAGGAGGAACATCTCATGGCTCTCGTCCTCGGCAGAGCCTGATTCCGAAAGGGCACACGTCCGGCTCCTTGTCCCACACGGAAGGTGGCAGCCCTGAAAGCTGTTGCTGGTCTTCACTGTCCCCCTGCAGCCTATTCACAGATACAACAGGATCTGGAACCCGGGCTTGCCCAGAGGAGGAACATCTCATGGCTCTCCTCCTCGGTAGAGCCTGATTCCGAAAAGGCACACGTCCGGCTCCTTGTCCCACACGGAAGGTGGCAGCCCTGAAAGCTGTTGCTGGTCTTCACCGTCCCCCTGCAGCCTATTCACAGGCACAACAGGATTCGGGACCTGGGCATGCCCAGAGGAGGAACATCTCATGGCTCTCGTCCTCGGCAGAGCCTGATTCCGAAAAGGCACACGTCCGGCTCCTTGTCCCACACGGAAGGTGGCAGCCCTGAAAGCTGTTGCTGGTCTTCACCATCCCCCTGCAGCCTATTCACAGGTACAACAGGATCTGGGACCCGGGCTTGCTGAGAGGAGGAACATCTCATGGCTCTCGTCCTCGGCAGAGCCTGATTCCGAAAAGGCAAACGTCCGGCTCCTTGTCCCACACGGAAGATGGCAGCCCTGAAAGCTGTTGCTGGTCTTCACCGTCCCCCTGCAGCCTATTCACAGGCACAACAGGATCTGGGACCCGGGCATGCCCGGAGGAGGAACATCTCATGGCTCTCGTCCTCGGCAGAGTCTTATTCTGGAAATGCACACGTCCGGCTCCTTGTCCCACACGGAAGGTGGCAGCCCTGAAAGTTGTTGCTGGTCTTCACCATCCCCCTGCAGCCTATTCACAGGCACAACAGGATTCAGGACCCGGGCATGCCCAGAGGAGGAACATCTCATGGCTCTCGTCCTCAGCAGAGCCTGATTCCGAAAAGGCACACGTCCGGCTCCTTGTCCCACACGGAAGGTGGCAGCCCTGAAAGCTGTTGCTGGTCTTCACCGTCCCCCTGCAGCCTATTCACAGGCACAACAGGATCTGGGACCCGGGCTTGCCCAGAGGAGGAACATCTCATGGCTCTCGTCCTCGGCAGAGTCTGATTCCTGAAAGGCACACGTCCGGCTCCTTGTCCCACACGGAAGGTGGCAGCCCTGAAAGCTGTTGCTGGTCTTCACCGTCCCCCTGCAGCCTATTCAGAGGCACAACAGGATTCAGGACCCGGGCATGCCCCGAGGAGGAACATCTCATGGCTCTCGTCCTCGGCAGAGCCTGATTCCGAAAAGGCACACGTCCGGCTCCTTGTCCCACACGGAGGGTGGCAGCCCTGAAAGCTGTTGCTGGTCTTCACCGTCCCCCTGCAGCCTATTCACAGGCACAACAGGATTCAGGACCCGGGCATGCCCAGAGGAGGAACATCTCATGGATCTCGTCCTCGGCAGAGCCTGATTCCGAAAAGACACCCGTCCGGCTCCTTGTCCCACACGGAAGGTGGCAGCCCTGAAAGCTGTTGCTGGTCTTCACCGTCCCCCTGCAGCCTATTCACAGGTACAACAGGATCTGGGACCCGGGCTTGCTGAGAGGAGGAACATCTCATGGCTCTCGTCCTCGGCAGAGCCTGATTCCGAAAAGGCACACGTCCGTCTCCTTGTCCCACACGGAAGATGGCAGCCCTGAAAGCTGTTGCTGGTCTTCACCATCCCCCTGCAGCCTATTCACAGGCACAACAGGATTCAGGACCCGGGCATGCCCCGAGGAGGAACATCTCATGGATCTCGTCCTCGGCAGAGCCTGATTCCGAAAAGACACACGTCCGGCTCCTTGTCCCACACGGAAGGTGGCAGCCCTGAAAGCTGTTGCTGGTCTTCACCGTCCCCCTGCAGCCTATTCACAGGTACAACAGGATCTGGGACCCGGGCTTGCTGAGAGGAGGAACATCTCATGGCTCTCGTCCTTGGCAGAGCCTGATTCCGAAAAGGCACACGTCCGGCTCCTTGTCCCACACGGACGGTGGCAGCCCTGAAAGCTGTTGCTGGTCTTCACCGTCCCCCTGCAGCCTATTCACAGATACAACAGGATCTGGGACCCGGGCTTGCCCAGAGGAGGAACATCTCATGGCTCTCGTCCTCGGTAGAGCCTGATTCCGAAAAGGCACACGTCCGGCTCCTTGTCCCACACGGAAGGTGGCAGTCCTGAAAGCTGTTGCTGGTCTTCACCGTCCCCCTGCAGCCTATTCACAGGCACAACAGGATCTGGGACCCGGGCTTGCTGAAAGGAGGAACATCTCATGGCTCTCGTCCTCGGCAGAGCCTGATTCCGAAAAGGCACACGTCCGGCTCCTTGTCCCACACGGAAGGTGGCAGCCCTGAAAGCTGTTGCTGGTCTTCACCGTCCCCCTGCAGCCTATTCACAGGTACAACAGGATCTGGGACCCGGGCTTGCCCAGAGGAGGAACATCTCATGGCTCTCGTCCTCGGCAGAGCCTGATTCCGAAAAGCAAACGTCCGGCTCATTGTCCCACACGGAAGGTGGCAGCCCTGAAAGCAGTTGCTGGTCTTCACCGTCCCCCTGCAGCCTATTCACAGGCACAACAGGATTCAGGACCCGGGCATGCCCAGAGGAGGAACATCTCATGGCTCTCGTCCTCAGCAGAGCCTGATTCCGAAAAGGCACACGTCCAGCTCCTTGTCCCACACGGAAGGTGGCAGCCCTGAAAGCTGTTGCTGGTCTTCACCGTCCCCCTGCAGCCTATTCACAGGCACAACAGGATCTGGGACCCGGGCTTGCCCAGAGCAGGAACATCTCATGGCTCTCATCCTCGGCAGAGCCTGATTCCGAAAAGGCACACGTCCGGCTCCTTGTCCCACACGGAAGATGGCAGCCCTGAAAGCTGTTGCTGGTCTTCACCATCCCCCTGCAGCCTATTCACAGGTACAACAGGATGTGGGACCCGGGCATGCCCGGAGGAGTAACATCTCATGGCTCTCGTCCTCGGCAGAGTGTGATTCCTGAAAGGCACATGTCCGGCTCCTTGTCCCACACGGAAGGTGGCAGCCCTGAAAGCTGTTGCTGGTCTTCACCGTCCCCCTGCAGCCTATTCACAGGCACAACAGGATCTGGGACCCGGGCTTGCTGAAAGGAGGAACATCTCATGGCTCTCGTCCTCGGCAGAGCCTGATTCCGAAAAGGCACACGTCCGGCTCCTTGTCCCACACGGAAGGTGGCAGCCCTGAAAGCTGTTGCTGGTCTTCACCGTCCCCCTGCAGCCTATTCACAGGTACAACAGGATCTGGGACCCGGGCTTGCCCAGAGGAGGAACATGTCATGGCTCTCATCCTCGGCAGAGCCTGATTCCGAAAAGGCAAGCGTCCGGCTCCTTGTCCCACACGGAAGGTGGCAGCCCTGAAAGCTGTTGCTGGTCTTCACCGTCCCCCTGCAGCCTATTCACAGGCACAACAGGATCTGGGACCCGGGCTTGCCCAGAGGAGGAACATCTCATGGATCTCGTCCTCGGCAGAGCCTGATTCCGAAAAGGCACACGTCCGGCTCCTTGTCCCACACGGAAGGTGGCAGCCCTGAAAGCTGTTGCTGGTCTTCACCGTCCCACTGCAGCCTATTCACAGGTACAACAGGATCTGGGACCCGGGCTTGCTGAGAGGAGGAACATCTCATGGCTCTCGTCCTCGGCAGAGCCTGATTCCGAAAAGGCAAACGTCCGGCTCCTTGTCCCACACGGAAGGTGGCAGCCCTGAAAGCTGTTGCTGGTCTTCACCGTCCCCCTGCAGCCTATTCACAGGCACAACAGGATCTGGGACCCGGGCATGCCCGGAGGAGGAACATCTCATGGCTCTCGTCCTCGGCAGAGTCTTATTCTGGAAATGCACACGTCCGGCTCCTTGTCCCACACGGAAGGTGGCAGCCCTGAAAGTTGTTGCTGGTCTTCACCATCCCTCTGCAGCCTATTCACAGGCACAACAGGATTCAGGACTCGGGCATGCCCAGAGGAGGAACATCTCATGGCTCTCGTCCTCAGCAGAGCCTGATTCCGAAAAGGCACACGTCCGGCTCCTTGTCCCACACGGAAGGTGGCAGCCCTGAAAGCTGTTGCTGGTCTTCACCGTCCCCCTGCAGCCTATTCACAGGCACAACAGGATCTGGGACCCGGGCTTGCCCAGAGGAGGAACATCTCATGGCTCTCGTCCTCGGCAGAGTCTGATTCCTGAAAGGCACACGTCCGGCTCCTTGTCCCACACGGAAGGTGGCAGCCCTGAAAGCTGTTGCTGGTCTTCACCGTCCCCCTGCAGCCTATTCAGAGGCACAACAGGATTCAGGACCCGGGCATGCCCCGAGGAGGAACATCTCATGGCTCTCGTCCTCGGCAGAGCCTGATTCCGAAAAGGCACACGTCCGGCTCCTTGTCCCACACGGAAGGTGGCAGCCCTGAAAGCTGTTGCTGGTCTTCACCGTCCCCCTGCAGCCTATTCACAGGCACAACAGGATTCAGGACCCGGGCATGCCCAGAGGAGGAACATCTCATGGATCTCGTCCTCGGCAGAGCCTGATTCCGAAAAGACACACGTCCGGCTCCTTGTCCCACACGGAAGGTGGCAGCCCTGAAAGCTGTTGCTGGTCTTCACCGTCCCCCTGCAGCCTATTCACAGGTACAACAGGATCTGGGACCCGGGCTTGCTGAGAGGAGGAACATCTCATGGCTCTCGTCCTCGGCAGAGCCTGATTCCGAAAAGGCACACGTCCGTCTCCTTGTCCCACACGGAAGATGGCAGCCCTGAAAGCTGTTGCTGGTCTTCACCATCCCCCTGCAGCCTATTCACAGGCACAACAGGATTCAGGACCCGGGCATGCCCCGAGGAGGAACATCTCATGGATCTCGTCCTCGGCAGAGCCTGATTCCGAAAAGACACACGTCCGGCTCCTTGTCCCACACGGAAGGTGGCAGCCCTGAAAGCTGTTGCTGGTCTTCACCGTCCCCCTGCAGCCTATTCACAGGTACAACAGGATCTGGGACCCGGGCTTGCTGAGAGGAGGAACATCTCATGGCTCTCGTCCTCGGCAGAGCCTGATTCCGAAAAGGCACACGTCCGGCTCCTTGTCCCACACGGACGGTGGCAGCCCTGAAAGCTGTTGCTGGTCTTCACCGTCCCCCTGCAGCCTATTCACAGATACAACAGGATCTGGGACCCGGGCTTGCCCAGAGGAGGAACATCTCATGGCTCTCGTCCTCGGTAGAGCCTGATTCCGAAAAGGCACACGTCCGGCTCCTTGTCCCACACGGAAGGTGGCAGCCCTGAAAGCTGTTGCTGGTCTTCACCGTCCCCCTGCAGCCTATTCACAGGCACAACAGGATCTGGGACCCGGGCATGCCCAGAGGAGGAACTTCTCATGGATCTCGTCCTCGGCAGAGCCTGATTCCGAAAAGGCACACGTCCGGCTCCTTGTCCCACACGGAAGGTGGCAGCCCTGAAAGCTGTTGCTGGTCTTCACCGTCCCCCTGCAGCCTATTCACAGGCACAACAGGATTCGGGACCTGGGCATGCCCAGAGGAGGAACATCTCATGGATCTCTTCCTCGGCAGAGCCTGATTCCGAAAAGGCACACGTCCGGCTCCTTGTCCCACACGGAAGGTGGCAGCCCTGAAAGCTGTTGCTGGTCTTCACCGTCCCCCTGCAGCCTATTCACAGGTACAACAGGATCTGGGACCCGGGCTTGCCCAGAGGAGGAACATCTCATGGCTCTCGTCCTCGGCAGAGCCTGATTCCGAAAAGGCAAACGTCCGGCTCCTTGTCCCACACGGAAGGTGGCAGCCCTGAAAGCAGTTGCTGGTCTTCACCGTCCCCCTGCAGCCTATTCACAGGCACAACAGGATTCAGGACCCGGGCATGCCCAGAGGAGGAACATCTCATGGATCTCGTCCTCAGCAGAGCCTGATTCCGAAAAGGCACACGTCCAGCTCCTTGTCCCACACGGAAGGTGGCAGCCCTGAAAGCTGTTGCTGGTCTTCACCGTCCCCCTGCAGCCTATTCACAGGCACAACAGGATCTGGGACCCGGGCTTGCCCAGAGCAGGAACATCTCATGGCTCTCATCCTCGGCAGAGCCTGATTCCGAAAAGGCACACGTCCGGCTCCTTGTCCCACACGGAAGATGGCAGCCCTGAAAGCTGTTGCTGGTCTTCACCGTCCCCCTGCAGCCTATTCACAGGCACAACAGGATCTGGGACCCGGGCATGCCCGGAGGAGTAACATCTCATGGCTCTCGTCCTCGGCAGAGTGTGATTCCTGAAAGGCACATGTCCGGCTCCTTGTCCCACACGGAAGGTGGCAGCCCTGAAAGCTGTTGCTGGTCTTCACCGTCCCCCTGCAGCCTATTCACAGGCACAACAGGATCTGGGACCCGGGCTTGCTGAAAGGAGGAACATCTCATGGCTCTCGTCCTCGGCAGAGCCTGATTCCGAAAAGGCACACGTCCGGCTCCTTGTCCCACACGGAAGGTGGCAGCCCTGAAAGCTGTTGCTGGTCTTCACCGTCCCCCTGCAGCCTATTCACAGGCACAACAGGATTCGGGACCTGGGCATGCCCAGAGGAGGAACATCTCATGGATCTCGTCCTCGGTAGAGCCTGATTCCGAAAAGACACACGTCCGGCTCCTTGTCCCACACGGAAGGTGGCAGCCCTGAAAGCTGTTGCTGGTCTTCACCGTCCCCCTGCAGCCTATTCACAGGTACAACAGGATCTGGGACCCGGGCTTGCCCAGAGGAGGAACATGTCATGGCTCTCATCCTCGGCAGAGCCTGATTCCGAAAAGGCACACGTCCGGCTCCTTGTCCCACACGGAAGGTGGCAGCCCTGAAAGCTGTTGCTGGTCTTCACCGTCCCCCTGCAGCCTATTCAGAGGCACAACAGGATTCAGGACCCGGGCATGCCCCGAGGAGGAACATCTCATGGCTCTCGTCCTCGGCAGAGCCTGATTCCGAAAAGGCACACGTCCGGCTCCTTGTCCCACACGGAAGGTGGCAGCCCTGAAAGCTGTTGCTGGTCTTCACCGTCCCCCTGCAGCCTATTCACAGGCACAACAGGATTCAGGACCCGGGCATGCCCAGAGGAGGAACATCTCATGGATCTCGTCCTCGGCAGAGCCTGATTCCGAAAAGACACACGTCCGGCTCCTTGTCCCACACGGAAGGTGGCAGCCCTGAAAGCTGTTGCTGGTCTTCACCGTCCCCCTGCAGCCTATTCACAGGTACAACAGGATCTGGGACCCGGGCTTGCTGAGAGGAGGAACATCTCATGGCTCTCGTCCTCGGCAGAGCCTGATTCCGAAAAGGCAAACGTCCGGCTCCTTGTCCCACACGGAAGATGGCAGCCCTGAAAGCTGTTGCTGGTCTTCACCATCCCCCTGCAGCCTATTCACAGGCACAACAGGATTCAGGACCCGGGCATGCCCCGAGGAGGAACATCTCATGGATCTCGTCCTCGGCAGAGCCTGATTCCGAAAAGACACACGTCCGGCTCCTTGTCCCACACGGAAGGTGGCTGCCCTGAAAGCTGTTGCTGGTCTTCACCGTCCCCCTGCAGCCTATTCACAGGTACAACAGGATCTGGGACCCGGGCTTGCTGAGAGGAGGAACATCTCATGGCTCTCGTCCTCGGCAGAGCCTGATTCCGAAAAGGCACACGTCCGGCTCCTTGTCCCACACGGACGGTGGCAGCCCTGAAAGCTGTTGCTGGTCTTCACCGTCCCCCTGCAGCCTATTCACAGATACAACAGGATCTGGGACCCGGGCTTGCCCAGAGGAGGAACATCTCATGGCTCTCGTCCTCGGTAGAGCCTGATTCCGAAAAGGCACACGTCCGGCTCCTTGTCCCACAAGGAAGGTGGCAGCCCTGAAAGATGTTGCTGGTCTTCACCGTCCCCCTGCAGCCTATTCACAGGCACAACAGGATCTGGGACCCGGGCATGCCCAGAGGAGGAACTTCTCATGGATCTCGTCCTCGGCAGAGCCTGATTCCGAAAAGGCACACGTCCGGCTCCTTGTCCCACACGGAAGGTGGCAGCCCTGAAAGCTGTTGCTGGTCTTCACCGTCCCCCTGCAGCCTATTCACAGGCACAACAGGATTCGGGACCTGGGCATGCCCAGAGGAGGAACATCTCATGGATCTCTTCCTCGGCAGAGCCTGATTCCGAAAAGGCACACGTCCGGCTCCTTGTCCCACACGGAAGGTGGCAGCCCTGAAAGCTGTTGCTGGTCTTCACCGTCCCCCTGCAGCCTATTCACAGGCACAACAGGATCTGGGACCCGGGCTTGCCCAGAGGAGGAACATCTCATGGCTCTCGTCCTCGGCAGAGCCTGATTCCGAAAAGGCACACGTCCGGCTCCTTTTTCCCACACGGAAGGTGGCAGCCCTGAAAGCTGTTGCTGGTCTTCACCGTCCCCCTGCAGCCTATTCACAGGTACAACAGGATATGGGACCCGGGCTTGCTGAGAGGAGGAACATCTCATGGCTCTCGTCCTCGGCAGAGCCTGATTCCGAAAAGGCACACGTCCGGCTCCTTGTCCCACAAGGAAGGTGGCAGCCCTGAAAGCTGTTGCTGGTCTTCACCGTCCCCCTGCAGCCTATTCACAGATACAACAGGATCTGGGACCCGGGCTTGCCCAGAGGAGGAACATCTCATGGCTCTCGTCCTCGGTAGAGCCTGATTCCGAAAAGGCACACGTCCGGCTCCTTGTCCCACACGGAAGGTGGCAGCCCTGAAAGATGTTGCTGGTCTTCACCGTCCCCCTGCAGCCTATTCACAGACACAACAGGATCTGGGACCCGGGCATGCCCAGAGGAGGAAATTCTCATGGATCTCGTCCTCGGCAGAGCCTGATTCCGAAAAGGCACACGTCCGGCTCCTTGTCCCACACGGACGGTGGCAGCCCTGAAAGCTGTTGCTGGTCTTCACCGTCCCCCTGCAGCCTATTCACAGAAAGAACAGGATCTGGGACCTGGGCTTGCTGAGAGGAGGAACATCTCATGGCTCTCGTCCTCGGCAGAGCCTGATTCCGAAAAGGCACACGTCCGGCTCCTTGTCCCACACGGAAGGTGGCAGCCCTGAAAGCTGTTGCTGGTCTTCACCGTCCCCCTGCAGCCTATTCACAGGTACAACAGGATCTGGGACCCGGGCTTGCTGAGAGGAGGAACATCTCATGGCTCTCGTCCTCGGCAGAGCGTGATTCCGAAAAGGCACACGTCCGGCTCCTTGTCCCACACGGAAGGTGGCAGCCCTGAAAGCTGTTGCTGGTCTTCACCGTCCCCCTGCAGCCTATTCACAGGCACAACAGGATTCAGGACCCGGGCATGCCCCGAGGAGGAACATCTCATGGCTCTCGTCCTCGGCAGAGCCTGATTCCGAAAAGGCACACGTCCGGCTCCTTGTCCCACACGGAAGGTGGCAGCCCTGAAAGCTGTTGCTGGTCTTCACCGTCCCCCTGCAGCCTATTCACAGGTACAACAGGATCTGGGACCCGGGCTTGCTGAGAGGAGGAACATCTCATGGCTCTCGTCCTCGGCAGAGCCTGATTCCGAAAAGGCACACGTCCGGCTCCTTGTCCCACACGGAAGGTGGCAGCCCTGAAAGCTGTTGCTGGTCTTCACTGTCCCCCTGCAGCCTATTCACAGATACAACAGGATCTGGAACCCAGGCTTGCCCAGAGGAGGAACATCTCATGGCTCTCCTCCTCGGTAGAGCCTGATTCCGAAAAGGCACACGTCCGGCTCCTTGTCCCACACGGAAGGTGGCAGCCCTGAAAGCTGTTGCTGGTCTTCACCGTCCCCCTGCAGCTTATTCACAGGCACGACAGGATTCGGGACCTGGGCATGCCCAGAGGAGGAACATCTCATGGCTCTCGTCCTCGGCAGAGCCTGATTCCGAAAAGGCACACGTCCGGCTCCTTGTCCCACACGGAAGGTGGCAGCCCTGAAAGCTGTTGCTGGTCTTCACCGTCCCCCTGCAGCCTATTCACAGGTACAACAGGATCTGGGACCCGGGCTTGCTGAGAGGAGGAACATCTCATGGCTCTCGTCCTCGGCAGAGCCTGATTCCGAAAAGGCACACGTCCGGCTCCTTGTCCCACACGGAAGGTGGCAGCCCTGAAAGCTGTTGCTGGTCTTCACCGTCCCCCTGCAGCCTATTCACAGGCACAACAGGATTCAGGACCCGGGCATGCCCCGAGGAGGAACATCTCATGGCTCTCGTCCTCAGCAGAGCCTGATTCCGAAAAGGCACACGTCCAGCTCCTTGTCCCACACGGAAGGTGGCAGCCCTGAAAGCTGTTGCTGGTCTTCACCGTCCCCCTGCAGACTATTCACAGGCACAACAGGATCTGGGACCCGGGCTTGCCCAGAGGAGGAACATCTCATGGCTCTCGTCCTCGGCAGAGCCTGATTCCCAAAAGGCACACGTCCGGCTCCTTTTTCCCACACGGAAGGTGGCAGCCCTGAAAGCTGTTGCTGGTCTTCACCGTCCCCCTGCAGCCTATTCACAGGTACAACAGGATATGGGACCCGGGCTTGCTGAGAGGAGGAACATCTCATGGCTCTCGTCCTCGGCAGAGCCTGATTCCGAAAAGGCACACGTCCGGCTCCTTGTCCCACACGGAAGGTGGCAGCCCTGAAAGCTGTTGCTGGTCTTCACCGTCCCCCTGCAGCCTATTCACAGATACAACAGGATCTGGGACCCGGGCTTGCCCAGAGGAGGAACATCTCATGGCTCTCCTCCTCGGTAGAGCCTGATTCCGAAAAGGCACACGTCCGGCTCCTTATCCCACACGGAAGGTGGCAGCCCTGAAAGATGTTGCTGGTCTTCACCGTCCCCCTGCAGCCTATTCACAGACACAACAGGATCTGGGACCCGGGCATGCCCAGAGGAGGAAATTCTCATGGATCTCGTCCTCGGCAGAGCCTGATTCCGAAAAGGCACACGTCCGGCTCCTTGTCCCACACGGAAGGTGGCAGCCCTGAAAGCTGTTGCTGGTCTTCACCGTCCCCCTGCAGCCTATTCACAGGTACAACAGGATCTGGGACCCGGGCTTGCTGAGAGGAGGAACATCTCATGGCTCTCGTCCTCGGCAGAGCGTGATTCCGAAAAGGCACACGTCCGGCTCCTTGTCCCACACGGAAGGTGGCTGCCCTGAAAGCTGTTGCTGGTCTTCACCGTCCCCCTGCAGCCTATTCACAGGCACAACAGGATTCAGGACCCGGGCATGCCCCGAGGAGGAACATCTCATGGCTCTCGTCCTCGGCAGAGCCTGATTCCGAAAAGGCACACGTCCGGCTCCTTGTCCCACACGGAAGGTGGCAGCCCTGAAAGCTGTTGCTGGTCTTCACCGTCCCCCTGCAGCCTATTCACAGGTACAACAGGATCTGGGACCCGGGCTTGCTGAGAGGAGGAACATCTCATGGCTCTCGTCCTCGGCAGAGCCTGATTCCGAAAAGGCAAACGTCCGGCTCCTTGTCCCACACGGAAGGTGGCAGCCCTGAAAGCTGTTGCTGGTCTTCACCGTCCCCCTGCAGCCTATTCACAGGTACAACAGGATCTGGGACCCGGGCATGCCCGGAGGAGGAACATCTCATGGCTCTCGTCCTCGGCAGAGTCTTATTCTGGAAAGGCACACGTCCGGCTCCTTGTCCCACACGGAAGGTGGCAGCCCTGAAAGCTGTTGCTGGTCTTCACCATCCCCCTGCAGCCTATTCACAGGCACAACAGGATTCTGGACCCGGGCATGCCCAGAGGAGGAACATCTCATGGCTCTCGTCCTCAGCAGAGCCTGATTCCGAAAAGGCAAACGTCCGGCTCCTTGTCCCACACGGAAGGTGGCAGCCCTGAAAGCTGTTGCTGGTCTTCACCGTCCCCCTGCAGCCTATTCACAGGCACAACAGGATCTGGGACCCGGGCTTGCCCAGAGGAGGAACATCTCATGGCTCTCGTCCTCGGCAGAGTCTGATTCCTGAAAGGCACACGTCCGGCTCCTTGTCCCACACGGAAGGTGGCAGCCCTGAAAGCTGTTGCTGGTCTTCACCGTCCCCCTGCAGCCTATTCAGAGGCACAACAGGATTCAGAACCCGGGCATGCCCCGAGGAGGAACATCTCATGAATCTCGTCCTCGGCAGAGCCTGATTCCGAAAAGGCACACGTCCGGCTCCTTGTCCCACACGGAAGTTGGCAGCCCTGAAAGCTGTTGCTGGTCTTCACCGTCCCCCTGCAGCCTATTCACAGGCACAACAGGATTCAGGACCCGGGCATGCCCAGAGGAGGAACATCTCATGGATCTCGTCCTCGGCAGAGCCTGATTCCGAAAAGACACACGTCCGGCTCCTTGTCCCACACGGAAGGTGGCAGCCCTGAAAGCTGTTGCTGGTCTTCACCGTCCCCCTGCAGCCTATTCACAGGTATAACAGGATCTGGGACCCGGGCTTGCTGAGAGGAGGAACATCTCATGGCTCTCGTCCTCGGCAGAGCCTGATTCCGAAAAGGCACACGTCCGGCTCCTTGTCCCACACGGAAGATGGCAGCCCTGAAAGCTGTTGCTGGTCTTCACCATCCCCCTGCAGCCTATTCACAGGCACAACAGGATTCAGGACCCGGGCATGCCCCGAGGAGGAACATCTCATGGATCTCGTCCTCGGCAGAGCCTGATTCCGAAAAGACACACGTCCGGCTCCTTGTCCCACACGGAAGGTGGCAGCCCTGAAAGCTGTTGCTGGTCTTCACCGTCCCCCTGCAGCCTATTTACAGGTACAACAGGATCTGGTACCCGGGCTTGCTGAGAGGAGGAACATCTCATGGCTCTCGTCCTCGGCAGAGCATGATTCCGAAAAGGCACACGTCCGGCTCCTTGTCCCACACGGACGGTGGCACCCCTGAAAGCTGTTGCTGGTCTTCACCGTCCCCCTGCAGCCTATTCACAGATACAACAGGATCTGGCACCCGGGCTTGCCCAGAGGAGGAACATCTCATGGCTCTCGTCCTCGGTAGAGCCTGATTCCGAAAAGGCACACGTCCGGCTCCTTGTCCCACAAGGAAGGTGGCAGCCCTGAAAGATGTTGCTGGTCTTCACCGTCCCCCTGCAGCCTATTCACAGGCACAACAGGATCTGGGACCCGGGCATGCCCAGAGGAGGAACTTCTCATGGATCTCGTCCTCGGCAGAGCCTGATTACGAAAAGGCACACGTCCGGCTCCTTGTCCCACACGGAAGGTGTCAGCCCTGATAGCTGTTGCTGGTCTTCACCGTCCCCCTGCAGCCTATTCGCAGGCACAACAGGATTCGGGACCTGGGCATGCCCAGAGGAGGAACATCTCATGGATCTCTTCCTCGGCAGAGCCTGATTCCGAAAAGGCACACGTCCGGCTCCTTGTCCCACACGGAAGGTGGCAGCCCTGAAAGCTGTTGCTGGTCTTCACCGTCCCCCTGCAGCCTATTCACAGGTACAACAGGATCTGGGACCCGGGCTTGCCCAGAGGAGGAACATCTCATGGCTCTCGTCCTCGGCAGAGCCTGATTCCGAAAAGGCAAACGTCCGGCTCCTTGTCCCACACGGAAGGTGGCAGCCCTGAAAGCAGTTGCTGGTCTTCACCGTCCCCCTGCAGCCTATTCACAGGCACAACAGGATTCAGGACCCGGGCATGCCCAGAGGAGGAACATCTCATGGCTCTCGTCCTCAGCAGAGCCTGATTCCGAAAAGGCACACGTCCAGCTCCTTGTCCCACACGGAAGGTGGCAGCCCTGAAAGCTGTTGCTGGTCTTCACCGTCCCCCTGCAGCCTATTCACAGGCACAACAGGATCTGGGACCCGGGCTTGCCCAGAGCAGGAACATCTCATGGCTCTCGTCCTCGGCAGAGCCTGATTCCGAAAAGGCACACGTCCGGCTCCTTGTCCCACACGGAAGATGGCAGCCCTGAAAGCTGTTGCTGGTCTTCACCGTCCCCCTGCAGCCTATTCACAGGCACAACAGGATCTGGGACCCGGGCATGCCCGGAGGAGTAACATCTCATAGCTCTCGTCCTCGGCAGAGTGTGATTCCTGAAAGGCACATGTCCGGCTCCTTGTCCCACACGGAAGGTGGCAGCCCTGAAAGCTGTTGCTGGTCTTCACCGTCCCCCTGCAGCCTATTCACAGGCACAACAGGATCTGGGACCCGGGCTTGCTGAGAGGAGGAACATCTCATGGCTCTCGTCCTCGGCAGAGCCTGATTCCGAAAAGGCACACGTCCGGCTCCTTGTCCCACACGGAAGGTGGCAGCCCTGAAAGCTGTTGCTGGTCTTCACCGTCCCCCTGCAGCCTATTCACAGGCACAACAGGATTCGGGACCTGGGCATGCCCAGAGGAGGAACATCTCATGGATCTCGTCCTCGGTAGAGCCTGATTCCGAAAAGACACACGTCCGGCTCCTTGTCCCACACGGAAGGTGGCAGCCCTGAAAGCTGTTGCTGGTCTTCACCGTCCCCCTGCAGCCTATTCACAGGTACAACAGGATCTGGGACCCGGGCTTGCCCAGAGGAGGAACATCTCATGGCTCTCATCCTCGGCAGAGCCTGATTCCGAAAAGGCACACGTCCGGCTCCTTGTCCCACACGGAAGGTGGCAGCCCTGAAAGCTGTTGCTGGTCTTCACCGTCCCCCTGCAGCCTATTCAGAGGCACAACAGGATTCAGGACCCGGGCATGCCCCGAGGAGGAACATCTCATGGCTCTCGTCCTCGGCAGAGCCTGATTCCGAAAAGGCACACGTCCGGCTCCTTGTCCCACACGGAAGGTGGCAGCCCTGAAAGCTGTTGCTGGTCTTCACCGTCCCCCTGCAGCCTATTCACAGGCACAACAGGATTCAGGACCCGGGCATGCCCAGAGGAGGAACATCTCATGGCTCTCGTCCTCGGCAGAGCCTGATTCCTAAAAGACACACGTCCGGCTCCTTGTCCCACACGGAAGGTGGCAGCCCTGAAAGCTGTTGCTGGTCTTCACCGTCCCCCTGCAGCCTATTCACAGGTACAACAGGATCTGGGACCCGGGCTTGCTGAGAGGAGGAACATCTCATGGCTCTCGTCCTCGGCAGAGCCTGATTCCGAAAAGGCAAACGTCCGGCTCCTTGTCCCACACGGAAGATGGCAGCCCTGAAAGCTGTTGCTGGTCTTCACCGTCCCCCTGCAGCCTATTCACAGGCACAACAGGATTCAGGACCCGGGCATGCCCCGAGGAGGAACATCTCATGGATCTCGTCCTCGGCAGAGCCTGATTCCGAAAAGACACACGTCCGGCTCCTTGTCCCACACGGAAGGTGGCAGCCCTGAAAGCTGTTGCTGGTCTTCACCGTCCCCCTGCAGCCTATTCACAGGTACAACAGGATCTGGGACCCGGGCTTGCTGAGAGGAGGAACATCTCATGGCTCTCGTCCTCGGCAGAGCCTGATTCCGAAAAGGCACACGTCCGGCTCCTTGTCCCACACGGACGGTGGCAGCCCTGAAAGCTGTTGCTGGTCTTCACCGTCCCCCTGCAGCCTATTCACAGATACAACAGGATCTGGGACCCGGGCTTGCCCAGAGGAGGAACATCTCATGGCTCTCGTCCTCGGTAGAGCCTGATTCCGAAAAGGCACACGTCCGGCTCCTTGTCCCACAAGGAAGGTGGCAGCCCTGAAAGATGTTGCTGGTCTTCACCGTCCCCCTGCAGCCTATTCACAGGCACAACAGGATCTGGGACCCGGGCATGCCCAGAGGAGGAACTTCTCATGGATCTCGTCCTCGGCAGAGCCTGATTCCGAAAAGGCACACGTCCGGCTCCTTGTCCCACACGGAAGGTGGCAGCCCTGAAAGCTGTTGCTGGTCTTCACCGTCCCCCTGCAGCCTATTCACAGGCACAACAGGATTCGGGACCTGGGCATGCCCAGAGGAGGAACATCTCATGGATCTCTTCCTCGGCAGAGCCTGATTCCGAAAAGGCACACGTCCGGCTCCTTGTCCCACACGGAAGGTGGCAGCCCTGAAAGCTGTTGCTGGTCTTCACCGTCCCCCTGCAGCCTATTCACAGGCACAACAGGATCTGGGACCCGGGCTTGCTGAGAGGAGGAACATCTCATGGCTCTCGTCCTCGGCAGAGCCTGATTCCGAAAAGGCACACGTCCGGCTCCTATTTCCCACACGGAAGGTGGCAGCCCTGAAAGCTGTTGCTGGTCTTCACCGTCCCCCTGCAGCCTATTCACAGGTACAACAGGATATGGGACCCGGGCTTGCTGAGAGGAGGAACATCTCATGGCTCTCGTCCTCGGCAGAGCCTGATTCCGAAAAGGCACACGTCCGGCTCCTTGTCCCACACGGAAGGTGGCAGCCCTGAAAGCTGTTGCTGGTCTTCACCGTCCCCCTGCAGCCTATTCACAGATACAACAGGATCTGGGACCCGGGCTTGCCCAGAGGAGGAACATCTCATGGCTCTCGTCCTCGGTAGAGCCTGATTCCGAAAAGGCACACGTCCGGCTCCTTGTCCCACACGGAAGGTGGCAGCCCTGAAAGATGTTGCTGGTCTTCACCGTCCCCCTGCAGCCTATTCACAGACACAACAGGATCTGGGACCCGGGCATGCCCAGAGGAGGAAATTCTCATGGATCTCGTCCTCGGCAGAGCCTGATTCCGAAAAGGCACACGTCCGGCTCCTTGTCCCACACGGAAGGTGGCAGCCCTGAAAGCTGTTGCTGGTCTTCACCGTCCCCCTGCAGCCTATTCACAGGTACAACAGGATCTGGGACCCGGGCTTGCTGAGAGGAGGAACATCTCATGGCTCTCGTCCTCGGCAGAGCCTGATTCCGAAAAGGCACACGTCCGGCTCCTTGTCCCACACGGAAGGTGGCAGCCCTGAAAGCTGTTGCTGGTCTTCACCGTCCCCCTGCAGCCTATTCACAGGCACAACAGGATTCAGGACCCGGGCATGCCCCGAGGAGGAACATCTCATGGCTCTCGTCCTCAGCAGAGCCTGATTCCGAAAAGGCACACGTCCAGCTCCTTGTCCCACACGGAAGGTGGCAGCCCTGAAAGCTGTTGCTGGTCTTCACCGTCCCCCTGCAGCCTATTCACAGGCACAACAGGATCTGGGACCCGGGCTTGCCCAGAGGAGGAACATCTCATGGCTCTCGTCCTCGGCAGAGCCTGATTCCGAAAAGGCACACGTCCGGCTCCTTTTTCCCACACGGAAGGTGGCAGCCCTGAAAGCTGTTGCTGGTCTTCACCGTCCCCCTGCAGCCTATTCACAGGTACAACAGGATATGGGACCCGGGCTTGCTGAGAGGAGGAACATCTCATGGCTCTCGTCCTCGGCAGAGCCTGATTCCGAAAAGGCACACGTCCGGCTCCTTGTCCCACACGGAAGGTGGCAGCCCTGAAAGCTGTTGCTGGTCTTCACCGTCCCCCTGCAGCCTATTCACAGATACAACAGGATCTGGGACCCGGGCTTGCCCAGAGGAGGAACATCTCATGGCTCTCCTCCTCGGTAGAGCCTGATTCCGAAAAGGCACACGTCCGGCTCCTTATCCCACACGGAAGGTGGCAGCCCTGAAAGATGTTGCTGGTCTTCACCGTCCCCCTGCAGCCTATTCACAGACACAACAGGATCTGGGACCCGGGCATGCCCAGAGGAGGAAATTCTCATGGATCTCGTCCTCGGCAGAGCCTGATTCCGAAAAGGCACACGTCCGGCTCCTTGTCCCACACGGAAGGTGGCAGCCCTGAAAGCTGTTGCTGGTCTTCACCGTCCCCCTGCAGCCTATTCACAGGTACAACAGGATCTGGGACCCGGGCTTGCTGAGAGGAGGAACATCTCATGGCTCTCGTCCTCGGCAGAGCCTGATTCCGAAAAGGCACACGTCCGGCTCCTTGTCCCACACGGAAGGTGGCAGCCCTGAAAGCTGTTGCTGGTCTTCACCGTCCCCCTGCAGCCTATTCACAGGCACAACAGGATTCAGGACCCGGGCATGCCCCGAGGAGGAACTTCTCATGGCTCTCGTCCTCGGCAGAGCCTGATTCCGAAAAGGCACACGTCCGGCTCCTTGTCCCACACGGAAGGTGGCAGCCCTGAAAGCTGTTGCTGGTCTTCACCGTCCCCCTGCAGCCTATTCACAGGTACAACAGGATCTGGGACCCGGGCTTGCTGAGAGGAGGAACATCTCATGGCTCTCGTCCTCGGCAGAGCCTGATTCCGAAAAGGCAAACGTCCGGCTCCTTGTCCCACACGGAAGGTGGCAGCCCTGAAAGCTGTTGCTGGTCTTCACCGTCCCCCTGCAGCCTATTCACAGGTACAACAGGATCTGGGACCCGGGCATGCCCGGAGGAGGAACTTCTCATGGATCACGTCCTCGGCAGAGTCTTATTCTGGAAAGGCACACGTCCGGCTCCTTGTCCCACACGGAAGGTGGCAGCCCTGAAAGCTGTTGCTGGTCTTCACCATCCCCCTGCAGCCTATTCACAGGCACAACAGGATTCTGGACCCGGGCATGCCCAGAGGAGGAACATCTCATGGCTCTCGTCCTCAGCAGAGCCTGATTCCGAAAAGGCAAACGTCCGGCTCCTTGTCCCACACAGAAGGTGGCAGCCCTGAAAGCTGTTGCTGGTCTTCACCGTCCCCCTGCAGCCTATTCACAGGCACAACAGGATCTGGGACCCGGGCTTGCTGAGAGGAGGAACATCTCATGGCTCTCGTCCTCGGCAGAGTCTGATTCCTGAAAGGCACACGTCCGGCTCCTTGTCCCACACGGAAGGTGGCAGCCCTGAAAGCTGTTGCTGGTCTTCACCGTCCCCCTGCAGCCTATTCAGAGGCACAACAGGATTCAGAACCCGGGCATGCCCCGAGGAGGAACATCTCATGAATCTCGTCCTCGGCAGAGCCTGATTCCGAAAAGGCACACGTCCGGCTCCTTGTCCCACACGGAAGGTGGCAGCCCTGAAAGCTGTTGCTGGTCTTCACCGTCCCCCTGCAGCCTATTCACAGGCACAACAGGATTCAGGACCCGGGCATGCCCAGAGGAGGAACATCTCATGGATCTCGTCCTCGGCAGAGCCTGATTCCGAAAAGACACACGTCCGGCTCCTTGTCCCACACGGAAGGTGGCAGCCCTGAAAGCTGTTGCTGGTCTTCACCGTCCCCCTGCAGCCTATTCACAGGTACAACAGGATCTGGGACCCGGGCTTGCTGAGAGGAGGAACATCTCATGGCTCTCGTCCTCGGCAGAGCCTGATTCCGAAAAGGCACACGTCCGGCTCCTTGTCCCACACGGAAGATGGCAGCCCTGAAAGCTGTTGCTGGTCTTCACCATCCCCCTGCAGCCTATTCACAGGCACAACAGGATTCAGGACCCGGGCATGCCCCGAGGAGGAACATCTCATGGATCTCGTCCTCGGCAGAGCCTGATTCCGAAAAGACACACGTCCGGCTCCTTGTCCCACACGGAAGGTGGCAGCCCTGAAAGCTGTTGCTGGTCTTCACCGTCCCCCTGCAGCCTATTCACAGGTACAACAGGATCTGGGACCCGGGCTTGCTGAGAGGAGGAACATCTCATGGCTCTCGTCCTCGGCAGAGCATGATTCCGAAAAGGCACACATCCGGCTCCTTGTCCCACACGGACGGTGGCACCCCTGAAAGCTGTTGCTGGTCTTCACCGTCCCCCTGCAGCCTATTCACAGATACAACAGGATCTGGCACCCGGGCTTGCCCAGAGGAGGAACATCTCATGGCTCTCGTCCTCGGTAGAGCCTGATTCCGAAAAGGCACACGTCCGGCTCCTTGTCCCACAAGGAAGGTGGCAGCCCTGAAAGATGTTGCTGGTCTTCACCGTCCCCCTGCAGCCTATTCACAGGCACAACAGGATCTGGGACCCGGGCATGCCCAGAGGAGGAACTTCTCATGGATCTCGTCCTCGGCAGAGCCTGATTCCGAAAAGGCACACGTCCGGCTCCTTGTCCCACACGGAAGGTGTCAGCCCTGATAGCTGTTGCTGGTCTTCACCGTCCCCCTGCAGCCTATTCACAGGCACAACAGGATTCGGGACCTGGGCATGCCCAGAGGAGGAACATCTCATGGATCTCTTCCTCGGCAGAGCCTGATTCCGAAAAGGCACACGTCCGGCTCCTTGTCCCACACGGAAGGTGGCAGCCCTGAAAGCTGTTGCTGGTCTTCACCGTCCCCCTGCAGCCTATTCACAGGTACAACAGGATCTGGGACCCGGGCTTGCCCAGAGGAGGAACATCTCATGGCTCTCGTCCTCGGCAGAGCCTGATTCCGAAAAGGCAAACGTCCGGCTCCTTGTCCCACACGGAAGGTGGCAGCCCTGAAAGCAGTTGCTGGTCTTCACCGTCCCCCTGCAGCCTATTCACAGGCACAACAGGATTCAGGACCCGGGCATGCCCCGAGGAGGAACATCTCATGGCTCTCGTCCTCAGCAGAGCCTGATTCCGAAAAGGCACACGTCCAGCTCCTTGTCCCACACGGAAGGTGGCAGCCCTGAAAGCTGTTGCTGGTCTTCACCGTCCCCCTGCAGCATATTCACAGGCACAACAGGATCTGGGACCCGGGCTTGCCCAGAGCAGGAACATCTCATGGCTCTCGTCCTCGGCAGAGCCTGATTCCGAAAAGGCACACGTCCGGCTCCTTGTCCCACACGGAAGATGGCAGCCCTGAAAGCTGTTGCTGGTCTTCACCGTCCCCCTGCAGCCTATTCACAGGCACAACAGGATCTGGGACCCGGGCATGCCCGGAGGAGTAACATCTCATGGCTCTCGTCCTCGGCAGAGTGTGATTCCTGAAAGGCACATGTCCGGCTCCTTGTCCCACACGGAAGGTGGCAGCCCTGAAAGCTGTTGCTGGTCTTCACCGTCCCCCTGCAGCCTATTCACAGGCACAACAGGATCTGGGACCCGGGCTTGCTGAAAGGAGGAACATCTCATGGCTCTCGTCCTCGGCAGAGCCTGATTCCGAAAAGGCACACGTCCGGCTCCTTGTCCCACACGGAAGGTGGCAGCCCTGAAAGCTGTTGCTGGTCTTCACCGTCCCCCTGCAGCCTATTCACAGGCACAACAGGATTCGGGACCTGGGCATGCCCAGAGGAGGAACATCTCATGGATCTCGTCCTCGGCAGAGCCTGATTCCGAAAAGGCACACGTCCGGCTCCTTGTCCCACACGGAAGGTGGCAGCCCTGAAAGCTGTTGCTGGTCTTCACCGTCCCCCTGCAGCCTATTCACAGGTACAACAGGATCTGGGACCCGGGCTTGCCCAGAGGAGGAACATCTCATGGCTCTCATCCTCGGCAGAGCCTGATTCCGAAAAGGCACACGTCCGGCTCCTTGTCCCACACGGAAGGTGGCAGCCCTGAAAGCTGTTGCTGGTCTTCACCGTCCCCCTGCAGCCTATTCAGAGGCACAACAGGATTCAGGACCCGGGCATGCCCCGAGGAGGAACATCTCATGGCTCTCGTCCTCGGCAGAGCCTGATTCCGAAAAGGCACACGTCCGGCTCCTTGTCCCACACGGAAGGTGGCAGCCCTGAAAGCTGTTGCTGGTCTTCACCGTCCCCCTGCAGCCTATTCACAGGCACAACAGGATTCAGGACCCGGGCATGCCCAGAGGAGGAACATCTCATGGATCTCGTCCTCGGCAGAGCCTGATTCCGAAAAGACACACGTCCGGCTCCTTGTCCCACACGGAAGGTGGCAGCCCTGAAAGCTGTTGCTGGTCTTCACCGTCCCCCTGCAGCCTATTCACAGGTACAACAGGATCTGGGACCCGGGCTTGCTGAGAGGAGGAACATCTCATGGCTCTCGTCCTCGGCAGAGCCTGATTCCGAAAAGGCAAACGTCCGGCTCCTTGTCCCACACGGAAGATGGCAGCCCTGAAAGCTGTTGCTGGTCTTCACCATCCCCCTGCAGCCTATTCACAGGCACAACAGGATTCAGGACCCGGGCAAGCCCCGAGGAGGAACATCTCATGGATCTCTTCCTCGGCAGAGCCTGATTCCGAAAAGGCACACGTCCGGCTCCTTGTCCCACACGGAAGGTGGCAGCCCTGAAAGATGTTGCTGGTCTTCACCGTCCCCCTGCAGCCTATTCACAGACACAACAGGATCTGGGACCCGGGCATGCCCAGAGGAGGAAATTCTCATGGATCTCGTCCTCGGCAGAGCCTGATTCCGAAAAGGCACACGTCCGGCTCCTTGTCCCACACGGAAGGTGGCAGCCCTGAAAGCTGTTGCTGGTCTTCACCGTCCCCCTGCAGCCTATTCACAGGTACAACAGGATCTGGGACCCGGGCTTGCTGAGAGGAGGAACATCTCATGGCTCTCGTCCTCGGCAGAGCCTGATTCCGAAAAGGCACACGTCCGGCTCCTTGTCCCACACGGAAGGTGGCTGCCCTGAAAGCTGTTGCTGGTCTTCACCGTCCCCCTGCAGCCTATTCACAGGCACAACAGGATTCAGGACCCGGGCATGCCCCGAGGAGGAACTTCTCATGGCTCTCGTCCTCGGCAGAGCCTGATTCCGAAAAGGCACACGTCCGGCTCCTTGTCCCACACGGAAGGTGGCAGCCCTGAAAGCTGTTGCTGGTCTTCACCGTCCCCCTGCAGCCTATTCACAGGTACAACAGGATCTGGGACCCGGGCTTGCTGAGAGGAGGAACATCTCATGGCTCTCGTCCTCGGCAGAGCCTGATTCCGAAAAGGCAAACGTCCGGCTCCTTGTCCCACACGGAAGGTGGCAGCCCTGAAAGCTGTTGCTGGTCTTCACCGTCCCCCTGCAGCCTATTCACAGGTACAACAGGATCTGGGACCCGGGCATGCCCGGAGGAGGAACTTCTCATGGATCACGTCCTCGGCAGAGTCTTATTCTGGAAAGGCACACGTCCGGCTCCTTGTCCCACACGGAAGGTGGCAGCCCTGAAAGCTGTTGCTGGTCTTCACCATCCCCCTGCAGCCTATTCACAGGCACAACAGGATTCTGGACCCGGGCATGCCCAGAGGAGGAACATCTCATGGCTCTCGTCCTCAGCAGAGCCTGATTCCGAAAAGGCAAACGTCCGGCTCCTTGTCCCACACAGAAGGTGGCAGCCCTGAAAGCTGTTGCTGGTCTTCACCGTCCCCCTGCAGCCTATTCACAGGCACAACAGGATCTGGGACCCGGGCTTGCTGAGAGGAGGAACATCTCATGGCTCTCGTCCTCGGCAGAGTCTGATTCCTGAAAGGCACACGTCCGGCTCCTTGTCCCACACGGAAGGTGGCAGCCCTGAAAGCTGTTGCTGGTCTTCACCGTCCCCCTGCAGCCTATTCAGAGGCACAACAGGATTCAGAACCCGGGCATGCCCCGAGGAGGAACATCTCATGAATCTCGTCCTCGGCAGAGCCTGATACCGAAAAGGCACACGTCCGGCTCCTTGTCCCACACGGAAGGTGGCAGCCCTGAAAGCTGTTGCTGGTCTTCACCGTCCCCCTGCAGCCTATTCACAGGCACAACAGGATTCAGGACACGGGCATGCCCAGAGGAGGAACATCTCATGGATCTCGTCCTCGGCAGAGCCTGATTCCGAAAAGACACACGTCCGGCTCCTTGTCCCACACGGAAGGTGGCAGCCCTGAAAGCTGTTGCTGGTCTTCACCGTCCCCCTGCAGCCTATTCACAGGTACAACAGGATCTGGGACCCGGGCTTGCTGAGAGGAGGAACATCTCATGGCTCTCGTCCTCGGCAGAGCCTGATTCCGAAAAGGCACACGTCCGGCTCCTTGTCCCACACGGAAGATGGCAGCCCTGAAAGCTGTTGCTGGTCTTCACCATCCCCCTGCAGCCTATTCACAGGCACAACAGGATTCAGGACCCGGGCATGCCCCGAGGAGGAACATCTCATGGATCTCGTCCTCGGCAGAGCCTGATTCCGAAAAGACACACGTCCGGCTCCTTGTCCCACACGGAAGGTGGCAGCCCTGAAAGCTGTTGCTGGTCTTCACCGTCCCCCTGCAGCCTATTCACAGGTACAACAGGATCTGGGACCCGGGCTTGCTGAGAGGAGGAACATCTCATGGCTCTCGTCCTCGGCAGAGCATGATTCCGAAAAGGCACACATCCGGCTCCTTGTCCCACACGGACGGTGGCACCCCTGAAAGCTGTTGCTGGTCTTCACCGTCCCCCTGCAGCCTATTCACAGATACAACAGGATCTGGCACCCGGGCTTGCCCAGAGGAGGAACATCTCATGGCTCTCGTCCTCGGTAGAGCCTGATTCCGAAAAGGCACACGTCCGGCTCCTTGTCCCACAAGGAAGGTGGCAGCCCTGAAAGATGTTGCTGGTCTTCACCGTCCCCCTGCAGCCTATTCACAGGCACAACAGGATCTGGGACCCGGGCATGCCCAGAGGAGGAACTTCTCATGGATCTCGTCCTCGGCAGAGCCTGATTCCGAAAAGGCACACGTCCGGCTCCTTGTCCCACACGGAAGGTGTCAGCCCTGATAGCTGTTGCTGGTCTTCACCGTCCCCCTGCAGCCTATTCACAGGCACAACAGGATTCGGGACCTTGGCATGCCCAGAGGAGGAACATCTCATGGATCTCTTCCTCGGCAGAGCCTGATTCCGAAAAGGCACACGTCCGGCTCCTTGTCCCACACGGAAGGTGGCAGCCCTGAAAGCTGTTGCTGGTCTTCACCGTCCCCCTGCAGCCTATTCACAGGTACAACAGGATCTGGGACCCGGGCTTGCCCAGAGGAGGAACATCTCATGGCTCTCGTCCTCGGCAGAGCCTGATTCCGAAAAGGCAAACGTCCGGCTCCTTGTCCCACACGGAAGGTGGCAGCCCTGAAAGCAGTTGCTGGTCTTCACCGTCCCCCTGCAGCCTATTCACAGGCACAACAGGATTCAGGACCCGGGCATGCCCCGAGGAGGAACATCTCATGGCTCTCGTCCTCAGCAGAGCCTGATTCCGAAAAGGCACACGTCCAGCTCCTTGTCCCACACGGAAGGTGGCAGCCCTGAAAGCTGTTGCTGGTCTTCACCGTCCCCCTGCAGCCTATTCACAGGCACAACAGGATCTGGGACCCGGGCTTGCCCAGAGCAGGAACATCTCATGGCTCTCGTCCTCGGCAGAGCCTGATTCCGAAAAGGCACACGTCCGGCTCCTTGTCCCACACGGAAGATGGCAGCCCTGAAAGCTGTTGCTGGTCTTCACCGTCCCCCTGCAGCCTATTCACAGGCACAACAGGATCTGGGACCCGGGCATGCCCGGAGGAGTAACATCTCATGGCTCTCGTCCTCGGCAGAGTGTGATTCCTGAAAGGCACATGTCCGGCTCCTTGTCCCACACGGAAGGTGGCAGCCCTGAAAGCTGTTGCTGGTCTTCACCGTCCCCCTGCAGCCTATTCACAGGCACAACAGGATCTGGGACCCGGGCTTGCTGAAAGGAGGAACATCTCATGGCTCTCGTCCTCGGCAGAGCCTGATTCCGAAAAGGCACACGTCCGGCTCCTTGTCCCACACGGAAGGTGGCAGCCCTGAAAGCTGTTGCTGGTCTTCACCGTCCCCCTGCAGCCTATTCACAGGCACAACAGGATTCGGGACCTGGGCATGCCCAGAGGAGGAACATCTCATGGATCTCGTCCTCGGCAGAGCCTGATTCCGAAAAGGCACACGTCCGGCTCCTTGTCCCACACGGAAGGTGGCAGCCCTGAAAGCTGTTGCTGGTCTTCACCGTCCCCCTGCAGCCTATTCACAGGTACAACAGGATCTGGGACCCGGGCTTGCCCAGAGGAGGAACATCTCATGGCTCTCATCCTCGGCAGAGCCTGATTCCGAAAAGGCACACGTCCGGCTCCTTGTCCCACACGGAAGTTGGCAGCCCTGAAAGCTGTTGCTGGTCTTCACCGTCCCCCTGCAGCCTATTCAGAGGCACAACAGGATTCAGGACCCGGGCATGCCCCGAGGAGGAACATCTCATGGCTCTCGTCCTCGGCAGAGCCTGATTCCGAAAAGGCACACGTCCGGCTCCTTGTCCCACACGGAAGGTGGCAGCCCTGAAAGCTGTTGCTGGTCTTCACCGTCCCCCTGCAGCCTATTCACAGGCACAACAGGATTCAGGACCCGGGCATGCCCAGAGGAGGAACATCTCATGGATCTCGTCCTCGGCAGAGCCTGATTCCGAAAAGACACACGTCCGGCTCCTTGTCCCACACGGAAGGTGGCAGCCCTGAAAGCTGTTGCTGGTCTTCACCGTCCCCCTGCAGCCTATTCACAGGTACAACAGGATCTGGGACCCGGGCTTGCTGAGAGGAGGAACATCTCATGGCTCTCGTCCTCGGCAGAGCCTGATTCCGAAAAGGCAAACGTCCGGCTCCTTGTCCCACACGGAAGATGGCAGCCCTGAAAGCTGTTGCTGGTCTTCACCATCCCCCTGCAGCCTATTCACAGGCACAACAGGATTCAGGACCCGGGCATGCCCCGAGGAGGAACATCTCATGGATCTCGTCATCGGCAGAGCCTGATTCCGAAAAGACACACGTCCGGCTCCTTGTCCCACACGGAAGGTGGCTGCCCTGAAAGCTGTTGCTGGTCTTCACCGTCCCCCTGCAGCCTATTCACAGGTACAACAGGATCTGGGACCCGGGCTTGCTGAGAGGAGGAACATCTCATGGCTCTCGTCCTCGGCAGAGCCTGATTCCGAAAAGGCACACGTCCGGCTCCTTGTCCCACACGGACGGTGGCAGCCCTGAAAGCTGTTGCTGGTCTTCACCGTCCCCCTGCAGCCTATTCACAGATACAACAGGATCTGGGACCCGGGCTTGCCCAGAGGAGGAACATCTCATGGCTCTCGTCCTCGGTAGAGCCTGATTCCGAAAAGGCACACGTCCGGCTCCTTGTCCCACAAGGAAGGTGGCAGCCCTGAAAGATGTTGCTGGTCTTCACCGTCCCCCTGCAGCCTATTCACAGGCACAACAGGATCTGGGACCCGGGCATGCACAGAGGAGGAACATCTCATGGATCTCGTCCTCGGCAGAGCCTGATTCCGAAAAGGCACACGTCCGGCTCCTTGTCCCACACGGAAGGTGGCAGCCCTGAAAGCTGTTGCTGGTCTTCACCGTCCCCCTGCAGCCTATTCACAGGCACAACAGGATTCGGGACCTGGGCATGCCCAGAGGAGGAACATCTCATGGATCTCTTCCTCGGCAGAGCCTGATTCCGAAAAGGCACACGTCCGGCTCCTTGTCCCACACGGAAGGTGGCAGCCCTGAAAGCTGTTGCTGGTCTTCACCGTCCCCCTGCAGCCTATTCACAGGCACAACAGGATCTGGGACCCGGGCTTGCTGAGAGGAGGAACATCTCATGGCTCTCGTCCTCGGCAGAGCCTGATTCCGAAAAGGCACACGTCCGGCTCCTTTTTCCCACACGGAAGGTGGCAGCCCTGAAAGCTGTTGCTGGTCTTCACCGTCCCCCTGCAGCCTATTCACAGGTACAACAGGATATGGGACCCGGGCTTGCTGAGAGGAGGAACATCTCATGGCTCTCGTCCTCGGCAGAGCCTGATTCCGAAAAGGCACACGTCCGGCTCCTTGTCCCACACGGAAGGTGGCAGCCCTGAAAGCTGTTGCTGGTCTTCACCGTCCCCCTGCAGCCTATTCACAGATACAACAGGATCTGGGACCCGGGCTTGCCCAGAGGAGGAACATCTCATGGCTCTCGTCCTCGGTAGAGCCTGATTCCGAAAAGGCACACGTCCGGCTCCTTGTCCCACACGGAAGGTGGCAGCCCTGAAAGATGTTGCTGGTCTTCACCGTCCCCCTGCAGCCTATTCACAGACACAACAGGATCTGGGACCCGGGCATGCCCAGAGGAGGAAATTCTCATGGATCTCGTCCTCGGCAGAGCCTGATTCCGAAAAGGCACACGTCCGGCTCCTTGTCCCACACGGAAGGTGGCAGCCCTGAAAGCTGTTGCTGGTCTTCACCGTCCCCCTGCAGCCTATTCACAGAAAGAACAGGATCTGGGACCTGGGCTTGCTGAGAGGAGGAACATCTCATGGCTCTCGTCCTCGGCAGAGCCTGATTCCGAAAAGGCACACGTCCGGCTCCTTGTCCCACACGGAAGGTGGCAGCCCTGAAAGCTGTTGCTGGTCTTCACCGTCCCCCTGCAGCCTATTCACAGGTACAACAGGATCTGGGACCCGGGCTTGCTGAGAGGAGGAACATCTCATGGCTCTCGTCCTCGGCAGAGCGTGATTCCGAAAAGGCACACGTCCGGCTCCTTGTCCCACACGGAAGGTGGCAGCCCTGAAAGCTGTTGCTGGTCTTCACCGTCCCCCTGCAGCCTATTCACAGGCACAACAGGATTCAGGACCCGGGCATGCCCCGAGGAGGAACATCTCATGGCTCTCGTCCTCGGCAGAGCCTGATTCCGAAAAGGCACACGTCCGGCTCCTTGTCCCACACGGAAGGTGGCAGCCCTGAAAGCTGTTGCTGGTCTTCACCGTCCCCCTGCAGCCTATTCACAGGTACAACAGGATCTGGGACCCGGGCTTGCTGAGAGGAGGAACATCTCATGGCTCTCGTCCTCGGCAGAGCCTGATTCCGAAAAGGCACACGTCCGGCTCCTTGTCCCACACGGAAGGTGGCAGCCCTGAAAGCTGTTGCTGGTCTTCACTGTCCCCCTGCAGCCTATTCACAGATACAACAGGATCTGGAACCCAGGCTTGCCCAGAGGAGGAACATCTCATGGCTCTCCTCCTCGGTAGAGCCTGATTCCGAAAAGGCACACGTCCGGCTCCTTGTCCCACACGGAAGGTGGCAGCCCTGAAAGCTGTTGCTGGTCTTCACCGTCCCCCTGCAGCTTATTCACAGGCACAACAGGATTCGGGACCTGGGCATGCCCAGAGGAGGAACATCTCATGGCTCTCGTCCTCGGCAGAGCCTGATTCCGAAAAGGCACACGTCCGGCTCCTTGTCCCACACGGAAGGTGGCAGCCCTGAAAGCTGTTGCTGGTCTTCACCGTCCCCCTGCAGCCTATTCACAGGTACAACAGGATCTGGGACCCGGGCTTGCTGAGAGGAGGAACATCTCATGGCTCTCGTCCTCGGCAGAGCCTGATTCCGAAAAGGCACACGTCCGGCTCCTTGTCCCACACGGAAGGTGGCAGCCCTGAAAGCTGTTGCTGGTCTTCACCGTCCCCCTGCAGCCTATTCACAGGCACAACAGGATTCAGGACCCGGGCATGCCCCGAGGAGGAACATCTCATGGCTCTCGTCCTCAGCAGAGCCTGATTCCGAAAAGGCACACGTCCAGCTCCTTGTCCCACACGGAAGGTGGCAGCCCTGAAAGCTGTTGCTGGTCTTCACCGTCCCCCTGCAGCCTATTCACAGGCACAACAGGATCTGGGACCCGGGCTTGCCAAGAGGAGGAACATCTCATGGCTCTCGTCCTCGGCAGAGCCTGATTCCGAAAAGGCACACGTCCGGCTCCTTGTCCCACACGGAAGGTGGCAGCCCTGAAAGCTGTTGCTGGTCTTCACCGTCCCCCTGCAGCCTATTCACAGGTACAACAGGATCTGGGACCCGGGCTTGCTGAGAGGAGGAACATCTCATGGCTCTCGTCCTCGGCAGAGCGTGATTCCGAAAAGGCACACGTCCGGCTCCTTGTCCCACACGGAAGGTGGCTGCCCTGAAAGCTGTTGCTGGTCTTCACCGTCCCCCTGCAGCCTATTCACAGGCACAACAGGATTCAGGACCCGGGCATGCCCCGAGGAGGAACATCTCATGGCTCTCGTCCTCGGCAGAGCCTGATTCCGAAAAGGCACACGTCCGGCTCCTTGTCCCACACGGAAGGTGGCAGCCCTGAAAGCTGTTGCTGGTCTTCACCGTCCCCCTGCAGCCTATTCACAGGTACAAAAGGATCTGGGACCCGGGCTTGCTGAGAGGAGGAACATCTCATGGCTCTCGTCCTCGGCAGAGCCTGATTCCGAAAAGGCAAACGTCCGGCTCCTTGTCCCACACGGAAGGTGGCAGCCCTGAAAGCTGTTGCTGGTCTTCACCGTCCCCCTGCAGCCTATTCACAGGCACAACAGGATCTGGGACCCGGGCATGCCCGGAGGAGTAACATCTCATGGCTCTCGTCCTCGGCAGAGTGTGATTCCTGAAAGGCACATGTCCGGCTCCTTGTCCCACACGGAAGGTGGCAGCCCTGAAAGCTGTTGCTGGTCTTCACCGTCCCCCTGCAGCCTATTCACAGGCACAACAGGATCTGGGACCAGGGCTTGCTGAAAGGAGGAACATCTCATGGCTCTCGTCCTCGGCAGAGCCTGATTCCGAAAAGGCACACGTCCGGCTCCTTGTCCCACACGGAAGGTGGCAGCCCTGAAAGCTGTTGCTGGTCTTCACCGTCCCCCTGCAGCCTATTCACAGGCACAACAGGATTCGGGACCTGGGCATGCCCAGAGGAGGAACATCTCATGGATCTCGTCCTCGGCAGAGCCTGATTCCGAAAAGGCACACGTCCGGCTCCTTGTCCCACACGGAAGGTGGCAGCCCTGAAAGCTGTTGCTGGTCTTCACCGTCCCCCTGCAGCCTATTCACAGGTACAACAGGATCTGGGACCCGGGCTTGCTGAGAGGAGGAACATCTCATGGCTCTCGTCCTCGGCAGAGCGTGATTCCGAAAAGGCACACGTCCGGCTCCTTGTCCCACACGGAAGGTGGCAGCCCTGAAAGCTGTTGCTGGTCTTCACCGTCCCCCTGCAGCCTATTCACAGGCACAACAGGATTCAGGACCCGGGCATGCCCCGAGGAGGAACATCTCATGGCTCTCGTCCTCGGCAGAGCCTGATTCCGAAAAGGCACACGTCCGGCTCCTTGTCCCACACGGAAGGTGGCAGCCCTGAAAGCTGTTGCTGGTCTTCACCGTCCCCCTGCAGCCTATTCACAGGCACAACAGGATTCAGGACCCGGGCATGCCCAGAGGAGGAACATCTCATGGATCTCGTCCTCGGCAGAGCCTGATTCCGAAAAGACACACGTCCGGCTCCTTGTCCCACACGGAAGGTGGCAGCCCTGAAAGCTGTTGCTGGTCTTCACCGTCCCCCTGCAGCCTATTCACAGGTACAACAGGATCTGGGACCCGGGCTTGCTGAGAGGAGGAACATCTCATGGCTCTCGTCCTCGGCAGAGCCTGATTCCGAAAAGGCAAACGTCCGGCTCCTTGTCCCACACGGAAGATGGCAGCCCTGAAAGCTGTTGCTGGTCTTCACCATCCCCCTGCAGCCTATTCACAGGCACAACAGGATTCAGGACCCGGGCATGCCCCGAGGAGGAACATCTCATGGATCTCGTCCTCGGCAGAGCCTGATTCCGAAAAGACACACGTCCGGCTCCTTGTCCCACACGGAAGGTGGCTGCCCTGAAAGCTGTTGCTGGTCTTCACCGTCCCCCTGCAGCCTATTCACAGGCACAACAGGATCTGGGACCCGGGCTTGCCCAGAGGAGGAACATCTCATGGCTCTCGTCCTCGGCAGAGCCTGATTCCGAAAAGGCACACGTCCGGCTCCTGTTTCCCACACGGAAGGTGGCAGCCCTGAAAGCTGTTGCTGGTCTTCACCGTCCCCCTGCAGCCTATTCACAGGTACAACAGGATATGGGACCCGGGCTTGCTGAGAGGAGGAACATCTCATGGCTCTCGTCCTCGGCAGAGCCTGATTCCGAAAAGGCACACGTCCGGCTCCTTGTCCCACACGGAAGGTGGCAGCCCTGATAGCTGTTGCTGGTCTTCACCGTCCCCCTGCAGCCTATTCACAGATACAACAGGATCTGGGACCCGGGCTTGCCCAGAGGAGGAACATCTCTTGGCTCTCGTCCTCGGTAGAGCCTGATTCCGAAAAGGCACACGTCCGGCTCCTTGTCCCACACGGAAGGTGGCAGCCCTGAAAGATGTTGCTGGTCTTCACCGTCCCCCTGCAGCCTATTCACAGACACAACAGGATCTGGGACCCGGGCATGCCCAGAGGAGGAAATTCTCATGGATCTCGTCCTCGGCAGAGCCTGATTCCGAAAAGGCACACGTCCGGCTCCTTGTCCCACACGGAAGGTGGCAGCCCTGAAAGCTGTTGCTGGTCTTCACCGTCCCCCTGCAGCCTATTCACAGAAAGAACAGGATCTGGGACCTGGGCTTGCTGAGAGGAGGAACATCTCATGGCTCTCGTCCTCGGCAGAGCCTGATTCCGAAAAGGCACACGTCCGGCTCCTTGTCCCACACGGAAGGTGGCAGCCCTGAAAGCTGTTGCTGGTCTTCACCGTCCCCCTGCAGCCTATTCACAGGTACAACAGGATCTGGGACCCGGGCTTGCTGAGAGGAGGAACATCTCATGGCTCTCGTCCTCGGCAGAGCGTGATTCCGAAAAGGCACACGTCCGGCTCCTTGTCCCACACGGAAGGTGGCAGCCCTGAAAGCTGTTGCTGGTCTTCACCGTCCCCCTGCAGCCTATTCACAGGCACAACAGGATTCAGGACCCGGGCATGCCCCGAGGAGGAACATCTCATGGCTCTCGTCCTCGGCAGAGCCTGATTCCGAAAAGGCACACGTCCGGCTCCTTGTCCCACACGGAAGGTGGCAGCCCTGAAAGCTGTTGCTGGTCTTCACCGTCCCCCTGCAGCCTATTCACAGGTACAACAGGATCTGGGACCCGGGCTTGCTGAGAGGAGGAACATCTCATGGCTCTCGTCCTCGGCAGAGCCTGATTCCGAAAAGGCACACGTCCGGCTCCTTGTCCCACACGGAAGGTGGCAGCCCTGAAAGCTGTTGCTGGTCTTCACTGTCCCCCTGCAGCCTATTCACAGGCACAACAGGATCTGGGACCCGGGCTTGCCCAGAGGAGGAACATCTCATGGCTCTCCTCCTCGGTAGAGCCTGATTCCGAAAAGGCACACGTCCGGCTCCTTGTCCCACACGGAAGGTGGCAGCCCTGAAAGCTGTTGCTGGTCTTCACCGTCCCCCTGCAGCTTATTCACAGGCACAACAGGATTCGGGACCTGGGCATGCCCAGAGGAGGAACATCTCATGGCTCTCGTCCTCGGCAGAGCCTGATTCCGAAAAGGCACACGTCCGGCTCCTTGTCCCACACGGAAGGTGGCAGCCCTGAAAGCTGTTGCTGGTCTTCACCGTCCCCCTGCAGCCTATTCACAGGTACAACAGGATCTGGGACCCGGGCTTGCTGAGAGGAGGAACATCTCATGGCTCTCGTCCTCGGCAGAGCCTGATTCCGAAAAGGCACACGTCCGGCTCCTTGTCCCACACGGAAGGTGGCAGCCCTGAAAGCTGTTGCTGGTCTTCACCGTCCCCCTGCAGCCTATTCACAGGCACAACAGGATTCAGGACCCGGGCATGCCCCGAGGAGGAACATCTCATGGCTCTCGTCCTCAGCAGAGCCTGATTCCGAAAAGGCACACGTCCAGCTCCTTGTCCCACACGGAAGGTGGCAGCCCTGAAAGCTGTTGCTGGTCTTCACCGTCCCCCTGCAGCCTATTCACAGGCACAACAGGATCTGGGACCCGGGCTTGCCCAGAGGAGGAACATCTCATGGCTCTCGTCCTCGGCAGAGCCTGATTCCGAAAAGGCACACGTCCGGCTCCTTTTTCCCACACGGAAGGTGGCAGCCCTGAAAGCTGTTGCTGGTCTTCACCGTCCCCCTGCAGCCTATTCACAGGAACAACAGGATATGGGACCCGGGCTTGCTGAGAGGAGGAACATCTCATGGCTCTCGTCCTCGGCAGAGCCTGATTCCGAAAAGGCACACGTCCGGCTCCTTGTCCCACACGGAAGGTGGCAGCCCTGAAAGCTGTTGCTGGTCTTCACCGTCCCCCTGCAGCCTATTCACAGGTACAACAGGATCAGGGACCCGGGCTTGCTGAGAGGAGGAACATCTCATGGCTCTCGTCCTCGGCAGAGCGTGATTCCGAAAAGGCACACGTCCGGCTCCTTGTCCCACACGGAAGGTGGCTGCCCTGAAAGCTGTTGCTGGTCTTCACCGTCCCCCTGCAGCCTATTCACAGGCACAACAGGATTCTGGACCCGGGCATGCCCAGAGGAGGAACATCTCATGGCTCTCGTCCTCGGCAGAGCCTGATTCCGAAAAGGCACACGTCCGGCTCCTTGTCCCACACGGAAGGTGGCAGCCCTGAAAGCTGTTGCTGGTCTTCACCGTCCCCCTGCAGCCTATTCACAGGTACAAAAGGATCTGGGACCCGGGCTTGCTGAGAGGAGGAACATCTCATGGCTCTCGTCCTCGGCAGAGCCTGATTCCGAAAAGGCAAACGTCCGGCTCCTTGTCCCACACGGAAGGTGGCAGCCCTGAAAGCTGTTGCTGGTCTTCACCGTCCCCCTGCAGCCTATTCACAGGTACAACAGGATCTGGGACCCGGGCATGCCCGGAGGAGGAACATCTCATGGCTCTCGTCCTCGGCAGAGTCTTATTCTGGAAAGGCACACGTCCGGCTCCTTGTCCCACACGGAAGGTGGCAGCCCTGAAAGCTGTTGCTGGTCTTCACCATCCCCCTGCAGCCTATTCACAGGCACAACAGGATTCTGGACCCGGGCATGCCCAGAGGAGGAACATCTCATGGCTCTCGTCCTCAGCAGAGCCTGATTCCGAAAAGGCACACGTCCGGCTCCTTGTCCCACACGGAAGGTGGCAGCCCTGAAAGCTGTTGCTGGTCTTCACCGTCCCCCTGCAGCCTATTCACAGGCACAACAGGATCTGGGACCCGGGCTTGCCCAGAGGAGGAACATCTCATGGCTCTCGTCCTCGGCAGAGTCTGATTCCTGAAAGGCACACGTCCGGCTCCTTGTCCCACACGGAAGGTGGCAGCCCTGAAAGCTGTTGCTGGTCTTCACCGTCCCCCTGCAGCCTATTCAGAGCCACAACAGGATTCAGAACCCGGGCATGCCCCGAGGAGGAACATCTCATGAATCTCGTCCTCGGCAGAGCCTGATTCCGAAAAGGCACACGTCCGGCTCCTTGTCCCACACGGAAGGTGGCAGCCCTGAAAGCTGTTGCTGGTCTTCACCGTCCCCCTGCAGCCTATTCACAGGCACAACAGGATTCAGGACCCGGGCATGCCCAGAGGAGGAACATCTCATGGATCTCGTCCTCGGCAGAGCCTGATTCCGAAAAGACACACGTCCGGCTCCTTGTCCCACACGGAAGGTGGCAGCCCTGAAAGCTGTTGCTGGTCTTCACCGTCCCCCTGCAGCCTATTCACAGGTACAACAGGATCTGGGACCCGGGCTTGCTGAGAGGAGGAACATCTCATGGCTCTCGTCCTCGGCAGAGCCTGATTCCGAAAAGGCACACGTCCGGCTCCTTGTCCCACACGGAAGATGGCAGCCCTGAAAGCTGTTGCTGGTCTTCACCATCCCCCTGCAGCCTATTCACAGGCACAACAGGATTCAGGACCCGGGCATGCCCCGAGGAGGAACATCTCATGGATCTCGTCCTCGGCAGAGCCTGATTCCGAAAAGACACACGTCCGGCTCCTTGTCCCACACGGAAGGTGGCAGCCCTGAAAGCTGTTGCTGGTCTTCACCGTCCCCCTGCAGCCTATTCACAGGCACAACAGGATCTGGGACACGTGCTTGCTGAGAGGAGGAACATCTCATGGCTCTCGTCCTCGGCAGAGCATGATTCCGAAAAGGCACACGTCCGGCTCCTTGTCCCACACGGACGGTGGCACCCCTGAAAGCTGTTGCTGGTCTTCACCGTCCCCCTGCAGCCTATTCACAGGTAAAACAGGATCTGGGACCCGGGCTTGCTGAGAGGAGGAACATCTCATGGCTCTCGTCCTCGGCAGAGCCTGATTCCGAAAAGGCACACGTCCGGCTCCTTGTCCCACAAGGAAGGTGGCAGCCCTGAAAGATGTTGCTGGTCTTCACCGTCCCCCTGCAGCCTATTCACAGGCACAACAGGATCTGGGACCCGGGCATGCCCAGAGGAGGAACTTCTCATGGATCTCGTCCTCGGCAGAGCCTGATTACGAAAAGGCACACGTCCGGCTCCTTGTCCCACACGGAAGGTGTCAGCCCTGATAGCTGTTGCTGGTCTTCACCGTCCCCCTGCAGCCTATTCACAGGCACAACAGGATTCGGGACCTGGGCATGCCCAGAGGAGGAACATCTCATGGATCTCTTCCTCGGCAGAGCCTGATTCCGAAAAGGCACACGTCCGGCTCCTTGTCCCACACGGAAGGTGGCAGCCCTGAAAGCTGTTGCTGGTCTTCACCGTCCCCCTGCAGCCTATTCACAGGTACAACAGGATCTGGGACCCGGGCTTGCCCAGAGGAGGAACATCTCATGGCTCTCGTCCTCGGCAGAGCCTGATTCCGAAAAGGCAAACGTCCGGCTCCTTGTCCCACACGGAAGGTGGCAGCCCTGAAAGCTGTTGCTGGTCTTCACCGTCCCCCTGCAGCCTATTCACAGGCACAACAGGATCTGGGACCTGGGCATGCCCGGAGGAGGAACATCTCATGGCTCTCGTCCTCGGCAGAGTCTGATTCCTGAAAGGCACATGTCCGGCTCCTTGTCCCACACGGAAGGTGGCAGCCCTGAAAGCTGTTGCTGGTCTTCACCATCCCCCTGCAGCCTATTCACAGGCACAACAGGATTCAGGACCCGGGCATGCCCAGAGGAGGAACATCTCATGGCTCTCGTCCTCGGCAGAGCCTGATTCCGAAAAGGCACACGTCCGGCTCCTTGTCCCACACGGAAGGTGGCAGCCCTGAAAGCTGTTGCTGGTCTTCACCGTCCCCCTGCAGCCTATTCACAGGCACAACAGGATCTGGGACCCGGGCTTGCCCAGAGGAGGAACATCTCATGGCTCTCATCCTCGGCAGAGCCTGATTCCGAAAAGGCACACGTCCGGCTCCTTGTCCCACACGGAAGATGGCAGCCCTGAAAGCTGTTGCTGGTCTTCACCGCCCCCCTGCAGCCTATTCACAGGCACAACAGGATCTGGGACCCGGGCATGCCCGGAGGAGTAACATCTCATGGCTCTCGTCCTCGGCAGAGTCTGATTCCTGAAAGGCACATGTCCGGCTCCTTGTCCCACACGGAAGGTGGCAGCCCTGAAAGCTGTTGCTGGTCTTCACCGTCCCCCTGCAGCCTATTCACAGGCACAACAGGATTCAGGACCCGGGCATGCCCAGAGGAGGAACATCTCATGGCTCTCGTCCTCGGCAGAGCCTGATTCCGAAAAGGCACACGTCCGGCTCCTTGTCCCACACGGAAGGTGGCAGCCCTGAAAGCTGTTGCTGGTCTTCACCGTCCCCCTGCAGCCTATTCACAGGTACAAAAGGATCTGGGACCCGGGCTTGCTGAGAGGAGGAACATCTCATGGCTCTCGTCCTCGGCAGAGCCTGATTCCGAAAAGGCAAACGTCCGGCTCCTTGTCCCACACGGAAGGTGGCAGCCCTGAAAGCTGTTGCTGGTCTTCACCGTCCCCCTGCAGCCTATTCACAGGCACAACAGGATCTGGGACCCGGGCATGCCCGGAGGAGTAACATCTCATGGCTCTCGTCCTCGGCAGAGTGTGATTCCTGAAAGGCACATGTCCGGCTCCTTGTCCCACACGGAAGGTGGCAGCCCTGAAAGCTGTTGCTGGTCTTCACCGTCCCCCTGCAGCCTATTCACAGGCACAACAGGATCTGGGACCCGGGCTTGCTGAAAGGAGGAACATCTCATGGCTCTCGTCCTCGGCAGAGCCTGATTCCGAAAAGGCACACGTCCGGCTCCTTGTCCCACACGGAAGGTGGCAGCCCTGAAAGCTGTTGCTGGTCTTCACCGTCCCCCTGCAGCCTATTCACAGGCACAACAGGATTCGGGACCTGGGCATGCCCAGAGGAGGAACATCTCATGGATCTCGTCCTCGGCAGAGCCTGATTCCGAAAAGGCACACGTCCGGCTCCTTGTCCCACACGGAAGGTGGCAGCCCTGAAAGCTGTTGCTGGTCTTCACCGTCCCCCTGCAGCCTATTCACAGGTACAACAGGATCTGGGACCCGGGCTTGCTGAGAGGAGGAACATCTCATGGCTCTCGTCCTCGGCAGAGCGTGATTCCGAAAAGGCACACGTCCGGCTCCTTGTCCCACACGGAAGGTGGCAGCCCTGAAAGCTGTTGCTGGTCTTCACCGTCCCCCTGCAGCCTATTCACAGGCACAACAGGATTCAGGACCCGGGCATGCCCCGAGGAGGAACATCTCATGGCTCTCGTCCTCGGCAGAGCCTGATTCCGAAAAGGCACACGTCCGGCTCCTTGTCCCACACGGAAGGTGGCAGCCCTGAAAGCTGTTGCTGGTCTTCACCGTCCCCCTGCAGCCTATTCACAGGCACAACAGGATTCAGGACCCGGGCATGCCCAGAGGAGGAACATCTCATGGATCTCGTCCTCGGCAGAGCCTGATTCCGAAAAGACACACGTCCGGCTCCTTGTCCCACACGGAAGGTGGCAGCCCTGAAAGCTGTTGCTGGTCTTCACCGTCCCCCTGCAGCCTATTCACAGGTACAACAGGATCTGGGACCCGGGCTTGCTGAGAGGAGGAACATCTCATGGCTCTCGTCCTCGGCAGAGCCTGATTCCGAAAAGGCAAACGTCCGGCTCCTTGTCCCACACGGAAGATGGCAGCCCTGAAAGCTGTTGCTGGTCTTCACCATCCCCCTGCAGCCTATTCACAGGCACAACAGGATTCAGGACCCGGGCATGCCCCGAGGAGGAACATCTCATGGATCTCGTCCTCGGCAGAGCCTGATTCCGAAAAGACACACGTCCGGCTCCTTGTCCCACACGGAAGGTGGCTGCCCTGAAAGCTGTTGCTGGTCTTCACCGTCCCCCTGCAGCCTATTCACAGGCACAACAGGATCTGGGACCCGGGCTTGCCCAGAGGAGGAACATCTCATGGCTCTCGTCCTCGGCAGAGCCTGATTCCGAAAAGGCACACGTCCGGCTCCTTTTTCCCACACGGAAGGTGGCAGCCCTGAAAGCTGTTGCTGGTCTTCACCGTCCCCCTGCAGCCTATTCACAGGTACAACAGGATATGGGACCCGGGCTTGCTGAGAGGAGGAACATCTCATGGCTCTCGTCCTCGGCAGAGCCTGATTCCGAAAAGGCACACGTCCGGCTCCTTGTCCCACACGGAAGGTGGCAGCCCTGATAGCTGTTGCTGGTCTTCACCGTCCCCCTGCAGCCTATTCACAGATACAACAGGATCTGGGACCCGGGCTTGCCCAGAGGAGGAACATCTCATGGCTCTCGTCCTCGGTAGAGCCTGATTCCGAAAAGGCACACGTCCGGCTCCTTGTCCCACACGGAAGGTGGCAGCCCTGAAAGATGTTGCTGGTCTTCACCGTCCCCCTGCAGCCTATTCACAGACACAACAGGATCTGGGACCCGGGCATGCCCAGAGGAGGAAATTCTCATGGATCTCGTCCTCGGCAGAGCCTGATTCCGAAAAGGCACACGTCCGGCTCCTTGTCCCACACGGAAGGTGGCAGCCCTGAAAGCTGTTGCTGGTCTTCACCGTCCCCCTGCAGCCTATTCACAGAAAGAACAGGATCTGGGACCTGGGCTTGCTGAGAGGAGGAACATCTCATGGCTCTCGTCCTCGGCAGAGCCTGATTCCGAAAAGGCACACGTCCGGCTCCTTGTCCCACACGGAAGGTGGCAGCCCTGAAAGCTGTTGCTGGTCTTCACCGTCCCCCTGCAGCCTATTCACAGGTACAACAGGATCTGGGACCCGGGCTTGCTGAGAGGAGGAACATCTCATGGCTCTCGTCCTCGGCAGAGCGTGATTCCGAAAAGGCACACGTCCGGCTCCTTGTCCCACACGGAAGGTGGCAGCCCTGAAAGCTGTTGCTGGTCTTCACCGTCCCCCTGCAGCCTATTCACAGGCACAACAGGATTCAGGACCCGGGCATGCCCCGAGGAGGAACATCTCATGGCTCTCGTCCTCGGCAGAGCCTGATTCCGAAAAGGCACACGTCCGGCTCCTTGTCCCACACGGAAGGTGGCAGCCCTGAAAGCTGTTGCTGGTCTTCACCGTCCCCCTGCAGCCTATTCACAGGTACAACAGGATCTGGGACCCGGGCTTGCTGAGAGGAGGAACATCTCATGGCTCTCGTCCTCGGCAGAGCCTGATTCCGAAAAGGCACACGTCCGGCTCCTTGTCCCACACGGAAGGTGGCAGCCCTGAAAGCTGTTGCTGGTCTTCACTGTCCCCCTGCAGCCTATTCACAGGCACAACAGGATCTGGGACCCGGGCTTGCCCAGAGGAGGAACATCTCATGGCTCTCCTCCTCGGTAGAGCCTGATTCCGAAAAGGCACACGTCCGGCTCCTTGTCCCACACGGAAGGTGGCAGCCCTGAAAGCTGTTGCTGGTCTTCACCGTCCCCCTGCAGCTTATTCACAGGCACAACAGGATTCGGGACCTGGGCATGCCCAGAGGAGGAACATCTCATGGCTCTCGTCCTCGGCAGAGCCTGATTCCGAAAAGGCACACGTCCGGCTCCTTGTCCCACACGGAAGGTGGCAGCCCTGAAAGCTGTTGCTGGTCTTCACCGTCCCCCTGCAGCCTATTCACAGGTACAACAGGATCTGGGACCCGGGCTTGCTGAGAGGAGGAACATCTCATGGCTCTCGTCCTCGGCAGAGCCTGATTCCGAAAAGGCACACGTCCGGCTCCTTGTCCCACACGGAAGGTGGCAGCCCTGAAAGCTGTTGCTGGTCTTCACCGTCCCCCTGCAGCCTATTCACAGGCACAACAGGATTCAGGACCCGGGCATGCCCCGAGGAGGAACATCTCATGGCTCTCGTCCTCAGCAGAGCCTGATTCCGAAAAGGCACACGTCCAGCTCCTTGTCCCACACGGAAGGTGGCAGCCCTGAAAGCTGTTGCTGGTCTTCACCGTCCCCCTGCAGCCTATTCACAGGCACAACAGGATCTGGGACCCGGGCTTGCCCAGAGGAGGAACATCTCATGGCTCTCGTCCTCGGCAGTGCCTGATTCCGAAAAGGCACACGTCCGGCTCCTTTTTCCCACACGGAAGGTGGCAGCCCTGAAAGCTGTTGCTGGTCTTCACCGTCCCCCTGCAGCCTATTCACAGGTACAACAGGATATGGGACCCGGGCTTGCTGAGAGGAGGAACATCTCATGGCTCTCGTCCTCGGCAGAGCCTGATTCCGAAAAGGCACACGTCCGGCTCCTTGTCCCACACGGAAGGTGGCAGCCCTGAAAGCTGTTGCTGGTCTTCACCGTCCCCCTGCAGCCTATTCACAGGTACAACAGGATCTGGGACCCGGGCTTGCTGAGAGGAGGAACATCTCATGGCTCTCGTCCTCGGCAGAGCGTGATTCCGAAAAGGCACACGTCCGGCTCCTTGTCCCACACGGAAGGTGGCTGCCCTGAAAGCTGTTGCTGGTCTTCACCGTCCCCCTGCAGCCTATTCACAGGCACAACAGGATTCAGGACCCGGGCATGCCCCGAGGAGGAACATCTCATGGCTCTCGTCCTTGGCAGAGCCTGATTCCGAAAAGGCACACGTCCGGCTCCTTGTCCCACACGGAAGGTGGCAGCCCTGAAAGCTGTTGCTGGTCTTCACCGTCCCCCTGCAGCCTATTCACAGGTACAAAAGGATCTGGGACCCGGGCTTGCTGAGAGGAGGAACATCTCATGGCTCTCGTCCTCGGCAGAGCCTGATTCCGAAAAGGCAAACGTCCGGCTCCTTGTCCCACACGGAAGGTGGCAGCCCTGAAAGCTGTTGCTGGTCTTCACCGTCCCCCTGCAGCCTATTCACAGGTACAACAGGATCTGGGACCCGGGCATGCCCGGAGGAGGAACATCTCATGGCTCTCGTCCTCGGCAGAGTCTTATTCTGGAAAGGCACACGTCCGGCTCCTTGTCCCACACGGAAGGTGGCAGCCCTGAAAGCTGTTGCTGGTCTTCACCATCCCCCTGCAGCCTATTCACAGGCACAACAGGATTCTGGACCCGGGCATGCCCAGAGGAGGAACATCTCATGGCTCTCGTCCTCAGCAGAGCCTGATTCCGAAAAGGCACACGTCCGGCTCCTTGTCCCACACGGAAGGTGGCAGCCCTGAAAGCTGTTGCTGGTCTTCACCGTCCCCCTGCAGCCTATTCACAGGCACAACAGGATCTGGGACCCGGGCTTGCCCAGAGGAGGAACATCTCATGGCTCTCGTCCTCGGCAGAGTCTGATTCCTGAAAGGCACACGTCCGGCTCCTTGTCCCACACGGAAGGTGGCAGCCCTGAAAGCTGTTGCTGGTCTTCACCGTCCCCCTGCAGCCTATTCAGAGCCACAACAGGATTCAGAACCCGGGCATGCCCCGAGGAGGAACATCTCATGAATCTCGTCCTCGGCAGAGCCTGATTCCGAAAAGGCACACGTCCGGCTCCTTGTCCCACACGGAAGGTGGCAGCCCTGAAAGCTGTTGCTGGTCTTCACCGTCCCCCTGCAGCCTATTCACAGGCACAACAGGATTCAGGACCCGGGCATGCCCAGAGGAGGAACATCTCATGGATCTCGTCCTCGGCAGAGCCTGATTCCGAAAAGACACACGTCCGGCTCCTTGTCCCACACGGAAGGTGGCAGCCCTGAAAGCTGTTGCTGGTCTTCACCGTCCCCCTGCAGCCTATTCACAGGTACAACAGGATCTGGGACCCGGGCTTGCTGAGAGGAGGAACATCTCATGGCTCTCGTCCTCGGCAGAGCCTGATTCCGAAAAGGCACACGTCCGGCTCCTTGTCCCACACGGAAGATGGCAGCCCTGAAAGCTGTTGCTGGTCTTCACCATCCCCCTGCAGCCTATTCACAGGCACAACAGGATTCAGGACCCGGGCATGCCCCGAGGAGGAACATCTCATGGATCTCGTCCTCGGCAGAGCCTGATTCCGAAAAGACACACGTCCGGCTCCTTGTCCCACACGGAAGGTGGCAGCCCTGAAAGCTGTTGCTGGTCTTCACCGTCCCCCTGCAGCCTATTCACAGGTACAACAGGATCTGGGACCCGGGCTTGCTGAGAGGAGGAACATCTCATGGCTCTCGTCCTCGGCAGAGCATGATTCCGAAAAGGCACACGTCCGGCTCCTTGTCCCACACGGACGGTGGCACCCCTGAAAGCTGTTGCTGGTCTTCACCGTCCCCCTGCAGCCTATTCACAGGTAAAACAGGATCTGGGACCCGGGCTTGCTGAGAGGAGGAACATCTCATGGCTCTCGTCCTCGGCAGAGCCTGATTCCGAAAAGGCACACGTCCGGCTCCTTGTCCCACAAGGAAGGTGGCAGCCCTGAAAGATGTTGCTGGTCTTCACCGTCCCCCTGCAGCCTATTCACAGGCACAACAGGATCTGGGACCCGGGCATGCCCAGAGGAGGAACTTCTCATGGATCTCGTCCTCGGCAGAGCCTGATTACGAAAAGGCACACGTCCGGCTCCTTGTCCCACACGGAAGGTGTCAGCCCTGATAGCTGTTGCTGGTCTTCACCGTCCCCCTGCAGCCTATTCACAGGCACAACAGGATTCGGGACCTGGGCATGCCCAGAGGAGGAACATCTCATGGATCTCTTCCTCGGCAGAGCCTGATTCCGAAAAGGCACACGTCCGGCTCCTTGTCCCACACGGAAGGTGGCAGCCCTGAAAGCTGTTGCTGGTCTTCACCGTCCCCCTGCAGCCTATTCACAGGTACAACAGGATCTGGGACCCGGGCTTGCCCAGAGGAGGAACATCTCATGGCTCTCGTCCTCGGCAGAGCCTGATTCCGAAAAGGCAAACGTCCGGCTCCTTGTCCCACACGGAAGGTGGCAGCCCTGAAAGCTGTTGCTGGTCTTCACCGTCCCCCTGCAGCCTATTCACAGGCACAACAGGATCTGGGACCTGGGCATGCCCGGAGGAGGAACATCTCATGGCTCTCGTCCTCGGCAGAGTCTGATTCCTGAAAGGCACATGTCCGGCTCCTTGTCCCACACGGAAGGTGGCAGCCCTGAAAGCTGTTGCTGGTCTTCACCATCCCCCTGCAGCCTATTCACAGGCACAACAGGATTCAGGACCCGGGCATGCCCAGAGGAGGAACATCTCATGGCTCTCGTCCTCGGCAGAGCCTGATTCCGAAAAGGCACACGTCCGGCTCCTTGTCCCACACGGAAGGTGGCAGCCCTGAAAGCTGTTGCTGGTCTTCACCGTCCCCCTGCAGCCTATTCACAGGCACAACAGGATCTGGGACCCGGGCTTGCCCAGAGGAGGAACATCTCATGGCTCTCATCCTCGGCAGAGCCTGATTCCGAAAAGGCACACGTCCGGCTCCTTGTCCCACACGGAAGATGGCAGCCCTGAAAGCTGTTGCTGGTCTTCACCGCCCCCCTGCAGCCTATTCACAGGCACAACAGGATCTGGGACCCGGGCATGCCCGGAGGAGTAACATCTCATGGCTCTCGTCCTCGGCAGAGTCTGATTCCTGAAAGGCACATGTCCGGCTCCTTGTCCCACACGGAAGGTGGCAGCCCTGAAAGCTGTTGCTGGTCTTCACCGTCCCCCTGCAGCCTATTCACAGGCACAACAGGATCTGGGACCCGGGCTTGCCCAGAGGAGGAACATCTCATGGCTCTCGTCCTCGGCAGAGCCTGATTCCGGAAAGGCACACGTCCGGCTCCTTGTCCCACGGCAGCCCTGAAAGCTGTTGCTGGTTTTCACCGTCCCCCTGCAGCCTATTCACAGGCACAACAGGATTCGGGACCTGGGCATGCCCAGAGGAGGAAATTCTCATGGATCTCGTCCTCGGCAGAGCCTGATTCCGAAAAGGCACACGTCCGGCTCCTTGTCCCACACGGAAGGTGGCAGCCCTGAAAGCTGTTGCTCGTCTTCACCGTCCCCCTGCAGCCTATTCACAGATACAACAGGATCTGGGACCCGGGCTTGCCCAGAGGAGGAACATCTCATGGCTCTCGTCCTCGGTAGAGCCTGATTCCGAAAAGGCACACGTCCGGCTCCTTGTCCCACACGGAAGGTGGCAGCCCTGAAAGATGTTGCTGGTCTTCACCGTCCCCCTGCAGCCTATTCACAGACACAACAGGATCTGGGACCCGGGCATGCCCAGAGGAGGAAATTCTCATGGATCTCGTCCTCGGCAGAGCCTGATTCCGAAAAGGCACACGTCCGGCTCCTTGTCCCACACGGAAGGTGGCAGCCCTGAAAGCTGTTGCTGGTCTTCACCGTCCCCCTGCAGCCTATTCACAGGTACAACAGGATCTGGGACCCGGGCTTGCTGAGAGGAGGAACATCTCATGGCTCTCGTCCTCGGCAGAGCCTGATTCCGAAAAGGCACACGTCCGGCTCCTTGTCCCACACGGAAGGTGGCAGCCCTGAAAGCTGTTGCTGGTCTTCACCGTCCCCCTGCAGCCTATTCACAGGCACAACAGGATTCGGGACCTGGGCATGCCCAGAGGAGGAACATCTCATGGCTCTCGTCCTCGGCAGAGCCTGATTCCGAAAAGGCACACGTCCGGCTCCTTGTCCCACACGGAAGGTGGCAGCCCTGAAAGCTGTTGCTGGTCTTCACCGTCCCCCTGCAGCCTATTCACAGGTACAACAGGATCTGGGACCCGGGCTTGCTGAGAGGAGGAACATCTCATGGCTCTCGTCCTCGGCAGAGCCTGATTCCGAAAAGGCAAACGTCCGGCTCCTTGTCCCACACGGAAGATGGCAGCCCTGAAAGCTGTTGCTGGTCTTCACCGTCCCCCTGCAGCCTATTCACAGGCACAACAGGATCTGGGACCCGGGCATGCCCGGAGGAGGAACATCTAATGGCTCTCGTCCTCGGCAGAGTCTTATTCTGGAAAGGCACACGTCCGGCTCCTTGTCCCACACGGAAGGTGGCAGCCCTGAAAGCTGTTGCTGGTCTTCACCATCCCCCTGCAGCCTATTCACAGGCACAACAGGATTCTGGACCCGGGCATGCCCAGAGGAGGAACATCTCATGGCTCTCGTCCTCAGCAGAGCCTGATTCCGAAAAGGCACACGTCCGGCACCTTGTCCCACACGGAAGGTGGCAGCCCTGAAAGCTGTTGCTGGTCTTCACCGTCCCCCTGCAGCCTATTCACAGGCACAACAGGATCTGGGACCCGGGCTTGCCCAGAGGAGGAACATCTCATGGCTCTCGTCCTCGGCAGAGTCTGATTCCGAAAAGGCACACGTCCGGCTCCTTGTCCCACACGGAAGGTGGCAGCCCTGAAAGCTGTTGCTGGTCTTCACCGTCCCCCTGCAGCCTATTCAGAGGCACAACAGGATTCAGGACCCGGGCATGCCCCGAGGAGGAACATCTCATGGCTCTCGTCCTCGGCAGAGCCTGATTCCGAAAAGGCACACGTCCGGCTCCTTGTCCCACACGGAAGGTGGCAGCCCTGAAAGCTGTTGCTGGTCTTCACCGTCCCCCTGCAGCCTATTCACAGGCACAACAGGATTCAGGACCCGGGCATGCCCAGAGGAGGAACATCTCATGGATCTCGTCCTCGGCAGAGCCTGATGCCGGAAAGGCACACGTCCGGCTCCTTGTCCCACACGGAAGGTGGCAGCCCTGAAAGCTGTTGCTGGTCTTCACCGTCCCCCTGCAGCCTATTCACAGGTACAACAGGATCTGGGACCCGGGCTTGCCCAGAGGAGGAACATCTCATGGCTCTCGTCCTCGGCAGAGCCTGATTCCGAAAAGGCACACGTCCGGCTCCTTGTCCCACACGGTAGGTGGCAGCCCTGAAAGCTGTTGCTGGTCTTCACCGTCCCCCTGCAGCCTATTCACAGGCACAACAGGATCTGGGACCCGGGCTTGCCCAGAGGAGGAACATCTCATGGCTCTCATCCTCGGCAGAGCCTGATTCCTAAAAGACACACGTCCGGCTCCTTGTCCCACACGGAAGGTTGCAGCCCTGAAAGCTGTTGCTGGTCTTCACCGTCCCCCTGCAGCCTATTCACAGGCACAACAGGATCTGGGACCCGGGCATGCCCGGAGGAGGAACATCTCATGGCTCTCGTCCTCGGCAGAGTCTGATTCCTGAAAGGCACATGTCCGGCTCCTTGTCCCACACGGAAGGTGGCAGCCCTGAAAGCTGTTGCTGGTCTTCACCGTCCCCCTGCAGCCTATTCAGAGGCACAACAGGATTCAGGACCCGGGCATGCCCACAGGAGGAACATCTCATGGCTCTCGTCCTCGGCAGAGCCTGATTCCGAAAAGGCACACGTCCGGCTCCTTGTCCCACACGGAAGGTGGCAGCCCTGAAAGCTGTTGCTGGTCTTCACCGTCCCCCTGCAGCCTATTCACAGGCACAACAGGATCTGGGACCCGGGCTTGCCCAGAGGAGGAACATCTCATGGCTCTCTTCCTCGGCAGAGCCTCTTTCCGAAAAGGCACACGTCCGGCTCCTTGTCCCACACGGAAGGTGGCAGCCCTGAAAGCTGTTGCTGGTCTTCACCGTCCCCCTGCAGCCTATTCACAGGCACAACAGGATACGGGACCAGGGCATGCCCAGAGGAGGAACATCTCATGGCTCTCGTCCTCGGCAGAGCCTGATTCCGAAAAGGCACACGTCCGGCTCCTTGTCCCACACCGAAGGTGGCAGCCCTGAAAGCTGTTGCTGGTCTTCACCGTCCCCCTGCAGCCTATTCACAGGTACAACAGGATCTGGGACCCGGGCTTGCCCAGAGGAGGAACATCTCATGGCTCTCGTCCTCGGCAGAGCCTGATTCCGAAAAGGCACACGTCCGGCTCCTTGTCCCACACGGAAGGTGGCAGCCCTGAAAGCTGTTGCTGGTCTTCACCGTCCCTCTGCAGCCTATTCACAGGCACAACAGGATCTGGGACCTGGGCTTGCCCAGAGGAGGAACATCTCATGGCTCTCGTCCTCGGCAGAGCCTGATTCCGAAAAGGCACACGTCCGGCTCCTTGTCCCACACGGAAGTTGGCAGCCCTGAAAGCTGTTGCTGGTCTTCACCGTCCCCCTGCAGCCTATTCACAGGCACAACAGGATCTGGGACCCGGGCTTGCCCAGAGGAAGAACATCTCATGGCTCTCATCCTCGGCAGAGCCTGATTCCGAAAAGGCACACGTCCGGCTCCTTGTCCCACACGGAAGATGGCAGCCCTGAAAGCTGTTGCTGGTCTTCACCGTCCCCCTGCAGCCTATTCACAGGCACAACAGGATCTGGGACCCGGGCATGCCCGGAGGAGTAATATCTCATGGCTCTCGTCCTCGGCAGAGTCTGATTCCTGAAAGGCACATGTCCGGCTCCTTGTCCCACACGGAAGGTGGCAGCCCTGAAAGCTGTTGCTGGTCTTCACCGTCCCCCTGCATCCTATTCAGAGGCACAACAGGATTCAGGATCCGGGCATGCCCAGAGGAGGAACATCTCATGGCTCTCGTCCTCGGCAGAGCCTGATTCCGAAAAGGCACACGTCCGGCTCCTTGTCCCACACGGAAGGTGGCAGCCCTGAAAGCTGTTGCTGGTCTTCACCGTCCCCCTGCAGCCTATTCACAGGCACAACAGGATCTGGGACCCGGGCTTGCCCAGAGGAGGAACATCTCATGGCTCTCATCCTCGGCAGAGCCTGATTCCGAAAAGGCACACGTCCGGCTCCTTGTCCCACACGGAAGATGGCAGCCCTGAAAGCTGTTGCTGGTCTTCACCGCCCCCCTGCAGCCTATTCACAGGCACAACAGGATCTGGGACCCGGGCATGCCCGGAGGAGTAACATCTCATGGCTCTCGTCCTCGGCAGAGTCTGATTCCTGAAAGGCACATGTCCGGCTCCTTGTCCCACACGGAAGGTGGCAGCCCTGAAAGCTGTTGCTGGTCTTCACCGTCCCCCTGCAGCCTATTCACAGGCACAACAGGATCTGGGACCCGGGCTTGCCCAGAGGAGGAACATCTCATGGCTCTCGTCCTCGGCAGAGCCTGATTCCGGAAAGGCACACGTCCGGCTCCTTGTCCCACGGCAGCCCTGAAAGCTGTTGCTGGTTTTCACCGTCCCCCTGCAGCCTATTCACAGGCACAACAGGATTCGGGACCTGGGCATGCCCAGAGGAGGAAATTCTCATGGATCTCGTCCTCGGCAGAGCCTGATTCCGAAAAGGCACACGTCCGGCTCCTTGTCCCACACGGAAGGTGGCAGCCCTGAAAGCTGTTGCTCGTCTTCACCGTCCCCCTGCAGCCTATTCACAGATACAACAGGATCTGGGACCCGGGCTTGCCCAGAGGAGGAACATCTCATGGCTCTCGTCCTCGGTAGAGCCTGATTCCGAAAAGGCACACGTCCGGCTCCTTGTCCCACACGGAAGGTGGCAGCCCTGAAAGATGTTGCTGGTCTTCACCGTCCCCCTGCAGCCTATTCACAGACACAACAGGATCTGGGACCCGGGCATGCCCAGAGGAGGAAATTCTCATGGATCTCGTCCTCGGCAGAGCCTGATTCCGAAAAGGCACACGTCCGGCTCCTTGTCCCACACGGAAGGTGGCAGCCCTGAAAGCTGTTGCTGGTCTTCACCGTCCCCCTGCAGCCTATTCACAGGTACAACAGGATCTGGGACCCGGGCTTGCTGAGAGGAGGAACATCTCATGGCTCTCGTCCTCGGCAGAGCCTGATTCCGAAAAGGCACACGTCCGGCTCCTTGTCCCACACGGAAGGTGGCAGCCCTGAAAGCTGTTGCTGGTCTTCACCGTCCCCCTGCAGCCTATTCACAGGCACAACAGGATTCGGGACCTGGGCATGCACAGAGGAGGAACATCTCATGGCTCTCGTCCTCGGCAGAGCCTGATTCCGAAAAGGCACACGTCCGGCTCCTTGTCCCACACGGAAGGTGGCAGCCCTGAAAGCTGTTGCTGGTCTTCACCGTCCCCCTGCAGCCTATTCACAGGTACAACAGGATCTGGGACCCGGGCTTGCTGAGAGGAGGAACATCTCATGGCTCTCGTCCTCGGCAGAGCCTGATTCCGAAAAGGCAAACGTCCGGCTCCTTGTCCCACACGGAAGATGGCAGCCCTGAAAGCTGTTGCTGGTCTTCACCGTCCCCCTGCAGCCTATTCACAGGCACAACAGGATCTGGGACCCGGGCATGCCCGGAGGAGGAACATCTAATGGCTCTCGTCCTCGGCAGAGTCTTATTCTGGAAAGGCACACGTCCGGCTCCTTGTCCCACACGGAAGGTGGCAGCCCTGAAAGCTGTTGCTGGTCTTCACCGTCCCCCTGCAGCCTATTCACAGGCACAACAGGATTCTGGACCCGGGCATGCCCAGAGGAGGAACATCTCATGGCTCTCGTCCTCAGCAGAGCCTGATTCCGAAAAGGCACACGTCCGGCACCTTGTCCCACACGGAAGGTGGCAGCCCTGAAAGCTGTTGCTGGTCTTCACCGTCCCCCTGCAGCCTATTCACAGGCACAACAGGATCTGGGACCCGGGCTTGCCCAGAGGAGGAACATCTCATGGCTCTCGTCCTCGGCAGAGTCTGATTCCGAAAAGGCACACGTCCGGCTCCTTGTCCCACACGGAAGGTGGCAGCCCTGAAAGCTGTTGCTGGTCTTCACCGTCCCCCTGCAGCCTATTCAGAGGCACAACAGGATTCAGGACCCGGGCATGCCCCGAGGAGGAACATCTCATGGCTCTCGTCCTCGGCAGAGCCTGATTCCGAAAAGGCACACGTCCGGCTCCTTGTCCCACACGGAAGGTGGCAGCCCTGAAAGCTGTTGCTGGTCTTCACCGTCCCCCTGCAGCCTATTCACAGGCACAACAGGATTCAGGACCCGGGCATGCCCAGAGGAGGAACATCTCATGGATCTCGTCCTCGGCAGAGCCTGATGCCGGAAAGGCACACGTCCGGCTCCTTGTCCCACACGGAAGGTGGCAGCCCTGAAAGCTGTTGCTGGTCTTCACCGTCCCCCTGCAGCCTATTCACAGGCACAACAGGATCTGGGACCCGGGCTTGCCCAGAGGAGGAACATCTCATGGCTCTCGTCCTCGGCAGAGCCTGATTCCGAAAAGGCACACGTCCGGCTCCTTGTCCCACACGGTAGGTGGCAGCCCTGAAAGCTGTTGCTGGTCTTCACCGTCCCCCTGCAGCCTATTCACAGGCACAACAGGATCTGGGACCCGGGCTTGCCCAGAGGAGGAACATCTCATGGCTCTCATCCTCGGCAGAGCCTGATTCCGAAAAGACACACGTCCGGCTCCTTGTCCCACACGGAAGGTTGCAGCCCTGAAAGCTGTTGCTGGTCTTCACCGTCCCCCTGCAGCCTATTCACAGGCACAACAGGATCTGGGACCCGGGCATGCCCGGAGGAGGAACATCTCATGGCTCTCGTCCTCGGCAGAGTCTGATTCCTGAAAGGCACATGTCCGGCTCCTTGTCCCACACGGAAGGTGGCAGCCCTGAAAGCTGTTGCTGGTCTTCACCGTCCCCCTGCAGCCTATTCAGAGGCACAACAGGATTCAGGACCCGGGCATGCCCACAGGAGGAACATCTCATGGCTCTCGTCCTCGGCAGAGCCTGATTCCGAAAAGGCACACGTCCGGCTCCTTGTCCCACACGGAAGGTGGCAGCCCTGAAAGCTGTTGCTGGTCTTCACCGTCCCCCTGCAGCCTATTCACAGGCACAACAGGATCTGGGACCCGGGCTTGCCCAGAGGAGGAACATCTCATGGCTCTCTTCCTCGGCAGAGCCTCTTTCCGAAAAGGCACACGTCCGGCTCCTTGTCCCACACGGAAGGTGGCAGCCCTGAAAGCTGTTGCTGGTCTTCACCGTCCCCCTGCAGCCTATTCACAGGCACAACAGGATTCGGGACCTGGGCATGCCCAGAGGAGGAACATCTCATGGCTCTCGTCCTCGGCAGAGCCTGATTCCGAAAAGGCACACGTCCGGCTCCTTGTCCCACACGGAAGGTGGCAGCCCTGAAAGCTGTTGCTGGTCTTCACCGTCCCCCTGCAGCCTATTCACAGGTACAACAGGATCTGGGACCCGGGCTTGCCCAGAGGAGGAACATCTCATGGCTCTCGTCCTCGGCAGAGCCTGATTCCGAAAAGGCACACGTCCGGCTCCTTGTCCCACACGGAAGGTGGCAGCCCTGAAAGCTGTTGCTGGTCTTCACCGTCCCTCTGCAGCCTATTCACAGGCACAACAGGATCTGGGACCTGGGCTTGCCCAGAGGAGGAACATCTCATGGCTCTCGTCCTCGGCAGAGCCTGATTCCGAAAAGGCACACGTCCGGCTCCTTGTCCCACACGGAAGTTGGCAGCCCTGAAAGCTGTTGCTGGTCTTCACCGTCCCCCTGCAGCCTATTCACAGGCACAACAGGATCTGGGACCCGGGCTTGCCCAGAGGAAGAACATCTCATGGCTCTCATCCTCGGCAGAGCCTGATTCCGAAAAGGCACACGTCCGGCTCCTTGTCCCACACGGAAGATGGCAGCCCTGAAAGCTGTTGCTGGTCTTCACCGTCCCCCTGCAGCCTATTCACAGGCACAACAGGATCTGGGACCCGGGCATGCCCGGAGGAGTAATATCTCATGGCTCTCGTCCTCGGCAGAGTCTGATTCCTGAAAGGCACATGTCCGGCTCCTTGTCCCACACGGAAGGTGGCAGCCCTGAAAGCTGTTGCTGGTCTTCACCGTCCCCCTGCATCCTATTCAGAGGCACAACAGGATTCAGGATCCGGGCATGCCCAGAGGAGGAACATCTCATGGCTCTCGTCCTCGGCAGAGCCTGATTCCGAAAAGGCACACGTCCGGCTCCTTGTCCCACACGGAAGGTGGCAGCCCTGAAAGCTGTTGCTGGTCTTCACCGTCCCCCTGCAGCCTATTCACAGGTACAACAGGATCTGGGACCCGGGCTTGCTGAGAGGAGGAACATCTCATGGCTCTCGTCCTCGGCAGAGCCTGATTCCGAAAAGGCAAACGTCCGGCTCCTTGTCCCACACGGAAGTTGGAACCCCTGAAGGATGTTGCTGGTCTTCACCGTCCCCCTGCAGCCTATTCACAGGCACAACAGGATCTGGGACCCGGGCATGCCCGGAGGAGGAACATCTCATGGCTCTCGTCCTCGGCAGAGTCTGATTCCTGAAAGGCACATGTCCGGCTCCTTGTCCCACACGGAAGGTGGCAGCCCTGAAAGCTGTTGCTGGTCTTCACCATCCCCCTGCAGCCTATTCACAGGCACAACAGGATTCAGGACCCGGGCATGCCCACAGGAGGAACATCTCATGGCTCTCGTCCTCGGCAGAGCCTGATTCCGAAAAGGCACACGTCCGGCTCCTTGTCCCACACGGAAGGTGGCAGCCCTGAAAGCTGTTGCTGGTCTTCACCGTCCCCCTGCAGCCTATTCACAGGCACAACAGGATCTGGGACCCGGGCTTGCCCAGAGGAGGAACATCTCATGGATCTCGTCCTCGGCAGAGCCTGATTCCGAAAAGGCACACGTCCGGCTCCTTGTCCCACACGGAAGATGGCAGCCCTGAAAGCTGTTGCTGGTCTTCACCGTCCCCCTGCAGCCTATTCACAGGCACAACAGGATCTGGGACCCGGGCATGCCCGGAGGAGGAACATCTCATGGCTCTCGTCCTCGGCAGAGTCTGATTCCTGAAAGGCACATGTCCGGCTCCTTGTCCCACACGGAAGGTGGCAGCCCTGAAAGCTGTTGCTGGTCTTCACCGTCCCCCTGCAGCCTATTCACAGGTACAACAGGATCTGGGACCCGGGCTTGCCCAGAGGAGGAACATCTCATGGCTCTCGTCCTCGGCAGAGCCTGATTCCGAAAAGGCACACGTCCGGCTCCTTGTCCCACACGGAAGGTGGCAGCCCTGAAAGCTGTTGCTGGTCTTCACCGTCCCTCTGCAGCCTATTCACAGGCACAACAGTATCTGGGACCCGGGCATGCCCAGAGGAGGAACATCTCATGGATCTCGTCCTCGGCAGAGCCTGATTCCGAAAAGGCACACGTCCAGCTCCTTGTCCCACACGGAAGGTGGCAGCCCTGAAAGCTGTTGCTGGTCTTCACCGTCCCCCTGCAGCCTATTCACAGGCACAACAGGATCTGGGACCCGGGCTTGCTGAGAGGAGGAACATCTCATGGCTCTCGTCCTCGGCAGAGCCTGATTCCGAAAAGACACACGTCCGGCTCCTTGTCCCACACGGAAGGTGGCAGCCCTGAAAGATGTTGCTGGTCTTCACCGTCCCCCTGCAGCCTATTCACAGGTACAACAGGATCTGGGACCCGGGCTTGCCCAGAGGAGGAACATCTATAGGCTCTCGTCCTCGGCAGAGCCTGATTCCGAAAAGGCACACGTCCGGCTCCTTGTCCCACACGGAAGTTGGCAGCCCTGAAAGCTGTTGCTGGTCTTCACCGTCCCCCTGCAGCCTATTCACAGGCACAACAGGATCTGGGACCCGGGCTTGCCCAGAGGAGGAACATCTCATGGCTCTCGTCCTCGGCAGAGCCTGATTCCGAAAAGGCACACGTCCGGCTCCTTGTCCCACACGGAAGTTGGCAGCCCTGAAAGCTGTTGCTGGTCTTCACCGTCCCCCTGCAGCCTATTCACAGGCACAACAGGATCTGGGACCCGGGCTTGCCCAGAGGAGGAACAACTCATGGCTCTCATCCTCGGCAGAGCCTGATTCCGAAAAGGCACACGTCCGGCTCCTTGTCCCACACGGAAGATGGCAGCCCTGAAAGCTGTTGCTGGTCTTCACCGTCCCCCTGCAGCCTATTCACAGGCACAACAGGATCTGGGACCCGGGCATGCCCGGAGGAGTAATATCTCATGGCTCTCGTCCTCGGCAGAGTCTGATTCCTGAAAGGCACATGTCCGGCTCCTTGTCCCACACGGAAGGTGGCAGCCCTGAAAGCTGTTGCTGGTCTTCACCATCCCCCTGCAGCCTATTCACAGGCACAACAGGATTCAGGACCCGGGCATGCCCCGAGGAGGAACATCTCATGGCTCTCGTCCTCGGCAGAGCCTGATTCCGAAAAGGCACACGTCCGGCTCCTTGTCCCACACGGAAGGTGGCAGCCCTGAAAGCTGTTGCTGGTCTTCACCGTCCCCCTGCAGCCTATTCACAGGCACAACAGGATCTGGGACCCGGGCATGCCCAGAGGAGGAATATCTCATGGATCTCGTCCTCGGCAGAGCCTGATTCCGAAAAGGCACACGTCCGGCTCCTTGTCCCACACGGAAGGTGGCAGCCCTGAAAGCTGTTGCTGGTCTTCACCGTCCCCCTGCAGCCTATTCACAGGTACAACAGGATCTGGGACCCGGGCTTGCTGAGAGGAGGAACATCTCATGGCTCTCGTCCTCGGCAGAGCCTGATTCCGAAAAGGCAAACGTCCGGCTCCTTGTCCCACACGGAAGGTGGCAGCCCTGAAAGCTGTTGCTGGTCTTCACCGTCCCCCTGCAGCCTATTCACAGGCACAACAGGATCTGGGACCTGGGCATGCCCGGAGGAGGAACATCTCATGGCTCTCGTCCTCGGCAGAGTCTGATTCCTGAAAGGCACATGTCCGGCTCCTTGTCCCACACGGAAGGTGGCAGCCCTGAAAGCTGTTGCTGGTCTTCACCATCCCCCTGCAGCCTATTCACAGGCACAACAGGATTCAGGACCCGGGCATGCCCCGAGGAGGAACATCTCATGGCTCTCGTCCTCGGTAGAGCCTGATTCCGAAAAGGCACACGTCCGGCTCCTTGTCCCACACGGAAGGTGGCAGCCCTGAAAGCTGTTGCTGGTCTTCACCGTCCCCCTGCAGCCTATTCACAGGCACAACAGGATCTGGGACCCGGGCTTGCCCAGAGGAGGAACATCTCATGGCTCTCATCCTCGGCAGAGCCTGATTCCGAAAAGACACACGTCCGGCTCCTTGTCCCACACGGAAGATGGCAGCCCTGAAAGCTGTTGCTGGTCTTCACCGTCCCCCTGCAGCCTATTCACAGGCACAACAGGATCTGGGACCCGGGCATGCCCGGAGGAGGAACATCTCATGGCTCTCGTCCTCGGCAGAGTCTGATTCGTGAAAGGCACATGTCCGGCTCCTTGTCCCACACGGAAGGTGGCAGCCCTGAAAGCTGTTGCTGGTCTTCACCGTCCCCCTGCAGCCTATTCAGAGGCACAACAGGATTCAGGACCCGGGCATGCCCACAGGAGGAACATCTCATGGCTCTCGTCCTCGGCAGAGCCTGATTCCGAAAAGGCACACGTCCGGCTCCTTGTCCCACACGGAAGGTGGCAGCCCTGAAAGCTGTTGCTGGTCTTCACCGTCCCCCTGCAGCCTATTCACAGGCACAACAGGATCTGGGACCCGGGCTTGCCCAGAGGAGGAACATCTCATGGCTCTCTTCCTCGGCAGAGCCTCTTTCCGAAAAGGCACACGTCCGGCTCCTTGTCCCACACGGAAGGTGGCAGCCCTGAAAGCTGTTGCTGGTCTTCACCGTCCCCCTGCAGCCTATTCACAGGCACAACAGGATTCGGGACCTGGGCATGCCCAGAGGAGGAACATCTCATGGCTCTCGTCCTCGGCAGAGCCTGATTCCGAAAAGGCACACGTCCGGCTCCTTGTCCCACACGGAAGGTGGCAGCCCTGAAAGCTGTTGCTGGTCTTCACCGTCCCCCTGCAGCCTATTCACAGGCACAACAGGATCTGGGAAACGGGCATGCCCTGAGGAGGAACATCTCATGGCTCTCGTCCTCGGCAGAGCCTGATTCCGTAAAGGCACAAGTCCAGCTCCTTGTCCCACACGGAAGGTGGCAGCCCTGAAAGCTGTTGCTGGTCTTCACCGTCCCCCTGCAGCCTATTCAGAGGCACAACAGGATCTGGGACCCGGGCTTGCCCAGAGGAGGAACATCTCATGGATCTCGTCCTCGGCAGAGCCTGATTCCGAAAAGGCACACGTCCGGCTCCTTGTCCCACACGGAAGGTGGCAGCCCTGAAAGCTGTTGCTGGTCTTCACCGTCCCCCTGCAGCCTATTCACAGGTACAACAGGATCTGGGACCCGGGCTTGCTGAGAGGAGGAACATCTCATGGCTCTCTTCCTCGGCAGAGCATCTTTCCGAAAAGGCACACGTCCGGCTCCTTGTCCCACACGGAACGTGGCAGCCCTGAAAGCTGTTGCTGGTCTTCACCGTCCCCCTGCAGCCTATTCACAGGCACAACAGGATCTGGGACCCGGGCATGCCCAGAGGAGGAACATCTCATGGATCTCGTCCTCGGCAGAGCCTGATTCCGAAAAGGCACACGTCCGGCTCCTTGTCCCACACGGAAGGTGGCAGCCCTGAAAGCTGTTGCTGGTCTTCACCGTCCCCCTGCAGCCTATTCACAGGCACAACAGGATCTGGGACCCGGGCATGCCCAGAGGAGGAACATCTCATGGATCTCGTCCTCGGCAGAGCCTGATTCCAAAAAGGCACACGTCCGGCTCCTTGTCCCACACGGAAGGTGGCAGCCCTGAAAGCTGTTGCTGGTCTTCACCATCCCGCTGCAGCCTATTCACAGGCACAACAGGATTCAGGACCCGGGCATGCCCACAGGAGGAACATCTCATGGCTCTCGTCCTCGGCAGAGCCTGATTCCGAAAAGACACACGTCCGGCTCCTTGTCCCACACGGAAGGTGGCAGCCCTGAAAGCTGTTGCTGGTCTTCACCGTCCCCATGCAGCCTATAAACAGGCACAACAGGATCTGGGACCCGGGCTTGCTGAGAGGAGGAACATCTCATGGCTCTCGTCCTCGGCAGAGCCTGATTCCGAAAAGGCACAAGTCCGGCTCCTTGTCCCACACGGAAGGTGGCAGCCCTGAAAGCTGTTGCTGGTCTTCACCGTCCCCATGCAGCCTATAAACAGGCACAACAGGATCTGGGACCCGGGCTTGCCCAGAGGAGGAACATCTCATGGCTCTCGTCCTCGGCAGAGCCTGATTCCGAAAAGACACACGTCCGGCTCCTTGTCCCACACGGAAGGTGGCAGCCCTGAAAGCTGTTGCTGGTCTTCACCGTCCCCATGCAGCCTATAAACAGGCACAATAGGATCTGGGACCCGGGCATGCCCAGAGGAGGAACATCTCATGGATCTCGTCCTCGGCAGAGCCTGATTCCGAAAAGGCACACGTCCGGCTCCTTGTCCCACACGGAAGGTGGCAGCCCTGAAAGCTGTTGCTGGTCTTCACCGTCCCCCTGCAGCCTATTCACAGGTACAACAGGATCTGGGACCCGGGCTTGCTGAGAGGAGGAACATCTCATGGCTCTCTTCCTCGGCAGAGCATCTTTCCGAAAAGGCACACGTCCGGCTCCTTGTCCCACACGGAAGTTGGCAGCCCTGAAAGCTGTTGCTGGTCTTCACCGTCCGCCTGCAGCCTATTCACAGGCACAACAGGATCTGGGACCTGGGCTTGCCCAGAGGAGGAACATCTCATGGCTCTCGTCCTCGGCAGAGCCTGATTCCGAAAAGCACACGTCCGGCTCCTTGTCCCACACGGAAGTTGGCAGCCCTGAAAGCTGTTGCTGGTCTTCACCGTCCCCCTGCAGCCTATTCACAGGCACAACAGGATCTGGGACCCAGGCTTGCCCAGAGGAGGAACATCTCATGGCTCTCATCCTCGGCAGAGCCTGATTCCGAAAAGGCACACGTCCGGCTCCTTGTCCCACACGGAAGATGGCAGCCCTGAAAGCTGTTGCTGGTCTTCACCGTCCCCCTGCAGCCTATTCACAGGCACAACAGGATCTGGGACCCGGTCATGCCCGGAGGAGTAATATCTCATGGCTCTCGTCCTCGGCAGAGTCTGATTCCTGAAAGGCACATGTCCGGCTCCTTGTCCCACACGGAAGGTGGCAGCCCTGAAAGCTGTTGCTGGTCTTCACCGTCCCCCTGCATCCTATTCAGAGGCACAACAGGATTCAGGACCCGGGCATGCCCAGAGGAGGAACATCTCATGGCTCTCGTCCTCGGCAGAGCCTGATTCCGAAAAGGCACACGTCCGGCTCCTTGTCCCACACGGAAGGTGGCAGCCCTGAAAGCTGTTGCTGGTCTTCACCGTCCCCCTGCAGCCTATTCACAGGCACAACAGGATCTGGGACCCGGGCATGCCCAGAGGAGGAATATCTCATGGATCTCGTCCTCGGCAGAGCCTGATTCCGAAAAGGCACACGTCCGGCTCCTTGTCCCACACGGAAGGTGGCAGCCCTGAAAGCTGTTGCTGGTCTTCACCGTCCCCCTGCAGCCTATTCACAGGTACAACAGGATCTGGGACCCGGGCTTGCTGAGAGGAGGAACATCTCATGGATCTCGTCCTCGGCAGAGCCTGATTCCGAAAAGGCAAACGTCCGGCTCCTTGTCCCACACGGAAGGTGGCAGCCCTGAAAGCTGTTGCTGGTCTTCACCGTCCCCCTGCAGCCTATTCACAGGCACAACAGGATCTGGGACCTGGGCATGCCCGGAGGAGGAACATCTCATGGCTCTCGTCCTCGGCAGAGTCTGATTCCTGAAAGGCACATGTCCGGCTCCTTGTCCCACACGGAAGGTGGCAGCCCTGAAAGCTGTTGCTGGTCTTCACCATCCCCCTGCAGCCTATTCACAGGCACAACAGGATTCAGGACCCGGGCATGCCCACAGGAGGAACATCTCATGGCTCTCGTCCTCGGCAGAGCCTGATTCCGAAAAGGCACACGTCCGGCTCCTTGTCCCACACGGAAGGTGGCAGCCCTGAAAGCTGTTGCTGGTCTTCACCGTCCCCCTGCAGCCTATTCACAGGCACAACAGGATCTGGGACCCGGGCTTGCCCAGAGGAGGAACATCTCATGGCTCTCATCCTCGGCAGAGCCTGATTCCGAAAAGGCACACGTCCGGCTCCTTGTCCCACACGGAAGATGGCAGCCCTGAAAGCTGTTGCTGGTCTTCACCGTCCCCCTGCAGCCTATTCACAGGCACAACAGGATCTGGGACCCGGGCATGCCCGGAGGAGGAACATCTCATGGCTCTCGTCCTCGGCAGAGTCTGATTCCTGAAAGGCACATGTCCGGCTCCTTGTCCCACACGGAAGGTGGCAGCCCTGAAAGCTGTTGCTGGTCTTCACCGTCCCCCTACAGCCTATTCACAGGCACAACAGGATCTGGGACCCGGGCTTGCTGAAAGGAGGAACATCTCATGGCTCTCGTCCTCGGCAGAGCCTGATTCCGAAAAGGCACACGTCCGGCTCCTTGTCCCACACGGAAGGTGGCAGCCCTGAAAGCTGTTGCTGGTCTTCACCGTCCCCCTGCAGCCTATTCACAGGCACAAAAGGATTCGGGACCTGGGCATGCCCAGAGGAGGAACATCTCATGGCTCTCGTCCTCGGTAGAGCCTGATTCCGAAAAGGCACACGTCCGGCTCCTTGTCCCACACGGAAGGTGGCAGCCCTGAAAGCTGTTGCTGGTCTTCACCGTCCCCCTGCAGCCTATTCACAGGTACAACAGGATCTGGGACCCGGGCTTGCCCAGAGGAGGAACATGTCATGGCTCTCATCCTCGGCAGAGCCTGATTCCGAAAAGGCAAACATCCGGCTCCTTGTCCCACACGGAAGGTGGCAGCCCTGAAAGCTGTTGCTGGTCTTCACCGTCCCCCTGCAGCCTATTCACAGGCACAACAGGATCTGGGACCCGGGCTTGCCCAGAGGAGGAACATCTCATGGATCTCGTCCTCGGCAGAGCCTGATTCCGAAAAGGCACACGTCCGGCTCCTTGTCCCACACGGAAGGTGGCAGCCCTGAAAGCTGTTGCTGGTCTTCACCGTCCCACTGCAGCCTATTCACAGGTACAACAGGATCTGGGACCCGGGCTTGCTGAGAGGAGGAACATCTCATGGCTCTCGTCCTCGGCAGAGCCTGATTCCGAAAAGGCACACGTCCGGCTCCTTGTCCCACAAGGAAGGTGGCAGCCCTGAAAGCTGTTGCTGGTCTTCACCGTCCCCCTGCAGCCTATTCACAGGCACAACAGGATTCAGGACCCGGGCATGCCCCGAGGAGGAACATCTCATGGCTCTCGTCCTCAGCAGAGCCTGATTCCGAAAAGGCACACGTCCAGCTCCTTGTCCCACACGGAAGGTGGCAGCCCTGAAAGCTGTTGCTGGTCTTCACCGTCCCCCTGCAGCCTATTCACAGGCACAACAGGATCTGGGACCCGGGCTTGCCCAGAGGAGGAACATCTCATGGCTCTCATCCTCGGCAGAGCCTGATTCCGAAAAGGCACACGTCCGGCTCCTTTTTCCCACACGGAAGGTGGCAGCCCTGAAAGCTGTTGCTGGTCTTCACCGTCCCCCTGCAGCCTATTCACAGGTACAACAGGATATGGGACCCGGGCTTGCTGAGAGGAGGAACATCTCATGGCTCTCGTCCTCGGCAGAGCCTGATTCCGAAAAGGCACACGTCCGGCTCCTTGTCCCACACGGAAGGTGGCAGCCCTGAAAGCTGTTGCTGGTCTTCACCATCCCCCTGCAGCCTATTCACAGGCACAACAGGATTCAGGACCCGGGCATGCCCACAGGAGGAACATCTCATGGCTCTCGTCCTCGGCAGAGCCTGATTCCGAAAAGGCACACGTCCGGCTCCTTGTCCCACACGGAAGGTGGCAGCCCTGAAAGCTGTTGCTGGTCTTCACCGTCCCCCTGCAGCCTATTCACAGATACAACAGGATCTGGGACCCGGGCTTGCCCAGAGGAGGAACATCTCATGGCTCTCGTCCTCGGTAGAGCCTGATTCCGAAAAGGCACACGTCCGGCTCCTTGTCCCACACGGAAGGTGGCAGCCCTGAAAGATGTTGCTGGTCTTCACCGTCCCCCTGCAGCCTATTCACAGACACAACAGGATCTGGGACCCGAGCATGCCCAGAGGAGGAAATTCTCATGGATCTCGTCCTCGGCAGAGCCTGATTCCGAAAAGGCACACGTCCGGCTCCTTGTCCCACACGGAAGGTGGCAGCCCTGAAAGCTGTTGCTGGTCTTCACCGTCCCCCTGCAGCCTATTCACAGAAAGAACAGGATCTGGGACCTGGGCTTGCTGAGAGGAGGAACATCTCATGGCTCTCGTCCTCGGCAGAGCCTGATTCCGAAAAGGCACACGTCCGGCTCCTTGTCCCACACGGAAGGTGGCAGCCCTGAAAGCTGTTGCTGGTCTTCACCGTCCCCCTGCAGCCTATTCACAGGTACAACAGGATCTGGGACCCGGGCTTGCTGAGAGGAGGAACATCTCATGGCTCTCGTCCTCGGCAGAGCGTGATTCCGAAAAGGCACACGTCCGGCTCCTTGTCCCACACGGAAGGTGGCAGCCCTGAAAGCTGTTGCTGGTCTTCACCGTCCCCCTGCAGCCTATTCACAGGCACAACAGGATTCAGGGCCCGGGCATGCCCCGAGGAGGAACATCTCATGGCTCTCGTCCTCGGCAGAGCCTGATTCCGAAAAGGCACACGTCCGGCTCCTTGTCCCACACGGAAGGTGGCAGCCCTGAAAGCTGTTGCTGGTCTTCACCGTCCCCCTGCAGCCTATTCACAGGTACAACAGGATCTGGGACCCGGGCTTGCTGAGAGGAGGAACATCTCATGGCTCTCGTCCTCGGCAGAGCCTGATTCCGAAAAGGCACACGTCCGGCTCCTTGTCCCACACGGAAGGTGGCAGCCCTGAAAGCTGTTGCTGGTCTTCACTGTCCCCCTGCAGCCTATTCACAGATACAACAGGATCTGGAACCCAGGCTTGCCCAGAGGAGGAACATCTCATGGCTCTCCTCCTCGGTAGAGCCTGATTCCGAAAAGGCACACGTCCGGCTCCTTGTCCCACACGGAAGGTGGCAGCCCTGAAAGCTGTTGCTGGTCTTCACCGTCCCCCTGCAGCTTATTCACAGGCACAACAGGAATCGGGACCTGGGCATGCCCAGAGGAGGAACATCTCATGGCTCTCGTCCTCGGCAGAGCCTGATTCCGAAAAGGCACACGTCCGGCTCCTTGTCCCACACGGAAGGTGGCAGCCCTGAAAGCTGTTGCTGGTCTTCACCGTCCCCCTGCAGCCTATTCACAGGTACAACAGGATCTGGGACCCGGGCTTGCTGAGAGGAGGAACATCTCATGGCTCTCGTCCTCGGCAGAGCCTGATTCCGAAAAGGCACACGTCCGGCTCCTTGTCCCACACGGAAGGTGGCAGCCCTGAAAGCTGTTGCTGGTCTTCACCGTCCCCCTGCAGCCTATTCACAGGCACAACAGGATTCAGGACCCGGGCATGCCCCGAGGAGGAACATCTCATGGCTCTCGTCCTCAGCAGAGCCTGATTCCGAAAAGGCACACGTCCAGCTCCTTGTCCCACACGGAAGGTGGCAGCCCTGAAAGCTGTTGCTGGTCTTCACCGTCCCCCTGCAGCCTATTCACAGGCACAACAGGATCTGGGACCCGGGCTTGCCCAGAGGAGGAACATCTCATGGCTCTCGTCCTCGGCAGAGCCTGATTCCGAAAAGGCACACGTCCGGCTCCTTTTTCCCACACGGAAGGTGGCAGCCCTGAAAGCTGTTGCTGGTCTTCACCGTCCCCCTGCAGCCTATTCACAGGTACAACAGGATATGGGACCCGGGCTTGCTGAGAGGAGGAACATCTCATGGCTCTCGTCCTCGGCAGAGCCTGATTCCGAAAAGGCACACGTCCGGCTCCTTGTCCCACACGGAAGGTGGCAGCCCTGAAAGCTGTTGCTGGTCTTCACCGTCCCCCTGCAGCCTATTCACAGATACAACAGGATCTGGGACCCGGGCTTGCCCAGAGGAGGAACATCTCATGGCTCTCGTCCTCGGTAGAGCCTGATTCCGAAAAGGCACACGTCCGGCTCCTTGTCCCACACGGAAGGTGGCAGCCCTGAAAGCTGTTGCTGGTCTTCACCGTCCCCCTGCAGCCTATTCACAGACACAACAGGATCTGGGACCCGGGCATGCCCAGAGGAGGAAATTCTCATGGATCTCGTCCTCGGCAGAGCCTGATTCCGAAAAGGCACACGTCCGGCTCCTTGTCCCACACGGAAGGTGGCAGCCCTGAAAGCTGTTGCTGGTCTTCACCGTCCCCCTGCAGCCTATTCACAGGTACAACAGGATCTGGGACCCGGGCTTGCTGAGAGGAGAAACATCTCATGGCTCTCGTCCTCGGCAGAGCGTGATTCCGAAAAGGCACTCGTCCGGCTCCTTGTCCCACACGGAAGGTGGCTGACCTGAAAGCTGTTGCTGGTCTTCACCTTCCCCCTGCAGCCTATTCACAGGCACAACAGGATTCAGGATCCGGGCATGCCCCGAGGAGGAACATCTCATGGCTCTCGTCCTCGGCAGAGCCTGATTCCGAAAAGGCACACGTCCGGCTCCTTGTCCCACACGGAAGGTGGCAGCCCTGAAAGCTGTTGCTGGTCTTCACCGTCCCCCTGCAGCCTATTCACAGGTACAACAGGATCTGGGACCCGGGCTTGCTGAGAGGAGGAACATCTCATGGCTCTCGTCCTCGGCAGAGCCTGATTCCGAAAAGGCAAACGTCCGGCTCCTTGTCCCACACGGAAGGTGGCAGCCCTGAAAGCTGTTGCTGGTCTTCACCGTCCCCCTGCAGCCTATTCACAGGCACAACAGGATCTGGGACCCGGGCATGCCCGGAGGAGGAACATCTCATGGCTCTCGTCCTCGGCAGAGTCTTATTCTGGAAAGGCACACGTCCGGCTCCTTGTCCCACACGGAAGGTGGCAGCCCTGAAAGCTGTTGCTGGTCTTCACCATCCCCCTGCAGCCTATTCACAGGCACAACAGGATTCTGGACCCGGGCATGCCCAGAGGAGGAACATCTCATGGCTCTCGTCCTCAGCAGAGCCTGATTCCGAAAAGGCACACGTCCGGCTCCTTGTCCCACACGGAAGGTGGCAGCCCTGAAAGCTGTTGCTGGTCTTCACCGTCCCCCTGCAGCCTATTCACAGGCACAACAGGATCTGGGACCCGGGCTTGCCCAGAGGAGGAACATCTCATGGCTCTCGTCCTCGGCAGAGTCTGATTCCTGAAAGGCACACGTCCGGCTCCTTGTCCCACACGGAAGGTGGCAGCCCTGAAAGCTGTTGCTGGTCTTCACCGTCCCCCTGCAGCCTATTCAGAGGCACAACAGGATTCAGAACCCGGGCATGCCCCGAGGAGGAACATCTCATGAATCTCGTCCTCGGCAGAGCCTGATTCCGAAAAGGCACACGTCCGGCTCCTTGTCCCACACGGAAGGTGGCAGCCCTGAAAGCTGTTGCTGGTCTTCACCGTCCCCCTGCAGCCTATTCACAGGCACAACAGGATTCAGGACCCGGGCATGCCCAGAGGAGGAACATCTCATGGATCTCGTCCTCGGCAGAGCCTGATTCCGAAAAGACACACGTCCAGCTCCTTGTCCCACACGGAAGGTGGCAGCCCTGAAAGCTGTTGCTGGTCTTCACCGTCCCCCTGCAGCCTATTCACAGGTACAACAGGATCTGGGACCCGGGCTTGCTGAGAGGAGGAACATCTCATGGCTCTCGTCCTCGGCAGAGCCTGATTCCGAAAAGGCACACGTCCGGCTCCTTGTCCCACACGGAAGATGGCAGCCCTGAAAGCTGTTGCTGGTCTTCACCATCCCCCTGCAGCCTATTCACAGGCACAACAGGATTCAGGACCCGGGCATGCCCCGAGGAGGAACATCTCATGGATCTCGTCCTCGGCAGAGCCTGATTCCGAAAAGACACACGTCCGGCTCCTTGTCCCACACGGAAGGTGGCAGCCCTGAAAGCTGTTGCTGGTCTTCACCGTCCCCCTGCAGCCTATTCACAGGTACAACAGGATCTGGGACCCGGGCTTGCTGAGAGGAGGAACATCTCATGGCTCTCGTCCTCGGCAGAGCCTGATTCCGAAAAGGCACACGTCCGGCTCCTTGTCCCACACGGAAGGTGTCAGGCCGGAAAGCTGTTGCTGGTCTTCACCGTCCCCCTGCAGCCTATTCACAGGTACAACAGGATCTGGGACCCGGGCTTGCTGAGAGGAGGAACATCTCATGGCTCTCGTCCTCGGCAGAGCGTGATTCCGAAAAGGCACACGTCCGGCTCCTTGTCCCACACGGAAGGTGGCAGCCCTGAAAGCTGTTGCTGGTCTTCACCGTCCCCCTGCAGCCTATTCACAGGCACAACAGGATTCAGGACCCGGGCATGCCCCGAGGAGGAACATCTCATGGCTCTCGTCCTCGGCAGAGCCTGATTCCGAAAAGGCACACGTCCGGCTCCTTGTCCCACACGGAAGGTGGCAGCCTTGAAAGCTGTTGCTGGTCTTCACCGTCCCCCTGCAGCCTATTCACAGGTACAACAGGATCTGGGACCCGGGCTTGCTGAGAGGAGGAACATCTCATGGCTCTCGTCCTCGGCAGAGCCTGATTCCGAAAAGGCACACGTCCGGCTCCTTGTCCCACACGGAAGGTGGCAGCCCTGAAAGCTGTTGCTGGTCTTCACTGTCCCCCTGCAGCCTATTCACAGATACAACAGGATCTGGGACCCGGGCTTGCCCAGAGGAGGAACATCTCATGGCTCTCGTCCTCGGCAGAGCCTGATTCCGAAAAGGCACACGTCCGGCTCCTTTTTCCCACACGGAAGGTGGCAGCCCTGAAAGCTGTTGCTGGTCTTCACCGTCCCCCTGCAGCCTATTCACAGGTACAACAGGATATGGGACCCGGGCTTGCTGAGAGGAGGAACATCTCATGGCTCTCGTCCTCGGCAGAGCCTGATTCCGAAAAGGCACACGTCCGGCTCCTTGTCCCACACGGAAGGTGGCAGCCCTGAAAGCTGTTGCTGGTCTTCACCGTCCCCCTGCAGCCTATTCACAGATACAACAGGATCTGGGACCCGGGCTTGCCCAGAGGAGGAACATCTCATGGCTCTCGTCCTCGGTAGAGCCTGATTCCGAAAAGGCACATGTCCGGCTCCTTGTCCCACACGGAAGGTGGCAGCCCTGAAAGATGTTGCTGGTCTTCACCGTCCCCCTGCAGCCTATTCACAGACACAACAGGATCTGGGACCCGGGCATGCCCAGAGGAGGAAATTCTCATGGATCTCGTCCTCGGCAGAGCCTGATTCCGAAAAGGCACACGTCCGGCTCCTTGTCCCACACGGAAGGTGGCAGCCCTGAAAGCTGTTGCTGGTCTTCACCGTCCCCCTGCAGCCTATTCACAGGTACAACAGGATCTGGGACCCGGGCTTGCTGAGAGGAGAAACATCTCATGGCTCTCGTCCTCGGCAGAGCGTGATTCCGAAAAGGCACTCGTCCGGCTCCTTGTCCCACACGGAAGGTGGCTGACTTGAAAGCTGTTGCTGGTCTTCACCGTCCCCCTGCAGCCTATTCACAGGCACAACAGGATTCAGGACCCGGGCATGCCCCGAGGAGGAACATCTCATGGCTCTCGTCCTCGGCAGAGCCTGATTCCGAAAAGGCACACGTCCGGCTCCTTGTCCCACACGGAAGGTGGCAGCCCTGAAAGCTGTTGCTGGTCTTCACCGTCCCCCTGCAGCCTATTCACAGGCACAACAGGATTCAGGACCCGGGCATGCCCAGAGGAGGAACATCTCATGGATCTCGTCCTCGGCAGAGCCTGATTCCGAAAAGACACACGTCCGGCTCCTTGTCCCACACGGAAGGTGGCAGCCCTGAAAGCTGTTGCTGGTCTTCACCGTCCCCCTGCAGCCTATTCACAGGTACAACAGGATCTGGGACCCGGGCTTGCTGAGAGGAGGAACATCTCATGGCTCTCGTCCTCGGCAGAGCCTGATTCCGAAAAGGCACACGTCCGGCTCCTTGTCCCACACGGAAGGTGGCAGCCCTGAAAGCTGTTGCTGGTCTTCACCGTCCCCCTGCAGCCTATTCACAGGCACAACAGGATTCAGGACCCGGGCATGCCCCGAGGAGGAACATCTCATGGCTCTCGTCCCCAGCAGAGCTTGATTCCGAAAAGGCACACGTCCAGCTCCTTGTCCCACACGGAAGGTGGCAGCCCTGAAAGCTGTTGCTGGTCTTCACCGTCCCCCTGCAGCCTATTCACAGGCACAACAGGATCTGGGACCCGGGCTTGCCCAGAGGAGGAACATCTCATGGCTCTCGTCCTCGGCAGAGCCTGATTCCGAAAAGGCACACGTCCGGCTCCTTTTTCCCACACGGAAGGTGGCAGCCCTGAAAGCTGTTGCTGGTCTTCACCGTCCCCCTGCAGCCTATTCACAGGTACAACAGGATATGGGACCCGGGCTTGCTGAGAGGAGGAACATCTCATGGCTCTCGTCCTCGGCAGAGCCTGATTCCGAAAAGGCACACGTCCGGCTCCTTGTCCCACACGGAAGGTGGCAGCCCTGAAAGCTGTTGCTGGTCTTCACCGTCCCCCTGCAGCCTATTCACAGACACAACAGGATCTGGGACCCGGGCATGCCCAGAGGAGGAAATTCTCATGGATCTCGTCCTCGGCAGAGCCTGATTCCGAAAAGGCACACGTCCGGCTCCTTGTCCCACACGGAAGGTGGCAGCCCTGAAAGCTGTTGCTGGTCTTCACCGTCCCCCTGCAGCCTATTCACAGGTACAACAAGATCTGGGACCCGGGCTTGCTGAGAGGAGGAACATCTCATGGCTCTCATCCTCGGCAGAGCGTGATTCCGAAAAGGCAAACGTCCGGCTCCTTGTCCCACACGGAAGGTGGCAGCCCTGAAAGCTGTTGCTGGTCTTCACCGTCCCCCTGCAGCCTATTCACAGGCACAACAGGATCTGGGACCCGGGCATGCCCGGAGGAGGAACATCTCATGGCTCTCGTCCTCGGCAGAGTCTTATTCTGGAAAGGCACACGTCCGGCTCCTTGTCCCACACGGAAGGTGGCAGCCCTGAAAGCTGTTGCTGGTCTTCACCATCCCCCTGCAGCCTATTCACAGGCACAACAGGATTCTGGACCCGGGCATGCCCAGAGGAGGAACATCTCATGGCTCTCGTCCTCAGCAGAGCCTGATTCCGAAAAGGCACACGTCCGGCTCCTTGTCCCACACGGAAGGTGGCAGCCCTGAAAGCTGTTGCTGGTCTTCACCGTCCCCCTGCAGCCTATTCACAGGCACAACAGGATTCAGGACCCGGGCATGCCCCGAGGAGGAACATCTCATGGCTCTCGTCCTCGGCAGAGCCTGATTCCGAAAAGGCACACGTCCGGCTCCTTGTCCCACACGGAAGGTGGCAGCCCTGAAAGCTGTTGCTGGTCTTCACCGTCCCCCTGCAGCCTATTCACAGGTACAACAGGATCTGGGACCCGGGCTTGCTGAGAGGAGGAACATCTCATGGCTCTCGTCCTCGGCAGAGCCTGATTCCGAAAAGGCAAACGTCCGGCTCCTTGTCCCACACGGAAGGTGGCAGCCCTGAAAGCTGTTGCTGGTCTTCACCGTCCCCCTGCAGCCTATTCACAGGCACAACAGGATCTGGGACCCGGGCATGCCCGGAGGAGGAACATCTCATGGCTCTCGTCCTCGGCAGAGTCTTATTCTGGAAAGGCACACGTCCGGCTCCTTGTCCCACACGGAAGGTGGCAGCCCTGAAAGCTGTTGCTGGTCTTCACCGTCCCCCTGCAGCCTATTCACAGGCACAACAGGATTCTGGACCCGGGCATGCCCAGAGGAGGAACATCTCATGGCTCTCGTCCTCAGCAGAGCCTGATTCCGAAAAGGCACACGTCCGGCTCCTTGTCCCACACGGAAGGTGGCAGCCCTGAAAGCTGTTGCTGGTCTTCACCGTCCCCCTGCAGCCTATTCACAGGCACAACAGGATCTGGGACCCGGGCTTGCCCAGAGGAGGAACATCTCATGGCTCTCGTCCTCGGCAGAGTCTGATTCCTGAAAGGCACACGTCCGGCTCCTTGTCCCACACGGAAGGTGGCAGCCCTGAAAGCTGTTGCTGGTCTTCACCGTCCCCCTGCAGCCTATTCAGAGGCACAACAGGAGTCAGAACCCGGGCATGCCCCGAGGAGGAACATCTCATGAATCTCGTCCTCGGCAGAGCCTGATTCCGAAAAGGCACACGTCCGGCTCCTTGTCCCACACGGAAGGTGGCAGCCCTGAAAGCTGTTGCTGGTCTTCACCGTCCCCCTGCAGCCTATTCACAGGCACAACAGGATTCAGGACCCGGGCATGCCCAGAGGAGGAACATCTCATGGATCTCGTCCTCGGCAGAGCCTGATTCCGAAAAGACACACGTCCGGCTCCTTGTCCCACACGGAAGGTGGCAGCCCTGAAAGCTGTTGCTGGTCTTCACCGTCCCCCTGCAGCCTATTCACAGGTACAACAGGATCTGGGACCCGGGCTTGCTGAGAGGAGGAACATCTCATGGCTCTCGTCCTCGGCAGAGCGTGATTCCGAAAAGGCACACGTCCGGCTCCTTGTCCCACACGGAAGGTGGCAGCCCTGAAAGCTGTTGCTGGTCTTCACCATCCCCCTGCAGCCTATTCACAGGCACAACAGGATTCAGGACCCGGGCATGCCCCGAGGAGGAACATCTCATGGATCTCGTCCTCGGCAGAGCCTGATTCCGAAAAGACACATGTCCGGCTCCTTGTCCCACATGGAAGGTGGCAGCCCTGAAAGCTGTTGCTGGTCTTCACCGTCCCCCTGCAGCCTATTCACAGGTACAACAGGATCTGGGACCCGGGCTTGCTGAGAGGAGGAACATCTCATGGCTCTCGTCCTCGGCAGAGCCTGATTCCGAAAAGGCACACGTCCGGCTCCTTGTCCCACACGGAAGGTGGCAGCCCTGAAAGCTGTTGCTGGTCTTCACCGTCCCCCTGCAGCCTATTCACAGGTACAACAGGATCTGGGACCCGGGCTTGCTCAGAGGAGGAACATCTCATGGCTCTCGTCCTCGGCAGAGCGTGATTCCGAAAAGGCACACGTCCGGCTCCTTGTCCCACACGGAAGGTGGCAGCCCTGAAAGCTGTTGCTGGTCTTCACCGTCCCCCTGCAGCCTATTCACAGGCACAACAGGATTCAGGACCCGGGCATGCCCCGAGGAGGAACATCTCATGGCTCTCGTCCTCGGCAGAGCCTGATTCCGAAAAGGCACACGTCCGGCTCCTTGTCCCACACGGAAGGTGGCAGCCTTGAAAGCTGTTGCTGGTCTTCACCGTCCCCCTGCAGCCTATTCACAGGTACAACAGGATCTGGGACCCGGGCTTGCTGAGAGGAGGAACATCTCATGGCTCTCGTCCTCGGCAGAGCCTGATTCCGAAAAGGCACACGTCCGGCTCCTTGTCCCACACGGAAGGTGGCAGCCCTGAAAGCTGTTGCTGGTCTTCACTGTCCCCCTGCAGCCTATTCACAGATACAACAGGATCTGGAACCCAGGCTTGCCCAGAGGAGGAACATCTCATGGCTCTCCTCCTCGGTAGAGCCTGATTCCGAAAAGGCACACGTCCGGCTCCTTGTCCCACACGGAAGGTGGCAGCCCTGAAAGCTGTTGCTGGTCTTCACCGTCCCCCTGCAGCTTATTCACAGGCACAACAGGATTCGGGACCTGGGCATGCCCAGAGGAGGAACATCTCATGGCTCTCGTCCTCGGCAGAGCCTGATTCCGAAAAGGCACACGTCCGGCTCCTTGTCCCACACGGAAGGTGGCAGCCCTGAAAGCTGTTGCTGGTCTTCACCGTCCCCCTGCAGCCTATTCACAGGTACAACAGGATCTGGGACCCGGGCTTGCTGAGAGGAGGAACATCTCATGGCTCTCGTCCTCGGCAGAGCCTGATTCCGAAAAGGCACACGTCCGGCTCCTTGTCCCACACGGAAGGTGGCAGCCCTGAAAGCTGTTGCTGGTCTTCACCGTCCCCCTGCAGCCTATTCACAGGCACAACAGGATTCAGGACCCGGGCATGCCCCGAGGAGGAACATCTCATGGCTCTCGTCCTCAGCAGAGCCTGATTCCGAAAAGGCACACGTCCAGCTCCTTGTCCCACACGGAAGGTGGCAGCCCTGAAAGCTGTTGCTGGTCTTCACCGTCCCCCTGCAGCCTATTCACAGGCACAACAGGATCTGGGACCCGGGCTTGCCCAGAGGAGGAACATCTCATGGCTCTCGTCCTCGGCAGAGCCTGATTCCGAAAAGGCACACGTCCGGCTCCTTTTTCCCACACGGAAGGTGGCAGCCCTGAAAGCTGTTGCTGGTCTTCACCGTCCCCCTGCAGCCTATTCACAGGTACAACAGGATCTGGGACCCGGGCTTGCTGAGAGGAGGAACATCTCATGGCTCTCGTCCTCGGCAGAGCCTGATTCCGAAAAGGCACACGTCCGGCTCCTTGTCCCACACGGAAGGTGGCAGCCCTGAAAGCTGTTGCTGGTCTTCACCGTCCCCCTGCAGCCTATTCACAGATACAACAGGATCTGGGACCCGGGCTTGCCCAGAGGAGGAACATCTCATGGCTCTCGTCCTCGGTAGAGCCTGATTCCGAAAAGGCACACGTCCGGCTCCTTGTCCCACACGGAAGGTGGCAGCCCTGAAAGATGTTGCTGGTCTTCACCGTCCCCCTGCAGCCTATTCACAGACACAACAGGATCTGGGACCCGGGCATGCCCAGAGGAGGAAATTCTCATGGATCTCGTCCTCGGCAGAGCCTGATTCCGAAAAGGCACACGTCCGGCTCCTTGTCCCACACGGAAGTTGGCAGCCCTGAAAGCTGTTGCTGGTCTTCACCGTCCCCCTGCAGCCTATTCACAGGTACAACAGGATCTGGGACCCGGGCTTGCTGAGAGGAGGAACATCTCATGGCTCTCGTCCTCGGCAGAGCGTGATTCCGAAAAGGCACTCGTCCGGCTCCTTGTCCCACACGGAAGGTGGCTGACCTGAAAGCTGTTGCTGGTCTTCACCGTCCCCCTGCAGCCTATTCACAGGCACAACAGGATTCAGGACCCGGGCATGCCCCGAGGAGGAACATCTCATGGCTCTCGTCCTCGGCAGAGCCTGATTCCGAAAAGGCACACGTCCGGCTCCTTGTCCCACACGGAAGGTGGCAGCCCTGAAAGCTGTTGCTGGTCTTCAGCGTCCCCCTGCAGCCTATTCACAGGTACAACAGGATCTGGGACCCGGGCTTGCTGAGAGGAGGAACATCTCATGGCTCTCGTCCTCGGCAGAGCCTGATTCCGAAAAGGCAAACGTCCGGCTCCTTGTCCCACACGGAAGGTGGCAGCCCTGAAAGCTGTTGCTGGTCTTCACCGTCCCCCTGCAGCCTATTCACAGGCACAACAGGATCTGGGACCCGGGCATGCCCGGAGGAGGAACATCTCATGGCTCTCGTCCTCGGCAGAGCCTGATTCCGAAAAGGCACACGTCCGGCTCCTTGTCCCACACGGAAGGTGGCAGCCCTGAAAGCTGTTGCTGGTCTTCACCATCCCCCTGCAGCCTATTCACAGGCACAACAGGATTCTGGACCCGGGCATGCCCAGAGGAGGAACATCTCATGGCTCTCGTCCTCAGCAGAGCCTGATTCCGAAAAGGCACACGTCCGGCTCCTTGTCCCACACGGAAGGTGGCAGCCCTGAAAGCTGTTGCTGGTCTTCACCGTCCCCCTGCAGCCTATTCACAGGCACAACAGGATCTGGGACCCGGGCTTGCCCAGAGGAGGAACATCTCATGGCTCTCGTCCTCGGCAGAGTCTGATTCCTGAAAGGCACACGTCCGGCTCCTTGTCCCACACGGAAGGTGGCAGCCCTGAAAGCTGTTGCTGGTCTTCACCGTCCCCCTGCAGCCTATTCAGAGGCACAACAGGATTCAGAACCCGGGCATGCCCCGAGGAGGAACATCTCATGAATCTCGTCCTTGGCAGAGCCTGATTCCGAAAAGGCACACGTCCGGCTCCTTGTCCCACACGGAAGGTGGCAGCCCTGAAAGCTGTTGCTGGTCTTCACCGTCCCCCTCCAGCCTATTCACAGGCACAACAGGATTCAGGACCCGGGCATGCCCAGAGGAGGAACATCTCATGGATCTCGTCCTCGGCAGAGCCTGATTCCGAAAAGACACACGTCCGGCTCCTTGTCCCACACGGAAGGTGGCAGCCCTGAAAGCTGTTGCTGGTCTTCACCGTCCCCCTGCAGCCTATTCACAGGTACAACAGGATCTGGGACCCGGGCTTGCTGAGAGGAGGAACATCTCATGGCTCTCGTCCTCGGCAGAGCCTGATTCCGAAAAGGCACACGTCCGGCTCCTTGTCCCACACGGAAGATGGCAGCCCTGAAAGCTGTTGCTGGTCTTCACCATCCCCCTGCAGCCTATTCACAGGCACAACAGGATTCAGGACCCGGGCATGCCCCGAGGAGGAACATCTCATGGCTCTCGTCCTCGGCAGAGCCTGATTCCGAAAAGGCACACGTCCGGCTCCTTGTCCCACACGGAAGGTGGCAGCCCTGAAAGCTGTTGCTGGTCTTCACCGTCCCCCTCCAGCCTATTCACAGGCACAACAGGATTCAGGACCCGGGCATGCCCAGAGGAGGAACATCTCATGGATCTCGTCCTCGGCAGAGCCTGATTCCGAAAAGACACACGTCCGGCTCCTTGTCCCACACGGAAGGTGGCAGCCCTGAAAGCTGTTGCTGGTCTTCACCGTCCCCCTGCAGCCTATTCACAGGTACAACAGGATCTGGGACCCGGGCTTGCTGAGAGGAGGAACATCTCATGGCTCTCGTCCTCGGCAGAGCCTGATTCCGAAAAGGCACACGTCCGGCTCCTTGTCCCACACGGAAGATGGCAGCCCTGAAAGCTGTTGCTGGTCTTCACCATCCCCCTGCAGCCTATTCACAGGCACAACAGGATTCAGGACCCGGGCATGCCCCGAGGAGGAACATCTCATGGCTCTCGTCCTCGGCAGAGCCTGATTCCGAAAAGACACACGTCCGGCTCCTTGTCCCACACGGAAGGTGGCAGCCCTGAAAGCTGTTGCTGGTCTTCACCGTCCCCCTGCAGCCTATTCACAGGTACAACAGGATCTGGGACCCGGGCTTGCTGAGAGGAGGAACATCTCATGGCTCTCGTCCTCGGCAGAGCCTGATTCCGAAAAGGCACACGTCCGGCTCCTTGTCCCACACGGACGGTGGCACCCCTGAAAGCTGTTGCTGGTCTTCACCGTCCCCCTGCAGCCTATTCACAGATACAACAGGATCTGGGACCCGGGCTTGCCCAGAGGAGGAACATCTCATGGCTCTCGTCCTCGGTAGAGCCTGATTCCGAAAAGGCACACGTCCGGCTCCTTGTCCCACAAGGAAGGTGGCAGCCCTGAAAGATGTTGCTGGTCTTCACCGTCCCCCTGCAGCCTATTCACAGGCACAACAGGATCTGGGACCCGGGCATGCCCAGAGGAGGAACTTCTCATGGATCTCGTCCTCGGCAGAGCCTGATTACGAAAAGGCACACGTCCGGCTCCTTGTCCCACACGGAAGGTGTCAGCCCTGAAAGCTGTTGCTGGTCTTCACCGTCCCCCTGCAGCCTATTCACAGGCACAACAGGATTCGGGACCTGGGCATGCCCAGAGGAGGAACATCTCATGGATCTCTTCCTCGGCAGAGCCTGATTCCGAAAAGGCACACGTCCGGCTCCTTGTCCCACACGGAAGGTGGCAGCCCTGAAAGCTGTTGCTGGTCTTCACCGTCCCCCTGCAGCCTATTCACAGGTACAACAGGATCTGGGACCCGGGCTTGCTGAGAGGAGGAACATCTCATGGCTCTCGTCCTCGGCAGAGCCTGATTCCGAAAAGGCAAACGTCCGGCTCCTTGTCCCACACGGAAGGTGGCAGCCCTGAAAGCTGTTGCTGGTCTTCACCGTCCCCCTGCAGCCTATTCACAGGCACAACAGGATCTGGGACCTGGGCATGCCCGGAGGAGGAACATCTCATGGCTCTCGTCCTCGGCAGAGTCTGATTCCTGAAAGGCACATGTCCGGCTCCTTGTCCCACACGGAAGGTGGCAGCCCTGAAAGCTGTTGCTGGTCTTCACCATCCCCCTGCAGCCTATTCACAGGCACAACAGGATTCAGGACCCGGGCATGCCCACAGGAGGAACATCTCATGGCTCTCGTCCTCGGCAGAGCCTGATTCCGAAAAGGCACACGTCCGGCTCCTTGTCCCACACGGAAGGTGGCAGCCCTGAAAGCTGTTGCTGGTCTTCACCGTCCCCCTGCAGCCTATTCACAGGCACAACAGGATCTGGGACCCGGGCTTGCCCAGAGGAGGAACATCTCATGGCTCTCGTCCTCGGCAGAGTCTGATTCCTGAAAGGCACACGTCCGGCTCCTTGTCCCACACGGAAGGTGGCAGCCCTGAAAGCTGTTGCTGGTCTTCACCGTCCCCCTGCAGCCTATTCAGAGGCACAACAGGATTCAGAACCCGGGCATGCCCCGAGGAGGAACATCTCATGAATCTCGTCCTTGGCAGAGCCTGATTCCGAAAAGGCACACGTCCGGCTCCTTGTCCCACACGGAAGGTGGCAGCCCTGAAAGCTGTTGCTGGTCTTCACCGTCCCCCTCCAGCCTATTCACAGGCACAACAGGATTCAGGACCCGGGCATGCCCAGAGGAGGAACATCTCATGGATCTCGTCCTCGGCAGAGCCTGATTCCGAAAAGGCACACGTCCGGCTCCTTGTCCCACACGGAAGGTGGCAGCCCTGAAAGCTGTTGCTGGTCTTCACCGTCCCCCTGCAGCCTATTCACAGGTACAACAGGATCTGGGACCCGGGCTTGCTGAGAGGAGGAACATCTCATGGCTCTCGTCCTCGGCAGAGCCTGATTCCGAAAAGGCACACGTCCGGCTCCTTGTCCCACACGGAAGATGGCAGCCCTGAAAGCTGTTGCTGGTCTTCACCATCCCCCTGCAGCCTATTCACAGGCACAACAGGATTCAAGACCCGGGCATGCCCCGAGGAGGAACATCTCATGGATCTCGTCCTCGGCAGAGCCTGATTCCGAAAAGACACACGTCCGGCTCCTTGTCCCACACGGAAGGTGGCAGCCCTGAAAGCTGTTGCTGGTCTTCACCGTCCCCCTGCAGCCTATTCACAGGTACAACAGGATTCAGGACCCGGGCTTGCTGAGAGGAGGAACATCTCATGGCTCTCGTCCTCGGCAGAGCCTGATTCCGAAAAGGCACACGTCCGGCTCCTTGTCCCACACGGACGGTGGCACCCCTGAAAGCTGTTGCTGGTCTTCACCGTCCCCCTGCAGCCTATTCACAGATACAACAGGATCTGGGACCCGGGCTTGCCCAGAGGAGGAACATCTCATGGCTCTCGTCCTCGGTAGAGCCTGATTCCGAAAAGGCACACGTCCGGCTCCTTGTCCCACAAGGAAGGTGGCAGCCCTGAAAGATGTTGCTGGTCTTCACCGTCCCCCTGCAGCCTATTCACAGGCACAACAGGATCTGGGACCCGGGCATGCCCAGAGGAGGAACTTCTCATGGATCTCGTCCTCGGCAGAGCCTGATTACGAAAAGGCACACGTCCGGCTCCTTGTCCCACACGGAAGGTGTCAGCCCTGAAAGCTGTTGCTGGTCTTCACCGTCCCCCTGCAGCCTATTCACAGGCACAACAGGATTCGGGACCTGGGCATGCCCAGAGGAGGAACATCTCATGGATCTCTTCCTCGGCAGAGCCTGATTCCGAAAAGGCACACGTCCGGCTCCTTGTCCCACACGGAAGGTGGCAGCCCTGAAAGCTGTTGCTGGTCTTCACCGTCCCCCTGCAGCCTATTCACAGGTACAACAGGATCTGGGACCCGGGCTTGCCCAGAGGAGGAACATCTCATGGCTCTCGTCCTCGGCAGAGCCTGATTCCGAAAAGGCAAACGTCCGGCTCCTTGTCCCACACGGAAGGTGGCAGCCCTGAAAGCTGTTGCTGGTCTTCACCGTCCCCCTGCAGCCTATTCACAGGCACAACAGGATCTGGGACCTGGGCATGCCCGGAGGAGGAACATCTCATGGCTCTCGTCCTCGGCAGAGCCTGATTCCGAAAAGGCACATGTCCGGCTCCTTGTCCCACACGGAAGGTGGCAGCCCTGAAAGCTGTTGCTGGTCTTCACCATCCCCCTGCAGCCTATTCACAGGCACAACAGGATTCAGGACCCGGGCATGCCCACAGGAGGAACATCCAATGGCTCTCGTCCTCGGCAGAGCCTGATTCCGAAAAGGCACACGTCCGGCTCCTTGTCCCACACGGAAGGTGGCAGCCCTGAAAGCTGTTGCTGGTCTTCACCGTCCCCCTGCAGCCTATTCACAGGCACAACAGGATCTGGGACCCGGGCTTGCCCAGAGGAGGAACATCTCATGGCTCTCATCCTCGGCAGAGCCTGATTCCGAAAAGGCACACGTCCGGCTCCTTGTCCCACACGGAAGATGGCAGCCCTGAAAGCTGTTGCTGGTCTTCACCGTCCCCCTGCAGCCTATTCACAGGCACAACAGGATCTGGGACCCGGGCATGCCCGGAGGAGGAACATCTCATGGCTCTCGTCCTCGGCAGAGTCTGATTCCTGAAAGGCACATGTCCGGCTCCTTGTCCCACACGGAAGGTGGCAGCCCTGAAAGCTGTTGCTGGTCTTCACCGTCCCCCTACAGCCTATTCACAGGCACAACAGGATCTGGGACCCGGGCTTGCTGAAAGGAGGAACATCTCATGGCTCTCGTCCTCGGCAGAGCCTGATTCTGAAAAGGCACACGTCCGGCTCCTTGTCCCACACGGAAGGTGGCAGCCCTGAAAGCTGTTGCTGGTCTTCACCGTCCCCCTGCAGCCTATTCACAGGCACAAAAGGATTCGGGACCTGGGCATGCCCAGAGGAGGAACATCTCATGGCTCTCGTCCTCGGTAGAGCCTGATTCCGAAAAGACACACGTCCGGCTCCTTGTCCCACACGGAAGGTGGCAGCCCTGAAAGCTGTTGCTGGTCTTCACCGTCCCCCTGCAGCCTATTCACAGGTACAACAGGATCTGGGACCCGGGCTTGCCCAGAGGAGGAACATGTCATGGCTCTCATCCTCGGCAGAGCCTGATTCCGAAAAGGCAAACGTCCGGCTCCTTGTCCCACACGGAAGGTGGCAGCCCTGAAAGCTGTTGCTGGTCTTCACCGTCCCCCTGCAGCCTATTCACAGGCACAACAGGATCTGGGACCCGGGCTTGCCCAGAGGAGGAACATCTCATGGATCTCGTCCTCGGCAGAGCCTGATTCCGAAAAGGCACACGTCCGGCTCCTTGTCCCACACGGAAGGTGGCAGCCCTGAAAGCTGTTGCTGGTCTTCACCGTCCCACTGCAGCCTATTCACAGGTACAACAGGATCTGGGACCCGGGCTTGCTGAGAGGAGGAACATCTCATGGCTCTCGTCCTCGGCAGAGACTGATTCCGAAAAGGCACACGTCCGGCTCCTTGTCCCACAAGGAAGGTGGCAGCCCTGAAAGCTGTTGCTGGTCTTCACCGTCCCCCTGCAGCCTATTCACAGGCACAACAGGATTCAGGACCCGGGCATGCCCCGAGGAGGAACATCTCATGGCTCTCGTCCTCAGCAGAGCCTGATTCCGAAAAGGCACACGTCCAGCTCCTTGTCCCACACGGAAGGTGGCAGCCCTGAAAGCTGTTGCTGGTCTTCACCGTCCCCCTGCAGCCTATTCACAGGCACAACAGGATCTGGGACCCGGGCTTGCCCAGAGGAGGAACATCTCATGGCTCTCGTCCTCGGCAGAGCCTGATTCCGAAAAGGCACACGTCCGGCTCCTTTTTCCCACACGGAAGGTGGCAGCCCTGAAAGCTGTTGCTGGTCTTCACCGTCCCCCTGCAGCCTATTCACAGGCACAACAGGATTCAGGGCCCGGGCATGCCCCGAGGAGGAACATCTCATGGCTCTCGTCCTCGGCAGAGCCTGATTCCGAAAAGGCACACGTCCGGCTCCTTGTCCCACACGGAAGGTGGCAGCCCTGAAAGCTGTTGCTGGTCTTCACCGTCCCCCTGCAGCCTATTCACAGGTACAACAGGATCTGGGACCCGGGCTTGCTGAGAGGAGGAACATCTCATGGCTCTCGTCCTCGGCAGAGCCTGATTCCGAAAAGGCACACGTCCGGCTCCTTGTCCCACACGGAAGGTGGCAGCCCTGAAAGCTGTTGCTGGTCTTCACTGTCCCCCTGCAGCCTATTCACAGATACAACAGGATCTGGAACCCAGGCTTGCCCAGAGGAGGAACATCTCATGGCTCTCCTCCTCGGTAGAGCCTGATTCCGAAAAGGCACACGTCCGGCTCCTTGTCCCACACGGAAGGTGGCAGCCCTGAAAGCTGTTGCTGGTCTTCACCGTCCCCCTGCAGCTTATTCACAGGCACAACAGGATTCGGGACCTGGGCATGCCCAGAGGAGGAACATCTCATGGCTCTCGTCCTCGGCAGAGCCTGATTCCGAAAAGGCACACGTCCGGCTCCTTGTCCCACACGGAAGGTGGCAGCCCTGAAAGCTGTTGCTGGTCTTCACCGTCCCCCTGCAGCCTATTCACAGGTACAACAGGATCTGGGACCCGGGCTTGCTGAGAGGAGGAACATCTCATGGCTCTCGTCCTCGGCAGAGCCTGATTCCGAAAAGGCACACGTCCGGCTCCTTGTCCCACACGGAAGGTGGCAGCCCTGAAAGCTGTTGCTGGTCTTCACCGTCCCCCTGCAGCCTATTCACAGGCACAACAGGATTCAGGACCCGGGCATGCCCCGAGGAGGAACATCTCATGGCTCTCGTCCTCGGCAGAGCCTGATTCCGAAAAGGCACACGTCCAGCTCCTTGTCCCACACGGAAGGTGGCAGCCCTGAAAGCTGTTGCTGGTCTTCACCGTCCCCCTGCAGCCTATTCACAGGCACAACAGGATCTGGGACCCGGGCATGCCCGGAGGAGGAACATCTCATGGCTCTCGTCCTCGGCAGAGTCTTATTCTGGAAAGGCACACGTCCGGCTCCTTGTCCCACACGGAAGGTGGCAGCCCTGAAAGCTGTTGCTGGTCTTCACCATCCCCCTGCAGCCTATTCACAGGCACAACAGGATTCTGGACCCGGGCATGCCCAGAGGAGGAACATCTCATGGCTCTCGTCCTCAGCAGAGCCTGATTCCGAAAAGGCACACGTCCGGCTCCTTGTCCCACACGGAAGGTGGCAGCCCTGAAAGCTGTTGCTGGTCTTCACCGTCCCCCTGCAGCCTATTCACAGGCACAACAGGATCTGGGACCCGGGCTTGCCCAGAGGAGGAACATCTCATGGCTCTCGTCCTCGGCAGAGTCTGATTCCTGAAAGGCACACGTCCGGCTCCTTGTCCCACACGGAAGGTGGCAGCCCTGAAAGCTGTTGCTGGTCTTCACCGTCCCCCTGCAGCCTATTCAGAGGCACAACAGGATTCAGAACCCGGGCATGCCCGGAGGAGGAACATCTCATGAATCTCGTCCTCGGCAGAGCCTGATTCCGAAAAGGCACACGTCCGGCTCCTTGTCCCACACGGAAGGTGGCAGCCCTGAAAGCTGTTGCTGGTCTTCACCGTCCCCCTGCAGCCTATTCACAGGCACAACAGGATTCAGGACCCGGGCATGCCCAGAGGAGGAACATCTCATGGATCTCGTCCTCGGCAGAGCCTGATTCCGAAAAGACACACGTCCGGCTCCTTGTCCCACACGGAAGGTGGCAGCCCTGAAAGCTGTTGCTGGTCTTCACCGTCCCCCTGCAGCCTATTCACAGGTACAACAGGATCTGGGACCCGGGCTTGCTGAGAGGAGGAACATCTCATGGCTCTCGTCCTCGGCAGAGCCTGATTCCGAAAAGGCACACGTCCGGCTCCTTGTCCCACACGGAAGATGGCAGCCCTGAAAGCTGTTGCTGGTCTTCACCATCCCCCTGCAGCCTATTCACAGGCACAACAGGATTCAGGACCCGGGCATGCCCCGAGGAGGAACATCTCATGGATCTCGTCCTCGGCAGAGCCTGATTCCGAAAAGACACACGTCCGGCTCCTTGTCCCACACGGAAGGTGGCAGCCCTGAAAGCTGTTGCTGGTCTTCACCGTCCCCCTGCAGCCTATTCACAGGTACAACAGGATCTGGGACCCGGGCTTGCTGAGAGGAGGAACATCTCATGGCTCTCGTCCTCGGCAGAGCCTGATTCCGAAAAGGCACACGTCCGGCTCCTTGTCCCACACGGAAGGTGGCAGCCCTGAAAGCTGTTGCTGGTCTTCACCGTCCCCCCGCAGCCTATTCACAGGTACAACAGGATCTGGGACCCGGGCTTGCTGAGAGGAGGAACATCTCATGGCTCTCGTCCTCGGCAGAGCCTGATTCCGAAAAGGCACACGTCCGGCTCCTTGTCCCACACGGAAGGTGGCAGCCCTGAAAGCTGTTGCTGGTCTTCACCGTCCCCCTGCAGCCTATTCACAGGCACAACAGGATTCAGGACCCGGGCATGCCCCGAGGAGGAACATCTCATGGCTCTCGTCCTCGGCAGAGCCTGATTCCGAAAAGGCACACGTCCGGCTCCTTGTCCCACACGGAAGGTGGCAGCCCTGAAAGCTGTTGCTGGTCTTCACCGTCCCCCTGCAGCCTATTCACAGGTACAACAGGATCTGGGACCCGGGCTTGCTGAGAGGAGGAACATCTCATGGCTCTCGTCCTCGGCAGAGCCTGATTCCGAAAAGGCACACGTCCGGCTCCTTGTCCCACACGGAAGGTGGCAGCCCTGAAAGCTGTTGCTGGTCTTCACTGTCCCCCTGCAGCCTATTCACAGATACAACAGGATCTGGAACCCAGGCTTGCCCAGAGGAGGAACATCTCATGGCTCTCCTCCTCGGTAGAGCCTGATTCCGAAAAGGCACACGTCCGGCTCCTTGTCCCACACGGAAGGTGGCAGCCCTGAAAGCTGTTGCTGGTCTTCACCGTCCCCCTGCAGCTTATTCACAGGCACAACAGGATTCGGGACCTGGGCATGCCCAGAGGAGGAACATCTCATGGGTCTCTTCCTTGGCAGAGCCTGATTCCGAAAAGGCACACGTCCGGCTCCTTGTCCCACACGGAAGGTGGCAGCCCTGAAAGCTGTTGCTGGTCTTCACCGTCCCCCTGCAGCCTATTCACAGGTACAACAGGATCTGGGACCCGGGCTTGCTGAGAGGAGGAACATCTCATGGCTCTCGTCCTCGGCAGAGCGTGATTCCGAAAAGGCACTCGTCCGGCTCCTTGTCCCACACGGAAGGTGGCAGCCCTGAAAGCTGTTGCTGGTCTTCACCGTCCCCCTGCAGCCTATTCACAGGCACAACAGGATTCAGGACCCGGGCATGCCCCGAGGAGGAACATCTCATGGCTCTCGTCCTCGGCAGAGCCTGATTCCGAAAAGGCACACGTCCGGCTCCTTGTCCCACACGGAAGGTGGCAGCCCTGAAAGCTGTTGCTGGTCTTCACCGTCCCCCTGCAGCCTATTCACAGGTACAACAGGATCTGGGACCCGGGCTTGCTGAGAGGAGGAACATCTCATGGCTCTCGTCCTCGGCAGAGCCTGATTCCGAAAAGGCAAACGTCCGGCTCCTTGTCCCACACGGAAGGTGGCAGCCCTGAAAGCTGTTGCTGGTCTTCACCGTCCCCCTGCAGCCTATTCACAGGCACAACAGGATCTGGGACCCGGGCATGCCCGGAGGAGGAACATCTCATGGCTCTCGTCCTCGGCAGAGTCTTATTCTGGAAAGGCACACGTCCGGCTCCTTGTCCCACACGGAAGGTGGCAGCCCTGAAAGCTGTTGCTGGTCTTCACCATCCCCCTGCAGCCTATTCACAGGCACAACAGGATTCTGGACCCGGGCATGCCCAGAGGAGGAACATCTCATGGCTCTCGTCCTCAGCAGAGCCTGATTCCGAAAAGGCACACGTCCGGCTCCTTGTCCCACACGGAAGGTGGCAGCCCTGAAAGCTGTTGCTGGTCTTCACCGTCCCCCTGCAGCCTATTCACAGGCACAACAGGATCTGGGACCCGGGCTTGCCCAGAGGAGGAACATCTCATGGCTCTCGTCCTCGGCAGAGCCTGATTCCTGAAAGGCACACGTCCGGCTCCTTGTCCCACACGGAAGGTGGCAGCCCTGAAAGCTGTTGCTGGTCTTCACCGTCCCCCTGCAGCCTATTCAGAGGCACAACAGGATTCAGAACCCGGGCATGCCCCGAGGAGGAACATCTCATGAATCTCGTCCTCGGCAGAGCCTGATTCCGAAAAGGCACACGTCCGGCTCCTTGTCCCACACGGAAGGTGGCAGCCCTGAAAGCTGTTGCTGGTCTTCACCGTCCCCCTGCAGCCTATTCACAGGCACAACAGGATTCAGGACCCGGGCATGCCCAGAGGAGGAACATCTCATGGATCTCGTCCTCGGCAGAGCCTGATTCCGAAAAGACACACGTCCGGCTCCTTGTCCCACACGGAAGGTGGCAGCCCTGAAAGCTGTTGCTGGTCTTCACCGTCCCCCTGCAGCCTATTCACAGGTACAACAGGATCTGGGACCCGGGCTTGCTGAGAGGAGGAACATCTCATGGCTCTCGTCCTCGGCAGAGCCTGATTCCGAAAAGGCACACGTCCGGCTCCTTGTCCCACACGGAAGATGGCAGCCCTGAAAGCTGTTGCTGGTCTTCACCATCCCCCTGCAGCCTATTCACAGGCACAACAGGATTCAGGACCCGGGCATGCCCCGAGGAGGAACATCTCATGGATCTCGTCCTCGGCAGAGCCTGATTCCGAAAAGACACACGTCCGGCTCCTTGTCCCACACGGAAGGTGGCAGCCCTGAAAGCTGTTGCTGGTCTTCACCGTCCCCCTGCAGCCTATTCACAGGTACAACAGGATCTGGGACCCGGGCTTGCTGAGAGGAGGAACATCTCATGGCTCTCGTCCTCGGCAGAGCCTGATTCCTGAAAGGCACACGTCCGGCTCCTTGTCCCACAAGGAAGGTGGCAGCCCTGAAAGATGTTGCTGGTCTTCACCGTCCCCCTGCAGCCTATTCACAGGCACAACAGGATCTGGGACCCGGGCTTGCCCAGAGGAGGATCTTCTCATGGATCTCGTCCTCGGCAGAGCCTGATTACGAAAAGGCACACGTCCGGCTCCTTGTCCCACACGGAAGGTGTCAGCCCTGAAAGCTGTTGCTGGTCTTCACCGTCCCCCTGCAGCCTATTCACAGGCACAACAGGATTCGGGACCTGGGCATGCCCAGAGGAGGAACATCTCATGGATCTCTTCCTCGGCAGAGCCTGATTCCGAAAAGGCACACGTCCGGCTCCTTGTCCCACACGGAAGGTGGCAGCCCTGAAAGCTGTTGCTGGTCTTCACCGTCCCCCTGCAGCCTATTCACAGGTACAACAGGATCTGGGACCCGGGCTTGCCCAGAGGAGGAACATCTCATGGCTCTCGTCCTCGGCAGAGCCTGATTCCGAAAAGGCAAACGTCCGGCTCCTTGTCCCACACGGAAGGTGGCAGCCCTGAAAGCTGTTGCTGGTCTTCACCGTCCCCCTGCAGCCTATTCACAGGCACAACAGGATCTGGGACCTGGGCATGCCCGGAGGAGTAACATCTCATGGCTCTCGTCCTCGGCAGAGTCTGATTCCTGAAAGGCACATGTCCGGCTCCTTGTCCCACACGGAAGGTGGCAGCCCTGAAAGCTGTTGCTGGTCTTCACCGTCCCCCTGCAGCCTATTCACAGGCACAACAGGATCTGGGACCCGGGCTTGCCCAGAGGAGGAACATCTCATGGCTCTCGTCCTCGGCAGAGCCTGATTCCGGAAAGGCACACGTCCGGCTCCTTGTCCCACACGGAAGGTGGCAGCCCTGAAAGCTGTTGCTGGTTTTCACCGTCCCCCTGCAGCCTATTCACAGGCACAACAGGATTCGGGACCTGGGCATGCCCAGAGGAGGAACATCTCATGGATCTCTTCCTCGGCAGAGCCTGATTCCGAAAAGGCACACGTCCGGTTCCTTGTCCCACACGGAAGGTGGCAGCCCTGAAAGCTGTTGCTGGTCTTCACCGTCCCCCTGCAGCCTATTCACAGGTACAACAGGATATGGGACCCGGGCTTGCTGAGAGGAGGAACATCTCATGGCTCTCGTCCTCGGCAGAGCCTGATTCCGAAAAGGCACACGTCCGGCTCCTTGTCCCACACGGAAGGTGGCAGCCCTGAAAGCTGTTGCTCGTCTTCACCGTCCCCCTGCAGCCTATTCACAGATACAACAGGATCTGGGACCCGGGCTTGCCCAGAGGAGGAACATCTCATGGCTCTCGTCCTCGGTAGAGCCTGATTCCGAAAAGGCACACGTCCGGCTCCTTGTCCCACACGGAAGGTGGCAGCCCTGAAAGATGTTGCTGGTCTTCACCGTCCCCCTGCAGCCTATTCACAGACACAACAGGATCTGGGACCCGGGCATGCCCAGAGGAGGAAATTCTCATGGATCTCGTCCTCGGCAGAGCCTGATTCCGAAAAGGCACACGTCCGGCTCCTTGTCCCACACGGAAGGTGGCAGCCCTGAAAGCTGTTGCTGGTCTTCACCGTCCCCCTGCAGCCTATTCAGAGGTACAACAGGATCTGGGACCCGGGCTTGCTGAGAGGAGGAACATCTCATGGCTCTCGTCCTCGGCAGAGCCTGATTCCGAAAAGGCAAACGTCCGGCTCCTTGTCCCACACGGAAGGTGGCAGCCCTGAAAGCTGTTGCTGGTCTTCACTGTCCCCCTGCAGCCTATTCACAGATACAACAGGATCTGGAACCCGGGCTTGCCCAGAGGAGGAACATCTCATGGCTCTCCTCCTCGGTAGAGCCTGATTCCGAAAAGGCACACGTCCGGCTCCTTGTCCCACACGGAAGGTGGCAGCCCTGAAAGCTGTTGCTGGTCTTCACCGTCCCCCTGCAGCCTATTCACAGGCACAACAGGATTCGGGACCTGGGCATGCCCAGAGGAGGAACATCTCATGGCTCTCGTCCTCGGCAGAGCCTGATTCCGAAAAGGCACACGTCCGGCTCCTTGTCCCACACGGAAGGTGGCAGCCCTGAAAGCTGTTGCTGGTCTTCACCGTCCCCCTGCAGCCTATTCACAGGTACAACAGGATCTGGGACCCGGGCTTGCTGAGAGGAGGAACATCTCATGGCTCTCGTCCTCGGCAGAGCCTGATTCCGAAAAGGCAAACGTCCGGCTCCTTGTCCCACACGGAAGATGGCAGCCCTGAAAGCTGTTGCTGGTCTTCACCGTCCCCCTGCAGCCTATTCACAGGCACAACAGGATCTGGGACCCGGGCATGCCCGGAGGAGGAACATCTCATGGCTCTCGTCCTCGGCAGAGTCTTATTCTGGAAAGGCACACGTCCGGCTCCTTGTCCCACACGGAAGGTGGCAGCCCTGAAAGCTGTTGCTGGTCTTCACCATCCCCCTGCAGCCTATTCACAGGCACAACAGGATTCTGGACCCGGGCATGCCCAGAGGAGGAACATCTCATGGCTCTCGTCCTCAGCAGAGCCTGATTCCGAAAAGGCACACGTCCGGCTCCTTGTCCCACACGGAAGGTGGCAGCCCTGAAAGCTGTTGCTGGTCTTCACCGTCCCCCTGCAGCCTATTCACAGGCACAACAGGATCTGGGACCCGGGCTTGCCCAGAGGAGGAACATCTCATGGCTCTCGTCCTCGGCAGAGTCTGATTCCGAAAAGGCACACGTCCGGCTCCTTGTCCCACACGGAAGGTGGCAGCCCTGAAAGCTGTTGCTGGTCTTCACCGTCCCCCTGCAGCCTATTCAGAGGCACAACAGGATTCAGGACCCGGGCATGCCCCGAGGAGGAACATCTCATGGCTCTCGTCCTCGGCAGAGCCTGATTCCGAAAAGGCACACGTCCGGCTCCTTGTCCCACACGGAAGGTGGCAGCCCTGAAAGCTGTTGCTGGTCTTCACCGTCCCCCTGCAGCCTATTCACAGGCACAACAGGATTCAGGATCCGGGCATGCCCAGAGGAGGAACATCTCATGGATCTCGTCCTCGGCAGAGCCTGATTCCGAAAAGACACACGTCCGGCTCCTTGTCCCACACGGAAGGTGGCAGCCCTGAAAGCTGTTGCTGGTCTTCACCGTCCCCCTGCAGCCTATTCACAGGCACAACAGGATCTGGGACCCGGGCTTGCTGAGAGGAGGAACATCTCATGGCTCTCTTCCTCGGCAGAGCCTCTTTCCGAAAAGGCACAAGTCCGGCTCCTTGTCCCACACGGAAGATGGCAGCCCTGAAAGCTGTTGCTGGTCTTCACCATCCCCCTGCAGCCTATTCACAGGCACAACAGGATTCAGGACCCGGGCATGCCCAGAGGAGGAACATCTCATGGATCTCGTCCTCGGCAGAGCCTGATTCCGAAAAGACACACGTCCGGCTCCTTGTCCCACACGGAAGGTGGCAGCCCTGAAAGCTGTTGCTGGTCTTCACCGTCCCCCTGCAGCCTATTCACAGGTACAACAGGATCTGGGACCCGGGCTTGCTGAGAGGAGGAACATCTCATGGTTCTCTTCCTCGGCAGAGCCTGATTCCGAAAAGGCACACGTCCGGCTCCTTGTCCCACACGGAAGGTGGCAGCCCTGAAAGATGTTGCTGGTCTTCACCGTCCCCCTGCAGCCTATTCACAGGCACAACAGGATCTGGGACCCGGGCATGCCCAGAGGAGGAACTTCTCATGGATCTCGTCCTCGGCAGAGCCTGATTACGAAAAGGCACACGTCCGGCTCCTTGTCCCACACGGAAGGTGGCAGCCCTGAAAGCTGTTGCTGGTCTTCACCGTCCCCCTGCAGCCTATTCACAGGCACAACAGGATTCGGGACCTGGGCATGCCCAGAGGAGGAACATCTCATGGATCTCTTCCTCGGCAGAGCCTGATTCCGAAAAGGCACACGTCCGGCTCCTTGTCCCACACGGAAGGTGGCAGCCCTGAAAGCTGTTGCTGGTCTTCACCGTCCCCCTGCAGCCTATTCACAGGTACAACAGGATTCAGGACCCGGGCTTGCCCAGAGGAGGAACATCTCATGGCTCTCGTCCTCGGCAGAGCCTGATTCCGAAAAGGCACACGTCCGGCTCCTTGTCCCACACGGAAGGTGGCAGCCCTGAAAGCTGTTGCTGGTCTTCACCGTCCCCCTGCAGCCTATTCACAGGCACAACAGGATCTGGGACCCGGGCATGCCCGGAGGAGTAACATCTCATGGCTCTCGTCCTCGGCAGAGTCTGATTCCTGAAAGGCACATGTCCGGCTCCTTGTCCCACACGGAAGGTGGCAGCCCTGAAAGCTGTTGCTGGTCTTCACCGTCCCCCTGCAGCCTATTCACAGGCACAACAGGATCTGGGACCCGGGCTTGCCCAGAGGAGGAACATCTCATGGCTCTCGTCCTCGGCAGAGCCTGATTCCGGAAAGGCACACGTCCGGCTCGTGTCCCACACGGAAGGTGGCAGCCCTGAAAGCTGTTGCTGGTTTTCACCGTCCCCCTGCAGCCTATTCACAGGCACAACAGTATTCGGGACCTGGGCATGCCCAGAGGAGGAACATCTCATGGATCTCTTCCTCGGCAGAGCCTGATTCCGAAAAGGCACACGTCCGGTTCCTTGTCCCACACGGAAGGTGGCAGCCCTGAAAGCTGTTGCTGGTCTTCACCGTCCCCCTGCAGCCTATTCACAGGCACAACAGGATTCGGGACCTGGGCATGCCCAGAGGAGGAACATCTCATGGATCTCTTCCTCGGCAGAGCCTGATTCCGAAAAGGCACACGTCCGGCTCCTTGTCCCACACGGAAGGTGGCAGCCCTGAAAGCTGTTGCTGGTCTTCACCGTCCCCCTGCAGCCTATTCACAGGTACAACAGGATCTGGGACCCGGGCTTGCTGAGAGGAGGAACATCTCATGGCTCTCGTCCTCGGCAGAGCCTGATTCCGAAAAGGCACACGTCCGGCTCCTTGTCCCACACGGAAGGTGGCAGCCCTGAAAGCTGTTGCTGGTCTTCACCGTCCCCCTGCAGCCTATTCACAGGTACAACAGGATCTGGGACCCGGGCTTGCCCAGAGGAGGAACATCTCATGGCTGTCTTCCTCGGCAGAGCCTCTTTCCGAAAAGGCACACGTCCGGCTCCTTGTCCCACACGGAAGGTGGCAGCCCTGAAAGCTGTTGCTGGTCTTCACCGTCCCCCTGCAGCCTATTCACAGGCACAACAGGTTATGGGAAACGGGCATGCCCAGAGGAGGAACATCTCATGGATCTCGTCGTCGGCAGAGCCTGATTCCGAAAAGGCACACGTCCGGCTCCTTGTCCCACACGGAAGGTGGCAGCCCTGAAAGCTGTTGCTGGTCTTCACCGTCCCCCTGCAGCCTATTCACAGGTACAACAGGATCTGGGACCCGGGCTTGCTGAGAGGAGGAACATCTCATGGCTCTCTTCCTCGGCAGAGCCTCTTTCCGAAAAGGCACACGTCCGGCTCCTTGTCCCACACGGAAGGTGGCAGCCCTGAAAGCTGTTGCTGGTCTTCACCGTCCCCCTGCAGCCTATTCACAGGCACAACAGGATCTGGGACCCGGGCATGCCCAGAGGAGGAACATCTCATGGATCTCGTCCTCGGCAGAGCCTGATTCCGAAAAGGCACACGTCCGGCTCCTTGTCCCACACGGAAGGTGGCAGCCCTGAAAGCTGTTGCTGGTCTTCACCGTCCCCCTGCAGCCTATTCACAGGCACAACAGGATCTGGGACCCGGGCTTGCCCAGAGGAGGAACATCTCATGGCTCTCGTCCTCGGCAGAGCCTGATTCCGAAAAGACACACGTCCGGCTCCTTGTCCCACACGGAAGGTGGCAGCCCTGAAAGCTGTTGCTGGTCTTCACCGTCCGCATGCAGCCTATAAACAGGCACAACAGGATCTGGGACCCGGGCTTGCTGAGAGGAGGAACATCTCATGGCTCTCGTCCTCGGCAGAGCCTGATTCCGAAAAGGCACACGTCCGGCTCCTTGTCCCACACGGAAGGTGGCAGCCCTGAAAGCTGTTGCTGGTCTTCACCGTCCCCCTGCAGCCTATTCACAGGTACAACAGGATCTGGGACCCGGGCTTGCCCAGAGGAGGAACATCTCATGGCTCTCGTCCTCGGCAGAGCCTGATTCCGAAAAGGCACACGTCCGGCTCCTTGTCCCACACGGAAGGTGGCAGCCCTGAAAGCTGTTGCTGGTCTTCACCGTCCCTCTGCAGCCTATTCACAGGCACAACAGTATCTGGGACCCGGGCATGCCCAGAGGAGGAACATCTCATGGATCTCGTCCTCGGCAGAGCCTGATTCCGAAAAGGCACACGTCCAGCTCCTTGTCCCACACGGAAGGTGGCAGCCCTGAAAGCTGTTGCTGGTCTTCACCGTCCCCCTGCAGCCTATTCACAGGCACAACAGGATCTGGGACCCGGGCTTGCCCAGAGGAGGAACATCTCATGGCTCTCGTCCTCGGCAGAGCCTGATTCCGAAAAGACACACGTCCGGCTCCTTGTCCCACACGGAAGGTGGCAGCCCTGAAAGCTGTTGCTGGTCTTCACCGTCCCCCTGCAGCCTATTCACAGGCACAACAGGATCTGGGACCCGGGCTTGCCCAGAGGAGGAACATCTCATGGCTCTCGTCCTCGGCAGAGCCTGATTCCGAAAAGGCACACGTCCGGCTCCTTGTCCCACACGGAAGTTGGCAGCCCTGAAAGCTGTTGCTGGTCTTCACCGTGCCCCTGCAGCCTATTCACAGGCACAACAGGATCTGGGACCTGGGCTTGCCCAGAGGAGGAACATCTCATGGCTCTCGTCCTCGGCAGAGCCTGATTCCGAAAAGGCACACGTCCGGCTCCTTGTCCCACACGGAAGTTGGCAGCCCTGAAAGCTGTTGCTGGTCTTCACCGTCCCCCTGCAGCCTATTCACAGGCACAACAGGATCTGGGACCCGGGCTTGCCCAGAGGAGGAACATCTCATGGCTCTCATCCTCGGCAGAGCCTGATTCCGAAAAGGCACACGTCCGGCTCCTTGTCCCACACGGAAGATGGCAGCCCTGAAAGCTGTTGCTGGTCTTCACCGTCCCCCTGCAGCCTATTCACAGGCACAACAGGATCTGGGACCCGGGCATGCCCGGAGGAGTAATATCTCATGGCTCTCGTCCTCGGCAGAGTCTGATTCCTGAAAGGCACATGTCCGGCTCCTTGTCCCACACGGAAGGTGGCAGCCCTGAAAGCTGTTGCTGGTCTTCACCGTCCCCCTGCATCCTATTCAGAGGCACAACAGGATTCAGGACCCGGGCATGCCCAGAGGAGGAACATCTCATGGCTCTCGTCCTCGGCAGAGCCTGATTCCGAAAAGGCACACGTCCGGCTCCTTGTCCCACACGGAAGGTGGCAGCCCTGAAAGCTGTTGCTGGTCTTCACCGTCCCCCTGCAGCCTATTCACAGGCACAACAGGATCTGGGACCCGGGCATGCCCAGAGGAGGAAATTCTCATGGATCTCGTCCTCGGCAGAGCCTGATTCCGAAAAGGCACACGTCCGGCTCCTTGTCCCACACGGAAGGTGGCAGCCCTGAAAGCTGTTGCTGGTCTTCACCGTCCCCCTGCAGCCTATTCACAGGTACAACAGGATCTGGGACCCGGGCTTGCCCAGAGGAGGAACATCTCATGGCTCTCGTCCTCGGCAGAGCCTGATTCCGAAAAGGCAAACGTCCGGCTCCTTGTCCCACACGGAAGGTGGCAGCCCTGAAAGCTGTTGCTGGTCTTCACCGTCCCCCTGCAGCCTATTCACAGGCACAACAGGATCTGGGACCCGGGCATGCCCGGAGGAGGAACATCTCATGGCTCTCGTCCTCGGCAGAGTCTGATTCCTGAAAGGCACATGTCCGGCTCCTTGTCCCACACGGAAGGTGGCAGCCCTGAAAGCTGTTGCTGGTCTTCACCATCCCCCTGCAGCCTATTCACAGGCACAACAGGATTCAGGACCCGGGCATGCCCACAGGAGGAACATCTCATGGCTCTCGTCCTCGGCAGAGCCTGATTCCGAAAAGGTACACGTCCGGCTCCTTGTCCCACACGGAAGGTGGCAGCCCTGAAAGCTGTTGCTGGTCTTCACCGTCCCCCTGCAGCCTATTCACAGGCACAACAGGATCTGGGACCCGGGCTTGCCCAGAGGAGGAACATCTCATGGCTCTCATCCTCGGCAGAGCCTGATTCCGAAAAGGCACACGTCCGGCTCCTTGTCCCACACGGAAGATGGCAGCCCTGAAAGCTGTTGCTGGTCTTCACCGTCCCCCTGCAGCCTATTCACAGGCACAACAGGATCTGGGACCCGGGCATGCCCGGAGGAGGAACATCTCATGGCTCTCGTCCTCGGCAGAGTCTGATTCCTGAAAGGCACATGTCCGGCTCCTTGTCCCACACGGAAGGTGGCAGCCCTGAAAGCTGTTGCTGGTCTTCACCGTCCCCCTGCAGCCTATTCACAGGTACAACAGGATCTGGGACCCGGGCTTGCCCAGAGGAGGAACATCTCATGGCTCTCGTCCTCGGCAGAGCCTGATTCCGAAAAGGCACACGTCCGGCTCCTTGTCCAACACGGAAGGTGGCAGCCCTGAAAGCTGTTGCTGGTCTTCACCGTCCCTCTGCAGCCTATTCACAGGCACAACAGTATCTGGGACCCGGGCATGCCCAGAGGAGGAACATCTCATGGATCTCGTTCTCGGCAGAGCCTGATTCCGAAAAGGCACACGTCCAGCTCCTTGTCCCACACGGAAGGTGGCAGCCCTGAAAGCTGTTGCTGGTCTTCACCGTCCCCCTGCAGCCTATTCACAGGCACAACAGGATCTGGGACCCGGGCTTGCTGAGAGGAGGAACATCTCATGGCTCTCGTCCTCGGCAGAGCCTGATTCCGAAAAGACACACGTCCGGCTCCTTGTCCCACACGGAAGGTGGCAGCCCTGAAAGCTGTTGCTGGTCTTCACCGTCCCCATGCAGCCTATAAACAGGCACAACAGGATCTGGGACCCGGGCTTGCCCAGAGGAGGAACATCTCATGGCTCTCGTCCTCGGCAGAGCCTGATTCCGAAAAGGCACACGTCCGGCTCCTTGTCCCACACGGAAGTTGGCAGCCCTGAAAGCTGTTGCTGGTCTTCACCGTCCCCCTGCAGCCTATTCACAGGCACAACAGGATCTGGGACCTGGGCTTGCCCAGAGGAGGAACATCTCATGGCTCTCGTCCTCGGCAGAGCCTGATTCCGAAAAGGCACACGTCCGGCTCCTTGTCCCACACGGAAGTTGGCAGCCCTGAAAGCTGTTGCTGGTCTTCACCGTCCCCCTGCAGCCTATTCACAGGCACAACAGGATCTGGGACCCAGGCTTGCCCAGAGGAGGAACATCTCATGGCTCTCATCCTCGGCAGAGCCTGATTCCGAAAAGGCACACGTCCGGCTCCTTGTCCCACACGGAAGGTGGCAGCCCTGAAAGCTGTTGCTGGTCTTCACCGTCCCCCTGCAGCCTATTCACAGGCACAACAGGATCTGGGACCCGGGCATGCCCGGAGGAGTAATATCTCATGGCTCTCGTCCTCGGCAGAGTCTGATTCCTGAAAGGCACATGTCCGGCTCCTTGTCCCACACGGAAGGTGGCAGCCCTGAAAGCTGTTGCTGGTCTTCACCATCCCCCTGCAGCCTATTCACAGGCACAACAGGATTCAGGACCCGGGCATGCCCAGAGGAGGAACATCTCATGGATCTCGTCCTCGGCAGAGCCTGATTCCGAAAAGGCACACGTCCGGCTCCTTGTCCCACACGGAAGGTGGCAGCCCTGAAAGCTGTTGCTGGTCTTCACCGTCCCCCTGCAGCCTATTCACAGGCACAACAGGATCTGGGACCCGGGCATGCCCAGAGGAGGAATATCTCATGGATCTCGTCCTCGGCAGAGCCTGATTCCGAAAAGGCACACGTCCGGCTCCTTGTCCCACACGGAAGGTGGCAGCCCTGAAAGCTGTTGCTGGTCTTCACCATCCCCCTGCAGCCTATTCACAGGCACAACAGGATTCAGGACCCGGGCATGCCCACAGGAGGAACATCTCATGGCTCTCGTCCTCGGTAGAGCCTGATTCCGAAAAGGCACACGTCCGGCTCCTTGTCCCACACGGAAGGTGGCAGCCCTGAAAGCTGTTGCTGGTCTTCACCGTCCCCCTGCAGCCTATTCACAGGCACAACAGGATCTGGGACCCGGGCTTGCCCAGAGGAGGAACATCTCATGGCTCTCATCCTCGGCAGAGCCTGATTCCGAAAAGGCACACGTCCGGCTCCTTGTCCCACACGGAAGATGGCAGCCCTGAAAGCTGTTGCTGGTCTTCACCGTCCCCCTGCAGCCTATTCACAGGCACAACAGGATCTGGGACCCGGGCATGCCCGGAGGAGGAACATCTCATGGCTCTCGTCCTCGGCAGAGTCTGATTCCTGAAAGGCACATGTCCGGCTCCTTGTCCCACACGGAAGGTGGCAGCCCTGAAAGCTGTTGCTGGTCTTCACCGTCCCCCTGCAGCCTATTCAGAGGCACAACAGGATCTGGGACCCGGGCTTGCCCAGAGGAGGAACATCTCATGGCTCTCGTCCTCGGTAGAGCCTGATTCCGAAAAGGCACACGTCCGGCTCCTTGTCCCACACGGAAGGTGGCAGCCCTGAAAGATGTTGCTGGTCTTCACCGTCCCCCTGCAGCCTATTCACAGACACAACAGGATCTGGGACCCGGGCATGCCCAGAGGAGGAAATTCTCATGGATCTCGTCCTCGGCAGAGCCTGATTCCGAAAAGGCACACGTCCGGCTCCTTGTCCCACACGGAAGGTGGCAGCCCTGAAAGCTGTTGCTGGTCTTCACCGTCCCCCTGCAGCCTATTCACAGGTACAACAGGATCTGGGACCCGGGCTTGCTGAGAGGAGGAACATCTCATGGCTCTCGTCCTCGGCAGAGCCTGATTCCGAAAAGGCAAACGTCCGGCTCCTTGTCCCACACGGAAGGTGGCAGCCCTGAAAGCTGTTGCTGGTCTTCACTGTCCCCCTGCAGCCTATTCACAGATACAACAGGATCTGGAACCCGGGCTTGCCCAGAGGAGGAACATCTCATGGCTCTCCTCCTCGGTAGAGCCTGATTCCGAAAAGGCACACGTCCGGCTCCTTGTCCCACACGGAAGATGGCAGCCCTGAAAGCTGTTGCTGGTCTTCACCGTCCCCCTGCAGCCTATTCACAGGCACAACAGGATTCGGGACCTGGGCATGCCCAGAGGAGGAACATCTCATGGCTCTCGTCCTCGGCAGAGCCTGATTCCGAAAAGGCACACGTCCGGCTCCTTGTCCCACACGGAAGATGGCAGCCCTGAAAGCTGTTGCTGGTCTTCACCGTCCCCCTGCAGCCTATTCACAGGCACAACAGGATCTGGGACCCGGGCATGCCCAGAGGAGGAACATCTCATGGCTCTCGTCCTCGGCAGAGCCTGATTCCGAAAAGGCACACGTCCGGCTCCTTGTCCCACACGGAAGGTGGCAGCCCTGAAAGCTGTTGCTGGTCTTCACCGTCCCCCTGCAGCCTATTCACAGGTACAACAGGATCTGGGACCCGGGCTTGCTGAGAGGAGGAACATCTCATGGCTCTCGTCCTCGGCAGAGCCTGATTCCGAAAAGGCAAACGTCCGGCTCCTTGTCCCACACGGAAGGTGGCAGCCCTGAAAGCTGTTGCTGGTCTTCACCGTCCCCCTGCAGCCTATTCACAGGCACAACAGGATCTGGGACCCGGGCATGCCCGGAGGAGGAACATCTCATGGCTCTCGTCCTCGGCAGAGTCTGATTCCTGAAAGGCACATGTCCGGCTCCTTGTCCCACACGGAAGGTGGCAGCCCTGAAAGCTGTTGCTGGTCTTCACCATCCCCCTGCAGCCTATTCACAGGCACAACAGGATTCAGGACCCGGGCATGCCCACAGGAGGAACATCTCATGGCTCTCGTCCTCGGCAGAGCCTGATTCCGAAAAGGTACACGTCCGGCTCCTTGTCCCACACGGAAGGTGGCAGCCCTGAAAGCTGTTGCTGGTCTTCACCGTCCCCCTGCAGCCTATTCACAGGCACAACAGGATCTGGGACCCGGGCTTGCCCAGAGGAGGAACATCTCATGGCTCTCATCCTCGGCAGAGCCTGATTCCGAAAAGGCACACGTCCGGCTCCTTGTCCCACACGGAAGATGGCAGCCCTGAAAGCTGTTGCTGGTCTTCACCGTCCCCCTGCAGCCTATTCACAGGCACAACAGGATCTGGGACCCGGGCATGCCCGGAGGAGGAACATCTCATGGCTCTCGTCCTCGGCAGAGTCTGATTCCTGAAAGGCACATGTCCGGCTCCTTGTCCCACACGGAAGGTGGCAGCCCTGAAAGCTGTTGCTGGTCTTCACCGTCCCCCTGCAGCCTATTCACAGGTAAAACAGGATCTGGGACCCGGGCTTGCCCAGAGGAGGAACATCTCATGGCTCTCGTCCTCGGCAGAGCCTGATTCCGAAAAGGCACACGTCCGGCTCCTTGTCCAACACGGAAGGTGGCAGCCCTGAAAGCTGTTGCTGGTCTTCACCGTCCCTCTGCAGCCTATTCACAGGCACAACAGTATCTGGGACCCGGGCATGCCCAGAGGAGGAACATCTCATGGATCTCGTCCTCGGCAGAGCCTGATTCCGAAAAGGCACACGTCCAGCTCCTTGTCCCACACGGAAGGTGGCAGCCCTGAAAGCTGTTGCTGGTCTTCACCGTCCCCCTGCAGCCTATTCACAGGCACAACAGGATCTGGGACCCGGGCTTGCTGAGAGGAGGAACATCTCATGGCTCTCGTCCTCGGCAGAGCCTGATTCCGAAAAGGCACACGTCCGGCTCCTTGTCCCACACGGAAGGTGGCAGCCCTGAAAGCTGTTGCTGGTCTTCACCATCCCCCTGCAGCCTATAAACAGGCACAACAGGATCTGGGACCCGGGCTTGCCCAGAGGAGGAACATCTCATGGCTCTCGTCCTCGGCAGAGCCTGATTCCGAAAAGGCACACGTCCGGCTCCTTGTCCCACACGGAAGTTGGCAGCCCTGAAAGCTGTTGCTGGTCTTCACCGTCCCCCTGCAGCCTATTCACAGGCACAACAGGATCTGGGACCTGGGCTTGCCCAGAGGAGGAACATCTCATGGCTCTCGTCCTCGGCAGAGCCTGATTCCGAAAAGGCACACGTCCGGCTCCTTGTCCCACACGGAAGTTGGCAGCCCTGAAAGCTGTTGCTGGTCTTCACCGTCCCCCTGCAGCCTATTCACAGGCACAACAGGATCTGGGACCCAGGCTTGCCCAGAGGAGGAACATCTCATGGCTCTCATCCTCGGCAGAGCCTGATTCCGAAAAGGCACACGTCCGGCTCCTTGTCCCACACGGAAGATGGCAGCCCTGAAAGCTGTTGCTGGTCTTCACCGTCCCCCTGCAGCCTATTCACAGGCACAACAGGATCTGGGACCCGGGCATGCCCGGAGGAGTAATATCTCATGGCTCTCGTCCTCGGCAGAGTCTGATTCCTGAAAGGCACATGTCCGGCTCCTTGTCCCACACGGAAGGTGGCAGCCCTGAAAGCTGTTGCTGGTCTTCACCATCCCCCTGCAGCCTATTCACAGGCACAACAGGATTCAGGACCCGGGCATGCCCAGAGGAGGAACATCTCATGGATCTCGTCCTCGGCAGAGCCTGATTCCGAAAAGGCACACGTCCGGCTCCTTGTCCCACACGGAAGGTGGCAGCCCTGAAAGCTGTTGCTGGTCTTCACCGTCCCCCTGCAGCCTATTCACAGGCACAACAGGATCTGGGACCCGGGCATGCCCAGAGGAGGAATATCTCATGGATCTCGTCCTCGGCAGAGCCTGATTCCGAAAAGGCACACGTCCGGCTCCTTGTCCCACACGGAAGGTGGCAGCCCTGAAAGCTGTTGCTGGTCTTCACCATCCCCCTGCAGCCTATTCACAGGCACAACAGGATTCAGGACCCGGGCATGCCCACAGGAGGAACATCTCATGGCTCTCATCCTCGGCAGAGCCTGATTCCGAAAAGGCACACGTCCGGCTCCTTGTCCCACACGGAAGTTGGCAGCCCTGAAAGCTGTTGCTGGTCTTCACCGTCCCCCTGCAGCCTATTCACAGGCACAACAGGATCTGGGACCCGGGCATGCCCGGAGGAGTAATATCTCATGGCTCTCGTCCTCGGCAGAGTCTGATTCCTGAAAGGCACATGTCCGGCTCCTTGTCCCACACGGAAGGTGGCAGCCCTGAAAGCTGTTGCTGGTCTTCACCATCCCCCTGCAGCCTATTCACAGGCACAACAGGATTCAGGACCCGGGCATGCCCAGAGGAGGAACATCTCATGGATCTCGTCCTCGGCAGAGCCTGATTCCGAAAAGGCACACGTCCGGCTCCTTGTCCCACACGGAAGGTGGCAGCCCTGAAAGCTGTTGCTGGTCTTCACCATCCCCCTGCAGCCTATTCACAGGCACAACAGGATTCAGGACCCGGGCATGCCCACAGGAGGAACATCTCATGGCTCTCGTCCTCGGTAGAGCCTGATTCCGAAAAGGCACACGTCCGGCTCCTTGTCCCACACGGAAGGTGGCAGCCCTGAAAGCTGTTGCTGGTCTTCACCGTCCCCCTGCAGCCTATTCACAGGCACAACAGGATCTGGGACCCGGGCTTGCCCAGAGGAGGAACATCTCATGGCTCTCATCCTCGGCAGAGCCTGATTCCGAAAAGGCACACGTCCGGCTCCTTGTCCCACACGGAAGATGGCAGCCCTGAAAGCTGTTGCTGGTCTTCACCGTCCCCCTGCAGCCTATTCACAGGCACAACAGGATCTGGGACCCGGGCATGCCCGGAGGAGGAACATCTCATGGCTCTCGTCCTCGGCAGAGTCTGATTCCTGAAAGGCACATGTCCGGCTCCTTGTCCCACACGGAAGGTGGCAGCCCTGAAAGCTGTTGCTGGTCTTCACCGTCCCCCTGCAGCCTATTCAGAGGCACAACAGGATCTGGGACCCGGGCTTGCCCAGAGGAGGAACATCTCATGGCTCTCGTCCTCGGTAGAGCCTGATTCCGAAAAGGCACACGTCCGGCTCCTTGTCCCACACGGAAGGTGGCAGCCCTGAAAGCTGTTGCTGGTCTTCACCGTCCCCCTGCAGCCTATTCACAGACACAACAGGATCTGGGACCCGGGCATGCCCAGAGGAGGAAATTCTCATGGATCTCGTCCTCGGCAGAGCCTGATTCCGAAAAGGCACACGTCCGGCTCCTTGTCCCACACGGAAGGTGGCAGCCCTGAAAGCTGTTGCTGGTCTTCACCGTCCCCCTGCAGCCTATTCACAGGTACAACAGGATCTGGGACCCGGGCTTGCTGAGAGGAGGAACATCTCATGGCTCTCGTCCTCGGCAGAGCCTGATTCCGAAAAGGCAAACGTCCGGCTCCTTGTCCCACACGGAAGGTGGCAGCCCTGAAAGCTGTTGCTGGTCTTCACTGTCCCCCTGCAGCCTATTCACAGATACAACAGGATCTGGAACCCGGGCTTGCCCAGAGGAGGAACATCTCATGGCTCTCCTCCTCGGTAGAGCCTGATTCCGAAAAGGCACACGTCCGGCTCCTTGTCCCACACCGAAGATGGCAGCCCTGAAAGCTGTTGCTGGTCTTCACCGTCCCCCTGCAGCCTATTCACAGGCACAACAGGATTCGGGACCTGGGCATGCCCAGAGGAGGAACATCTCATGGCTCTCGTCCTCGGCAGAGCCTGATTCCGAAAAGGCACACGTCCGGCTCCTTGTCCCACACGGAAGGTGGCAGCCCTGAAAGCTGTTGCTGGTCTTCACCGTCCCCCTGCAGCCTATTCACAGGCACAACAGGATCTGGGACCCGGGCATGCCCAGAGGAGGAACATCTCATGGCTCTCGTCCTCGGCAGAGCCTGATTCCGAAAAGGCACACGTCCGGCTCCTTGTCCCACACGGAAGGTGGCAGCCCTGAAAGCTGTTGCTGGTCTTCACCGTCCCCCTGCAGCCTATTCACAGGCACAACAGGATTCAGGACCCGGGCATGCCCACAGGAGGAACATCTCATGGCTCTCGTCCTCGGCAGAGCCTGATTCCGAAAAGGTACACGTCCGGCTCCTTGTCCCACACGGAAGGTGGCAGCCCTGAAAGCTGTTGCTGGTCTTCACCGTCCCCCTGCAGCCTATTCACAGGCACAACAGGATCTGGGACCCGGGCTTGCCCAGAGGAGGAACATCTCATGGCTCTCATCCTCGGCAGAGCCTGATTCCGAAAAGGCACACGTCCGGCTCCTTGTCCCACACGGAAGATGGCAGCCCTGAAAGCTGTTGCTGGTCTTCACCGTCCCCCTGCAGCCTATTCACAGGCACAACAGGATCTGGGACCCGGGCATGCCCGGAGGAGGAACATCTCATGGCTCTCGTCCTCGGCAGAGTCTGATTCCTGAAAGGCACATGTCCGGCTCCTTGTCCCACACGGAAGGTGGCAGCCCTGAAAGCTGTTGCTGGTCTTCACCGTCCCCCTGCAGCCTATTCACAGGTACAACAGGATCTGGGACCCGGGCTTGCCCAGAGGAGGAACATCTCATGGCTCTCGTCCTCGGCAGAGCCTGATTCCGAAAAGGCACACGTCCGGCTCCTTGTCCAACACGGAAGGTGGCAGCCCTGAAAGCTGTTGCTGGTCTTCACCGTCCCTCTGCAGCCTATTCACAGGCACAACAGTATCTGGGACCCGGGCATGCCCAGAGGAGGAACATCTAATGGATCTCGTCCTCGGCAGAGCCTGATTCCGAAAAGGCACACGTCCAGCTCCTTGTCCCACACGGAAGGTGGCAGCCCTGAAAGCTGTTGCTGGTCTTCACCGTCCCCCTGCAGCCTATTCACAGGCACAACAGGATCTGGGACCCGGGCTTGCTGAGAGGAGGAACATCTCATGGCTCTCGTCCTCGGCAGAGCCTGATTCCGAAAAGACACACGTCGGCTCCTTGTCCCACACGGAAGGTGGCAGCCCTGAAAGCTGTTGCTGGTCTTCACCGTCCCCATGCAGCCTATAAACAGGCACAACAGGATCTGGGACCCGGGCTTGCCCAGAGGAGGAACATCTCATGGCTCTCGTCCTCGGCAGAGCCTGATTCCGAAAAGGCACACGTCCGGCTCCTTGTCCCACACGGAAGTTGGCAGCCCTGAAAGCTGTTGCTGGTCTTCACCGTCCCCCTGCAGCCTATTCACAGGCACAACAGGATCTGGGACCTGGGCTTGCCCAGAGGAGGAACATCTCATGGATCTCGTCCTCGGCAGAGCCTGATTCCGAAAAGGCACACGTCCGGCTCCTTGTCCCACACGGAAGTTGGCAGCCCTGAAAGCTGTTGCTGGTCTTCACCGTCCCCCTGCAGCCTATTCACAGGCACAACAGGATCTGGGACCCAGGCTTGCCCAGAGGAGGAACATCTCATGGCTCTCATCCTCGGCAGAGCCTGATTCCGAAAAGGCACACGTCCGGCTCCTTGTCCCACACGGAAGATGGCAGCCCTGAAAGCTGTTGCTGGTCTTCACCGTCCCCCTGCAGCCTATTCACAGGCACAACAGGATCTGGGACCCGGGCATGCCCGGAGGAGTAATATCTCATGGCTCTCGTCCTCGGCAGAGTCTGATTCCTGAAAGGCACATGTCCGGCTCCTTGTCCCACACGGAAGGTGGCAGCCCTGAAAGCTGTTGCTGGTCTTCACCATCCCCCTGCAGCCTATTCACAGGCACAACAGGATTCAGGACCCGGGCATGCCCAGAGGAGGAACATCTCATGGATCTCGTCCTCGGCAGAGCCTGATTCCGAAAAGGCACACGTCCGGCTCCTTGTCCCACACGGAAGGTGGCAGCCCTGAAAGCTGTTGCTGGTCTTCACCGTCCCCCTGCAGCCTATTCACAGGCACAACAGGATCTGGGACCCGGGCATGCCCAGAGGAGGAATATCTCATGGATCTCGTCCTCGGCAGAGCCTGATTCCGAAAAGGCACACGTCCGGCTCCTTGTCCCACACGGAAGGTGGCAGCCCTGAAAGCTGTTGCTGGTCTTCACCATCCCCCTGCAGCCTATTCACAGGCACAACAGGATTCAGGACCCGGGCATGCCCACAGGAGGAACATCTCATGGCTCTCGTCCTCGGTAGAGCCTGATTCCGAAAAGGCACACGTCCGGCTCCTTGTCCCACACGGAAGGTGGCAGCCCTGAAAGCTGTTGCTGGTCTTCACCGTCCCCCTGCAGCCTATTCACAGGCACAACAGGATCTGGGACCCGGGCTTGCCCAGAGGAGGAACATCTCATGGCTCTCATCCTCGGCAGAGCCTGATTCCGAAAAGGCACACGTCCGGCTCCTTGTCCCACACGGAAGATGGCAGCCCTGAAAGCTGTTGCTGGTCTTCACCGTCCCCCTGCAGCCTATTCAGAGGCACAACAGGATCTGGGACCCGGGCTTGCCCAGAGGAGGAACATCTCATGGCTCTCGTCCTCGGCAGAGCCTGATTCCGAAAAGGCACACGTCCGGCTCCTTGTCCCACACGGAAGGTGGCAGCCCTGAAAGATGTTGCTGGTCTTCACCGTCCCCCTGCAGCCTATTCACAGACACAACAGGATCTGGGACCCGGGCATGCCCAGAGGAGGAAATTCTCATGGATCTCGTCCTCGGCAGAGCCTGATTCCGAAAAGGCACACGTCCGGCTCCTTGTCCCACACAGAAGGTGGCAGCCCTGAAAGCTGTTGCTGGTCTTCACCGTCCCCCTGCAGCCTATTCACAGGTACAACAGGATCTGGGACCCGGGCTTGCTGAGAGGAGGAACATGTCATGGCTCTCGTCCTCGGCAGAGCCTGATTCCGAAAAGGCACACGTCCGGCTCCTTGTCCCACACGGAAGGTGGCAGCCCTGAAAGCTGTTGCTGGTCTTCACCGTCCCCCTGCAGCCTATTCACAGACACAACAGGATCTGGGACCCGGGCTTGCCCAGAGGAGGAACATCTCATGGCTCTCGTCCTCGGCAGAGCCTGATTCCGAAAAGACACACGTCCGGCTCCTTGTCCCACACGGAAGGTGGCAGCCCTGAAAGCTGTTGCTGGTCTTCACCGTCCGCATGCAGCCTATAAACAGGCACAACAGGATCTGGGACCCGGGCTTGCTGAGAGGAGGAACATCTCATGGCTCTCGTCCTCGGCAGAGCCTGATTCCGAAAAGGCACACGTCCGGCTCCTTGTCCCACACGGAAGGTGGCAGCCCTGAAAGCTGTTGCTGGTCTTCACCGTCCCCCTGCAGCCTATTCACAGGTACAACAGGATCTGGGACCCGGGCTTGCCCAGAGGAGGAACATCTCATGGCTCTCGTCCTCGGCAGAGCCTGATTCCGAAAAGGCACACGTCCGGCTCCTTGTCCCACACGGAAGGTGGCAGCCCTGAAAGCTGTTGCTGGTCTTCACCGTCCCTCTGCAGCCTATTCACAGGCACAACAGTATCTGGGACCCGGGCATGCCCAGAGGAGGAACATCTCATGGATCTCGTCCTCGGCAGAGCCTGATTCCGAAAAGGCACACGTCCAGCTCCCTGTCCCACACGGAAGGTGGCAGCCCTGAAAGCTGTTGCTGGTCTTCACCGTCCCCCTGCAGCCTATTCACAGGCACAACAGGATCTGGGACCCGGGCTTGCCCAGAGGAGGAACATCTCATGGCTCTCGTCCTCGGCAGAGCCTGATTCCGAAAAGACACACGTCCGGCTCCTTGTCCCACACGGAAGGTGGCAGCCCTGAAAGCTGTTGCTGGTCTTCACCGTCCCCCTGCAGCCTATTCACAGGCACAACAGGATCTGGGACCCGGGCTTGCCCAGAGGAGGAACATCTCATGGCTCTCGTCCTCGGCAGAGCCTGATTCCGAAAAGGCACACGTCCGGCTCCTTGTCCCACACGGAAGTTGGCAGCCCTGAAAGCTGTTGCTGGTCTTCACCGTCCCCCTGCAGCCTATTCACAGGCACAACAGGATCTGGGACCTGGGCTTGCCCAGAGGAGGAACATCTCATGGCTCTCGTCCTCGGCAGAGCCTGATTCCGAAAAGGCACACGTCCGGCTCCTTGTCCCACACGGAAGTTGGCAGCCCTGAAAGCTGTTGCTGGTCTTCACCGTCCCCCTGCAGCCTATTCACAGGCACAACAGGATCTGGGACCCGGGCTTGCCCAGAGGAGGAACATCTCATGGCTCTCATCCTCGGCAGAGCCTGATTCCGAAAAGGCACACGTCCGGCTCCTTGTCCCACACGGAAGATGGCAGCCCTGAAAGCTGTTGCTGGTCTTCACCGTCCCCCTGCAGCCTATTCACAGGCACAACAGGATCTGGGACCCGGGCATGCCCGGAGGAGTAATATCTCATGGCTCTCGTCCTCGGCAGAGTCTGATTCCTGAAAGGCACATGTCCGGCTCCTTGTCCCACACGGAAGGTGGCAGCCCTGAAAGCTGTTGCTGGTCTTCACCGTCCCCCTGCATCCTATTCAGAGGCACAACAGGATTCAGGACCCGGGCATGCCCAGAGGAGGAACATCTCATGGCTCTCGTCCTCGGCAGAGCCTGATTCCGAAAAGGCACACGTCCGGCTCCTTGTCCCACACGGAAGGTGGCAGCCCTGAAAGCTGTTGCTGGTCTTCACCGTCCCCCTGCAGCCTATTCACAGGCACAACAGGATCTGGGACCCGGGCATGCCCAGAGGAGGAATATCTCATGGATCTCGTCCTCGGCAGAGCCTGATTCCGAAAAGGCACACGTCCGGCTCCTTGTCCCACACGGAAGGTGGCAGCCCTGAAAGCTGTTGCTGGTCTTCACCGTCCCCCTGCAGCCTATTCACAGGTACAACAGGATCTGGGACCCGGGCTTGCCCAGAGGAGGAACATCTCATGGCTCTCGTCCTCGGCAGAGCCTGATTCCGAAAAGGCAAACGTCCGGCTCCTTGTCCCACACGGAAGGTGGCAGCCCTGAAAGCTGTTGCTGGTCTTCACCGTCCCCCTGCAGCCTATTCACAGGCACAACAGGATCTGGGACCCGGGCATGCCCGGAGGAGGAACATCTCATGGCTCTCGTCCTCGGCAGAGTCTGATTCCTGAAAGGCACATGTCCGGCTCCTTGTCCCACACGGAAGGTGGCAGCCCTGAAAGCTGTTGCTGGTCTTCACCATCCCCCTGCAGCCTATTCACAGGCACAACAGGATTCAGGACCCGGGCATGCCCACAGGAGGAACATCTCATGGCTCTCGTCCTCGGCAGAGCCTGATTCCGAAAAGGTACACGTCCGGCTCCTTGTCCCACACGGAAGGTGGCAGCCCTGAAAGCTGTTGCTGGTCTTCACCGTCCCCCTGCAGCCTATTCACAGGCACAACAGGATCTGGGACCCGGGCTTGCCCAGAGGAGGAACATCTCATGGCTCTCATCCTCGGCAGAGCCTGATTCCGAAAAGGCACACGTCCGGCTCCTTGTCCCACACGGAAGATGGCAGCCCTGAAAGCTGTTGCTGGTCTTCACCGTCCCCCTGCAGCCTATTCACAGGCACAACAGGATCTGGGACCCGGGCATGCCCGGAGGAGGAACATCTCATGGCTCTCGTACTCGGCAGAGTCTGATTCCTGAAAGGCACATGTCCGGCTCCTTGTCCCACACGGAAGGTGGCAGCCCTGAAAGCTGTTGCTGGTCTTCACCGTCCCCCTGCAGCCTATTCACAGGTACAACAGGATCTGGGACCCGGGCTTGCCCAGAGGAGGAACATCTCATGGCTCTCGTCCTCGGCAGAGCCTGATTCCGAAAAGGCACACGTCCGGCTCCTTGTCCAACACGGAAGGTGGCAGCCCTGAAAGCTGTTGCTGGTCTTCACCGTCCCTCTGCAGCCTATTCACAGGCACAACAGTATCTGGGACCCGGGCATGCCCAGAGGAGGAACATCTCATGGATCTCGTTCTCGGCAGAGCCTGATTCCGAAAAGGCACACGTCCAGCTCCTTGTCCCACACGGAAGGTGGCAGCCCTGAAAGCTGTTGCTGGTCTTCACCGTCCCCCTGCAGCCTATTCACAGGCACAACAGGATCTGGGACCCGGGCTTGCTGAGAGGAGGAACATCTCATGGCTCTCGTCCTCGGCAGAGCCTGATTCCGAAAAGACACACGTCCGGCTCCTTGTCCCACACGGAAGGTGGCAGCCCTGAAAGCTGTTGCTGGTCTTCACCGTCCCCATGCAGCCTATAAACAGGCACAACAGGATCTGGGACCCGGGCTTGCCCAGAGGAGGAACATCTCATAGCTCTCGTCCTCGGCAGAGCCTGATTCCGAAAAGGCACACGTCCGGCTCCTTGTCCCACACGGAAGGTGGCAGCCCTGAAAGCTGTTGCTGGTCTTCACCGTCCCCCTGCAGCCTATTCACAGGCACAACAGGATCTGGGACGCGGGCTTGCCCAGAGGAGGAACATCTCATGGATCTCATCCTCGGCAGAGCCTGATTCCGAAAAGGCACACGTCCGGCTCCTTGTCCCACACGGAAGTTGGCAGCCCTGAAAGCTGTTGCTGGTCTTCACCTTCCCCCTGCAGCCTATTCACAGGCACAACAGGATTCGGGACCTGGGCATGCCCAGAGGAGGAACATCTCATGGATCTCTTCCTCGGCAGAGCCTGATTCCGAAAAGGCACACGTCCGGCTCCTTGTCCCACACGGAAGATGGCAGCCCTGAAAGCTGTTGCTGGTCTTCACCGTCCCCCTGCAGCCTATTCACAGGCACAACAGGATCTGGGACCCGGGCATGCCCGGAGGAGTAATATCTCATGGCTCTCGTCCTCGGCAGAGTCTGATTCCTGAAAGGCACATGTCCGGCTCCTTGTCCCACACGGAAGGTGGCAGCCCTGAAAGCTGTTGCTGGTCTTCACCGTCCCCCTGCAGCCTATTCACAGGCACAACAGGATCTGGGACCCGGGCATGCCCAGAGGAGGAATATCTCATGGATCTCGTCCTCGGCAGAGCCTGATTCCGAAAAGGCACACGTCCGGCTCCTTGTCCCACACGGAAGGTGGCAGCCCTGAAAGCTGTTGCTGGTCTTCACCATCCCCCTGCAGCCTATTCACAGGCACAACAGGATTCTGGACCCGGGCATGCCCACAGGAGGAACATCTCATGGCTCTCGTCCTCGGTAGAGCCTGATTCCGAAAAGGCACACGTCCGGCTCCTTGTCCCACACGGAAGGTGGCAGCCCTGAAAGCTGTTGCTGGTCTTCACCGTCCCCCTGCAGCCTATTCACAGGCACAACAGGATCTGGGACCCGGGCTTGCCCAGAGGAGGAACATCTCATGGCTCTCATCCTCGGCAGAGCCTGATCCGAAAAGGCACACGTCCGGCTCCTTGTCCCACACGGAAGATGGCAGCCCTGAAAGCTGTTGCTGGTCTTCACCGTCCCCCTGCAGCCTATTCACAGGCACAACAGGATCTGGGACCCGGGCATGCCCGGAGGAGGAACATCTCATGGCTCTCGTCCTCGGCAGAGTCTGATTCCTGAAAGGCACATGTCCGGCTCCTTGTCCCACACGGAAGGTGGCAGCCCTGAAAGCTGTTGCTGGTCTTCACCGTCCCCCTGCAGCCTATTCAGAGGCACAACAGGATCTGGGACCCGGGCTTGCCCAGAGGAGGAACATCTCATGGCTCTCGTCCTCGGTAGAGCCTGATTCCGAAAAGGCACACGTCCGGCTCCTTGTCCCACACGGAAGGTGGCAGCCCTGAAAGATGTTGCTGGTCTTCACCGTCCCCCTGCAGCCTATTCACAGACACAACAGGATCTGGGACCCGGGCATGCCCAGAGGAGGAAATTCTCATGGATCTCGTCCTCGGCAGAGCCTGATTCCGAAAAGGCACACGTCCGGCTCCTTGTCCCACACGGAAGGTGGCAGCCCTGAAAGCTGTTGCTGGTCTTCACCGTCCCCCTGCAGCCTATTCACAGGTACAACAGGATCTGGGACCCGGGCTTGCTGAGAGGAGGAACATCTCATGGCTCTCGTCCTCGGCAGAGCCTGATTCCGAAAAGGCAAACGTCCGGCTCCTTGTCCCACACGGAAGGTGGCAGCCCTGAAAGCTGTTGCTGGTCTTCACTGTCCCCCTGCAGCCTATTCACAGATACAACAGGATCTGGAACCCGGGCTTGCCCAGAGGAGGAACATCTCATGGCTCTCCTCCTCGGTAGAGCCTGATTCCGAAAAGGCACACGTCCGGCTCCTTGTCCCACACGGAAGATGGCAGCCCTGAAAGCTGTTGCTGGTCTTCACCGTCCCCCTGCAGCCTATTCACAGGCACAACAGGATTCGGGACCTGGGCATGCCCTGAGGAGGAACATCTCATGGCTCTCGTCCTCGGCAGAGCCTGATTCCGAAAAGGCACACGTCCGGCTCCTTGTCCCACACGGAAGGTGGCAGCCCTGAAAGCTGTTGCTGGTCTTCACCGTCCCCCTGCAGCCTATTCACAGGCACAACAGTATCTGGGACCCGGGCATGCCCAGAGGAGGAACATCTCATGGCTCTCGTCCTCGGCAGAGCCTGATTCCGAAAAGGCACACGTCCGGCTCCTTGTCCCACACGGAAGGTGGCAGCCCTGAAAGCTGTTGCTGGTCTTCACCGTCCCCCTGCAGCCTATTCACAGGTACAACAGGATCTGGGACCCGGGCTTGCTGAGAGGAGGAACATCTCATGGCTCTCGTCCTCGGCAGAGCCTGATTCCGAAAAGGCAAACGTCCGGCTCCTTGTCCCACACGGAAGGTGGCAGCCCTGAAAGCTGTTGCTGGTCTTCACCGTCCCCCTGCAGCCTATTCACAGGCACAACAGGATCTGGGACCCGGGCATGCCCGGAGGAGGAACATCTCATGGCTCTCGTCCTCGGCAGAGTCTGATTCCTGAAAGGCACATGTCCGGCTCCTTGTCCCACACGGAAGGTGGCAGCCCTGAAAGCTGTTGCTGGTCTTCACCATCCCCCTGCAGCCTATTCACAGGCACAACAGGATTCAGGACCCGGGCATGCCCACAGGAGGAACATCTCATGGCTCTCGTCCTCGGCAGAGCCTGATTCCGAAAAGGTACACGTCCGGCTCCTTGTCCCACACGGAAGGTGGCAGCCCTGAAAGCTGTTGCTGGTCTTCACCGTCCCCCTGCAGCCTATTCACAGGCACAAGAGGATCTGGGACCCGGGCTTGCCCAGAGGAGGAACATCTCATGGCTCTCATCCTCGGCAGAGCCTGATTCCGAAAAGGCACACGTCCGGCTCCTTGTCCCACACGGAAGATGGCAGCCCTGAAAGCTGTTGCTGGTCTTCACCGTCCCCCTGCAGCCTATTCACAGGCACAACAGGATCTGGGACCCGGGCATGCCCGGAGGAGGAACATCTCATGGCTCTCGTCCTCGGCAGAGTCTGATTCCTGAAAGGCACATGTCCGGCTCCTTGTCCCACACGGAAGGTGGCAGCCCTGAAAGCTGTTGCTGGTCTTCACCGTCCCCCTGCAGCCTATTCACAGGTAAAACAGGATCTGGGACCCGGGCTTGCCCAGAGGAGGAACATCTCATGGCTCTCGTCCTCGGCAGAGCCTGATTCCGAAAAGGCACACGTCCGGCTCCTTGTCCCACACGGAAGGTGGCAGCCCTGAAAGCTGTTGCTGGTCTTCACCGTCCCTCTGCAGCCTATTCACAGGCACAACAGTATCTGGGACCCGGGCATGCCCAGAGGAGGAACATCTCATGGATCTCGTCCTCGGCAGAGCCTGATTCCGAAAAGGCACACGTCCAGCTCCTTGTCCCACACGGAAGGTGGCAGCCCTGAAAGCTGTTGCTGGTCTTCACCGTCCCCCTGCAGCCTATTCACAGGCACAACAGGATCTGGGACCCGGGCTTGCTGAGAGGAGGAACATCTCATGGCTCTCGTCCTCGGCAGAGCGTGATTCCGAAAAGACACACGTCCGGCTCCTTGTCCCACACGGAAGGTGGCAGCCCTGAAAGCTGTTGCTGGTCTTCACCGTCCCCCTGCAGCCTATAAACAGGCACAACAGGATCTGGGACCCGGGCTTGCCCAGAGGAGGAACATCTCATGGCTCTCGTCCTCGGCAGAGCCTGATTCCGAAAAGGCACACGTCCGGCTCCTTGTCCCACACGGAAGTTGGCAGCCCTGAAAGCTGTTGCTGGTCTTCACCGTCCCCCTGCAGCCTATTCACAGGCACAACAGGATCTGGGACCTGGGCTTGCCCAGAGGAGGAACATCTCATGGCTCTCGTCCTCGGCAGAGCCTGATTCCGAAAAGGCACACGTCCGGCTCCTTGTCCCACACGGAAGTTGGCAGCCCTGAAAGCTGTTGCTGGTCTTCACCGTCCCCCTGCAGCCTATTCACAGGCACAACAGGATCTGGGACCCAGGCTTGCCCAGAGGAGGAACATCTCATGGCTCTCATCCTCGGCAGAGCCTGATTCCGAAAAGGCACACGTCCGGCTCCTTGTCCCACACGGAAGATGGCAGCCCTGAAAGCTGTTGCTGGTCTTCACCGTCCCCCTGCAGCCTATTCACAGGCACAACAGGATCTGGGACCCGGGCATGCCCGGAGGAGTAATATCTCATGGCTCTCGTCCTCGGCAGAGTCTGATTCCTGAAAGGCACATGTCCGGCTCCTTGTCCCACACGGAAGGTGGCAGCCCTGAAAGCTGTTGCTGGTCTTCACCATCCCCCTGCAGCCTATTCACAGGCACAACAGGATTCAGGACCCGGGCATGCCCAGAGGAGGAACATCTCATGGATCTCGTCCTCGGCAGAGCCTGATTCCGAAAAGGCACACGTCCGGCTCCTTGTCCCACACGGAAGGTGGCAGCCCTGAAAGCTGTTGCTGGTCTTCACCGTCCCCCTGCAGCCTATTCACAGGCACAACAGGATCTGGGACCCGGGCATGCCCAGAGGAGGAATATCTCATGGATCTCGTCCTCGGCAGAGCCTGATTCCGAAAAGGCACACGTCCGGCTCCTTGTCCCACACGGAAGGTGGCAGCCCTGAAAGCTGTTGCTGGTCTTCACCATCCCCCTGCAGCCTATTCACAGGCACAACAGGATTCAGGACCCGGGCATGCCCACAGGAGGAACATCTCATGGCTCTCATCCTCGGCAGAGCCTGATTCCGAAAAGGCACACGTCCGGCTCCTTGTCCCACACGGAAGATGGCAGCCCTGAAAGCTGTTGCTGGTCTTCACCGTCCCCCTGCAGCCTATTCACAGGCACAACAGGATCTGGGACCCGGGCATGCCCGGAGGAGTAATATCTCATGGCTCTCGTCCTCGGCAGAGTCTGATTCCTGAAAGGCACATGTCCGGCTCCTTGTCCCACACGGAAGGTGGCAGCCCTGAAAGCTGTTGCTGGTCTTCACCGTCCCCCTGCAGCCTATAAACAGGCACAACAGGATCTGGGACCCGGGCTTGCCCAGAGGAGGAACATCTCATGGCTCTCGTCCTCGGCAGAGCCTGATTCCGAAAAGGCACACGTCCGGCTCCTTGTCCCACACGGAAGTTGGCAGCCCTGAAAGCTGTTGCTGGTCTTCACCGTCCCCCTGCAGCCTATTCACAGGCACAACAGGATCTGGGACCTGGGCTTGCCCAGAGGAGGAACATCTCATGGCTCTCGTCCTCGGCAGAGCCTGATTCCGAAAAGGCACACGTCCGGCTCCTTGTCCCACACGGAAGTTGGCAGCCCTGAAAGCTGTTGCTGGTCTTCACCGTCCCCCTGCAGCCTATTCACAGGCACAACAGGATCTGGGACCCAGGCTTGCCCAGAGGAGGAACATCTCATGGCTCTCATCCTCGGCAGAGCCTGATTCCGAAAAGGCACACGTCCGGCTCCTTGTCCCACACGGAAGATGGCAGCCCTGAAAGCTGTTGCTGGTCTTCACCGTCCCCCTGCAGCCTATTCACAGGCACAACAGGATCTGGGACCCGGGCATGCCCGGAGGAGTAATATCTCATGGCTCTCGTCCTCGGCAGAGTCTGATTCCTGAAAGGCACATGTCCGGCTCCTTGTCCCACACGGAAGGTGGCAGCCCTGAAAGCTGTTGCTGGTCTTCACCATCCCCCTGCAGCCTATTCACAGGCACAACAGGATTCAGGACCCGGGCATGCCCAGAGGAGGAACATCTCATGGATCTCGTCCTCGGCAGAGCCTGATTCCGAAAAGGCACACGTCCGGCTCCTTGTCCCACACGGAAGGTGGCAGCCCTGAAAGCTGTTGCTGGTCTTCACCGTCCCCCTGCAGCCTATTCACAGGCACAACAGGATCTGGGACCCGGGCATGCCCAGAGGAGGAATATCTCATGGATCTCGTCCTCGGCAGAGCCTGATTCCGAAAAGGCACACGTCCGGCTCCTTGTCCCACACGGAAGGTGGCAGCCCTGAAAGCTGTTGCTGGTCTTCACCATCCCCCTGCAGCCTATTCACAGGCACAACAGGATTCAGGACCCGGGCATGCCCACAGGAGGAACATCTCATGGCTCTCATCCTCGGCAGAGCCTGATTCCGAAAAGGCACACGTCCGGCTCCTTGTCCCACACGGAAGATGGCAGCCCTGAAAGCTGTTGCTGGTCTTCACCGTCCCCCTGCAGCCTATTCACAGGCACAACAGGATCTGGGACCCGGGCATGCCCGGTGGAGTAATATCTCATGGCTCTCGTCCTCGGCAGAGTCTGATTCCTGAAAGGCACATGTCCGGCTCCTTGTCCCACACGGAAGGTGGCAGCCCTGAAAGCTGTTGCTGGTCTTCACCATCCCCCTGCAGCCTATTCACAGGCACAACAGGATTCAGGACCCGGGCATGCCCAGAGGAGGAACATCTCATGGATCTCGTCCTCGGCAGAGCCTGATTCCGAAAAGGCACACGTCCGGCTCCTTGTCCCACACGGAAGGTGGCAGCCCTGAAAGCTGTTGCTGGTCTTCACCGTCCCCCTGCAGCCTATTCACAGGCACAACAGGATCTGGGACCCGGGCATGCCCAGAGGAGGAATATCTCATGGATCTCGTCCTCGGCAGAGCCTGATTCCGAAAAGGCACACGTCCGGCTCCTTGTCCCACACGGAAGGTGGCAGCCCTGAAAGCTGTTGCTGGTCTTCACCATCCCCCTGCAGCCTATTCACAGGCACAACAGGATTCAGGACCCGGGCATGCCCACAGGAGGAACATCTCATGGCTCTCGTCCTCGGTAGAGCCTGATTCCGAAAAGGCACACGTCCGGCTCCTTGTCCCACACGGAAGGTGGCAGCCCTGAAAGCTGTTGCTGGTCTTCACCGTCCCCCTGCAGCCTATTCACAGGCACAACAGGATCTGGGACCCGGGCTTGCCCAGAGGAGGAACATCTCATGGCTCTCATCCTCGGCAGAGCCTGATTCCGAAAAGGCACACGTCCGGCTCCTTGTCCCACACGGAAGATGGCAGCCCTGAAAGCTGTTGCTGGTCTTCACCGTCCCCCTGCAGCCTATTCACAGGCACAACAGGATCTGGGACCCGGGCATGCCCGGAGGAGGAACATCTCATGGCTCTCGTCCTCGGCAGAGTCTGATTCCTGAAAGGCACATGTCCGGCTCCTTGTCCCACACGGAAGGTGGCAGCCCTGAAAGCTGTTGCTGGTCTTCACCGTCCCCCTGCAGCCTATTCAGAGGCACAACAGGATCTGGGACCCGGGCTTGCCCAGAGGAGGAACATCTCATGGCTCTCGTCCTCGGTAGAGCCTGATTCCGAAAAGGCACACGTCCGGCTCCTTGTCCCACACGGAAGGTGGCAGCCCTGAAAGATGTTGCTGGTCTTCACCGTCCCCCTGCAGCCTATTCACAGACACAACAGGATCTGGGACCCGGGCATGCCCAGAGGAGGAAATTCTCATGGATCTCGTCCTCGGCAGAGCCTGATTCCGAAAAGGCACACGTCCGGCTCCTTGTCCCACACGGAAGGTGGCAGCCCTGAAAGCTGTTGCTGGTCTTCACCGTCCCCCTGCAGCCTATTCACAGGCACAACAGGATCTGGGACCCGGGCTTGCTGAGAGGAGGAACATCTCATGGCTCTCGTCCTCGGCAGAGCCTGATTCCGAAAAGGCAAACGTCCGGCTCCTTGTCCCACACGGAAGGTGGCAGCCCTGAAAGCTGTTGCTGGTCTTCACTGTCCCCCTGCAGCCTATTCACAGATACAACAGGATCTGGAACCCGGGCTTGCCCAGAGGAGGAACATCTCATGGCTCTCCTCCTCGGTAGAGCCTGATTCCGAAAAGGCACACGTCCGGCTCCTTGTCCCACACGGAAGATGGCAGCCCTGAAAGCTGTTGCTGGTCTTCACCGTCCCCCTGCAGCCTATTCACAGGCACAACAGGATTCGGGACCTGGGCATGCCCAGAGGAGGAACATCTCATGGCTCTCGTCCTCGGCAGAGCCTGATTCCGAAAAGGCACACGTCCGGCTCCTTGTCCCACACGGAAGGTGGCAGCCCTGAAAGCTGTTGCTGGTCTTCACCGTCCCCCTGCAGCCTATTCACAGGCACAACAGGATCTGGGACCCGGGCATGCCCAGAGGAGGAACATCTCATGGCTCTCGTCCTCGGCAGAGCCTGATTCCGAAAAGGCACACGTCCGGCTCCTTGTCCCACACGGAAGGTGGCAGCCCTGAAAGCTGTTGCTGGTCTTCACCGTCCCCCTGCAGCCTATTCACAGGTACAACAGGATCTGGGACCCGGACTTGCTGAGAGGAGGAACATCTCATGGCTCTCGTCCTCGGCAGAGCCTGATTCCGAAAAGGCAAACGTCCGGCTCCTTGTCCCACACGGAAGGTGGCAGCCCTGAAAGCTGTTGCTGGTCTTCACCGTCCCCCTGCAGCCTATTCACAGGCACAACAGGATCTGGGACCCGGGCATGCCCGGAGGAGGAACATCTCATGGCTCTCGTCCTCGGCAGAGTCTGATTCCTGAAAGGCACATGTCCGGCTCCTTGTCCCACACGGAAGGTGGCAGCCCTGAAAGCTGTTGCTGGTCTTCACCATCCCCCTGCAGCCTATTCACAGGCACAACAGGATTCAGGACCCGGGCATGCCCACAGGAGGAACATCTCATGGCTCTCGTCCTCGGCAGAGCCTGATTCCGAAAAGGTACACGTCCGGCTCCTTGTCCCACACGGAAGGTGGCAGCCCTGAAAGCTGTTGCTGGTCTTCACCGTCCCCCTGCAGCCTATTCACAGGCACAACAGGATCTGGGACCCGGGCTTGCCCAGAGGAGGAACATCTCATGGCTCTCATCCTCGGCAGAGCCTGATTCCGAAAAGGCACACGTCCGGCTCCTTGTCCCACACGGAAGATGGCAGCCCTGAAAGCTGTTGCTGGTCTTCACCGTCCCCCTGCAGCCTATTCACAGGCACAACAGGATCTGGGACCCGGGCATGCCCGGAGGAGGAACATCTCATGGCTCTCGTCCTCGGCAGAGTCTGATTCCTGAAAGGCACATGTCCGGCTCCTTGTCCCACACGGAAGGTGGCAGCCCTGAAAGCTGTTGCTGGTCTTCACCGTCCCCCTGCAGCCTATTCACAGGTACAACAGGATCTGGGACCCGGGCTTGCCCAGAGGAGGAACATCTCATGGCTCTCGTCCTCGGCAGAGCCTGATTCCGAAAAGGCACACGTCCGGCTCCTTGTCCAACACGGAAGGTGGCAGCCCTGAAAGCTGTTGCTGGTCTTCACCGTCCCTCTGCAGCCTATTCACAGGCACAACAGTATCTGGGACCCGGGCATGCCCAGAGGAGGAACATCTCATGGATCTCGTCCTCGGCAGAGCCTGATTCCGAAAAGGCACACGACCAGCTCCTTGTCCCACACGGAAGGTGGCAGCCCTGAAAGCTGTTGCTGGTCTTCACCGTCCCCCTGCAGCCTATTCACAGGCACAACAGGATCTGGGACCCGGGCTTGCTGAGAGGAGGAACATCTCATGGCTCTCGTCCTCGGCAGAGCCTGATTCCGAAAAGACACACGTCCGGCTCCTTGTCCCACACGGAAGGTGGCAGCCCTGAAAGCTGTTGCTGGTCTTCACCGTCCCCATGCAGCCTATAAACAGGCACAACAGGATCTGGGACCCGGGCTTGCCCAGAGGAGGAACATCTCATGGCTCTCGTCCTCGGCAGAGCCTGATTCCGAAAAGGCACACGTCCGGCTCCTTGTCCCACACGGAAGTTGGCAGCCCTGAAAGCTGTTGCTGGTCTTCACCGTCCCCCTGCAGCCTATTCACAGGCACAACAGGATCTGGGACCTGGGCTTGCCCAGAGGAGGAACATCTCATGGCTCTCGTCCTCGGCAGAGCCTGATTCCGAAAAGGCACACGTCCGGCTCCTTGTCCCACACGGAAGTTGGCAGCCCTGAAAGCTGTTGCTGGTCTTCACCGTCCCCCTGCAGCCTATTCACAGGCACAACAGGATCTGGGACCCAGGCTTGCCCAGAGGAGGAACATCTCATGGCTCTCATCCTCGGCAGAGCCTGATTCCGAAAAGGCACACGTCCGGCTCCTTGTCCCACACGGAAGGTGGCAGCCCTGAAAGCTGTTGCTGGTCTTCACCGTCCCCCTGCAGCCTATTCACAGGCACAACAGGATCTGGGACCCGGGCATGCCCGGAGGAGTAATATCTCATGGCTCTCGTCCTCGGCAGAGTCTGATTCCTGAAAGGCACATGTCCGGCTCCTTGTCCCACACGGAAGGTGGCAGCCCTGAAAGCTGTTGCTGGTCTTCACCATCCCCCTGCAGCCTATTCACAGGCACAACAGGATTCAGGACCCGGGCATGCCCAGAGGAGGAACATCTCATGGATCTCGTCCTCGGCAGAGCCTGATTCCGAAAAGGCACACGTCCGGCTCCTTGTCCCACACGGAAGGTGGCAGCCCTGAAAGCTGTTGCTGGTCTTCACCGTCCCCCTGCAGCCTATTCACAGGCACAACAGGATCTGGGACCCGGGCATGCCCAGAGGAGGAATATCTCATGGATCTCGTCCTCGGCAGAGCCTGATTCCGAAAAGGCACACGTCCGGCTCCTTGTCCCACACGGAAGGTGGCAGCCCTGAAAGCTGTTGCTGGTCTTCACCGTCCCCCTGCAGCCTATTCACAGGCACAACAGGATCTGGGACCCGGGCTTGCCCAGAGGAGGAACATCTCATGGCTCTCATCCTCGGCAGAGCCTGATTCCGAAAAGGCACACGTCCGGCTCCTTGTCCCACACGGAAGATGGCAGCCCTGAAAGCTGTTGCTGGTCTTCACCGTCCCCCTGCAGCCTATTCACAGGCACAACAGGATCTGGGACCCGGGCATGCCCGGAGGAGGAACATCTCATGGCTCTCGTCCTCGGCAGAGTCTGATTCCTGAAAGGCACACGTCCGGCTCCTTGTCCCACACGGAAGGTGGCAGCCCTGAAAGCTGTTGCTGGTCTTCACCGTCCCCCTGCAGCCTATTCAGAGGCACAACAGGATCTGGGACCCGGGCTTGCCCAGAGGAGGAACATCTCATGGCTCTCGTCCTCGGTAGAGCCTGATTCCGAAAAGGCACACGTCCGGCTCCTTGTCCCACACGGAAGGTGGCAGCCCTGAAAGATGTTGCTGGTCTTCACCGTCCCCCTGCAGCCTATTCACAGACACAACAGGATCTGGGACCCGGGCATGCCCAGAGGAGGAAATTCTCATGGCTCTCGTCCTCGGCAGAGCCTGATTCCGAAAAGGCACACGTCCGGCTCCTTGTCCCACACAGAAGGTGGCAGCCCTGAAAGCTGTTGCTGGTATTCACCGTCCCCCTGCAGCCTATACACAGGTACAACAGGATCTGGGACCCGGGCTTGCTGAGAGGAGGAACATCTCATGGCTCTCGTCCTCGGCAGAGCCTGATTCCGAAAAGGCAAACGTCCGGCTCCTTGTCCCACACGGAAGGTGGCAGCCCTGAAAGCTGTTGCTGGTCTTCACTGTCCCCCTGCAGCCTATTCACAGATACAACAGGATCTGGAACCCGGGCTTGCCCAGAGGAGGAACATCTCATGGCTCTCCTCCTCGGTAGAGCCTGATTCCGAAAAGGCACACGTCCGGCTCCTTGTCCCACACGGAAGGTGGCAGCCCTGAAAGCTGTTGCTGGTCTTCACCGTCCCCCTGCAGCCTATTCACAGGCACAACAGGATTCGGGACCTGGGCATGCCCAGAGGAGGAACATCTCATGGCTCTCGTCCTCGGCAGAGCCTGATTCCGAAAAGGCACACGTCCGGCTCCTTGTCCCACACGGAAGGTGGCAGCCCTGAAAGCTGTTGCTGGTCTTCACCGTCCCCCTGCAGCCTATTCACAGGTACAACAGGATCTGGGACCCGGGCTTGCTGAGAGGAGGAACATCTCATGGCTCTCGTCCTCGGCAGAGCCTGATTCCGAAAAGGCAAACGTCCGGCTCCTTGTCCCACACGGAAGATGGCAGCCCTGAAAGCTGTTGCTGGTCTTCACCGTCCCCCTGCAGCCTATTCACAGGCACAACAGGATCTGGGACCCGGGCTTGCTGAGAGGAGGAACATCTCATGGCTCTCTTCCTCGGCAGAGCCTCTTTCCGAAAAGGCACAAGTCCGGCTCCTTGTCCCACACGGAAGATGGCAGCCCTGAAAGCTGTTGCTGGTCTTCACCATCCCCCTGCAGCCTATTCACAGGCACAACAGGATTCAGGACCCGGGCATGCCCCGAGGAGGAACATCTCATGGATCTCGTCCTCGGCAGAGCCTGATTCCGAAAAGACACACGTCCGGCTCCTTGTCCCACACGGAAGGTGGCAGCCCTGAAAGCTGTTGCTGGTCTTCACCGTCCCCCTGCAGCCTATTCACAGGTACAACAGGATCTGGGACCCGGGCTTGCTGAGAGGAGGAACATCTCATGGCTCTCGTCCTCGGCAGAGCCTGATTCCGAAAAGGCACACGTCCGGCTCCTTGTCCCACACGGAAGGTGGCAGCCCTGAAAGATGTTGCTGGTCTTCACCGTCCCCCTGAAGCCTATTCACAGGCACAACAGGATCTGGGACCCGGGCATGCCCAGAGGAGGAACTTCTCATGGATCTCGTCCTCGGCAGAGCCTGATTACGAAAAGGCACACGTCCGGCTCCTTGTCCCACACGGAAGGTGGCAGCCCTGAAAGCTGTTGCTGGTCTTCACCGTCCCCCTGCAGCCTATTCACAGGCACAACAGGATTCGGGACCTGGGCATGCCCAGAGGAGGAACATCTCATGGATCTCTTCCTCGGCAGAGCCTGATTCCGAAAAGGCACACGTCCGGCTCCTTGTCCCACACGGAAGGTGGCAGCCCTGAAAGCTGTTGCTGGTCTTCACCGTCCCCCTGCAGCCTATTCACAGGTACAACAGGATCTGGGACCCGGGCTTGCCCAGAGGAGGAACATCTCATGGCTCTCGTCCTCGGCAGAGCCTGATTCCGAAAAGGCACACGTCCGGCTCCTTGTCCCACACGGAAGGTGGCAGCCCTGAAAGCTGTTGCTGGTCTTCACCGTCCCCCTGCAGCCTATTCACAGGCACAACAGGATCTGGGACCCGGGCATGCCCGGAGGAGTAACATCTCATGGCTCTCGTCCTCGGCAGAGTCTGATTCCTGAAAGGCACATGTCCGGCTCCTTGTCCCACACGGAAGGTGGCAGCCCTGAAAGCTGTTGCTGGTCTTCACCGTCCCCCTGCAGCCTATTCACAGGCACAACAGGATCTGGGACCCGGGCTTGCCCAGAGGAGGAACATCTCATGGCTCTCGTCCTCGGCAGAGCCTGGTTCCGGAAAGGCACACGTCCGGCTCCTTGTCCCACACGGAAGGTGGCAGCCCTGAAAGCTGTTGCTGGTTTTCACCGTCCCCCTGCAGCCTATTCACAGGCACAACAGGATTCGGGACCTGGGCATGCCCAGAGGAGGAACATCTCATGGATCTCTTCCTCGGCAGAGCCTGATTCCGAAAAGGCACACGTCCGGTTCCTTGTCCCACACGGAAGGTGGCAGCCCTGAAAGCTGTTGCTGGTCTTCACCGTCCCCCTGCAGCCTATTCACAGGCACAACAGGATTCGGGACCTGGGCATGCCCAGAGGAGGAACATCTCATGGATCTCTTCCTCGGCAGAGCCTGATTCCGAAAAGGCACACGTCCGGCTCCTTGTCCCACACGGAAGGTGGCAGCCCTGAAAGCTGTTGCTGGTCTTCACCGTCCCCCTGCAGCCTATTCACAGGTACAACAGGATCTGGGACCCGGGCTTGCTGAGAGGAGGAACATCTCATGGCTCTCGTCCTCGGCAGAGCCTGATTCCGAAAAGGCACACGTCCGGCTCCTTGTCCCACACGGAAGGTGGCAGCCCTGAAAGCTGTTGCTGGTCTTCACCGTCCCCCTGCAGCCTATTCACAGGTACAACAGGATCTGGGACCCGGGCTTGCCCAGAGGAGGAACATCTCATGGCTGTCTTCCTCGGCAGAGCCTCTTTCCGAAAAGGCACACGTCCGGCTCCTTGTCCCACACGGAAGGTGGCAGCCCTGAAAGCTGTTGCTGGTCTTCACCGTCCCCCTGCAGCCTATTCACAGGCACAACAGGGTATGGGAAACGGGCATGCCCAGAGGAGGAACATCTCATGGATCTCGTCGTCGGCAGAGCCTGATTCCGAAAAGGCACACGTCCGGCTCCTTGTCCCACACGGAAGGTGGCAGCCCTGAAAGCTGTTGCTGGTCTTCACCGTCCCCCTGCAGCCTATTCACAGGTACAACAGGATCTGGGACCCGGGCTTGCTGAGAGGAGGAACATCTCATGGCTCTCTTCCTCGGCAGAGCCTCTTTCCGAAAAGGCACACGTCCGGCTCCTTGTCCCACACGGAAGGTGGCAGCCCTGAAAGCTGTTGCTGGTCTTCACCGTCCCCCTGCAGCCTATTCACAGGCACAACAGGATCTGGGACCCGGGCATGCCCAGAGGAGGAACATCTCATGGATCTCGTCCTCGGCAGAGCCTGATTCCGAAAAGGCACACGTCCGGCTCCTTGTCCCACACGGAAGGTGGCAGCCCTGAAAGCTGTTGCTGGTCTTCACCGTCCCCCTGCAGCCTATTCACAGGCACAACAGGATCTGGGACCCGGGCTTGCCCAGAGGAGGAACATCTCATGGCTCTCGTCCTCGGCAGAGCCTGATTCCGAAAAGACACACGTCCGGCTCCTTGTCCCACACGGAAGGTGGCAGCCCTGAAAGCTGTTGCTGGTCTTCACCGTCCGCATGCAGCCTATAAACAGGCACAACAGGATCTGGGACCCGGGCTTGCTGAGAGGAGGAACATCTCATGGCTCTCGTCCTCGGCAGAGCCTGATTCCGAAAAGGCACACGTCCGGCTCCTTGTCCCACACGGAAGGTGGCAGCCCTGAAAGCTGTTGCTGGTCTTCACCGTCCCCCTGCAGCCTATTCACAGGCACAACAGGATCTGGGACCCGGGCTTGCCCAGAGGAGGAACATCTCATGGCTCTCGTCCTCGGCAGAGCCTGATTCCGAAAAGGCACACGTCCGGCTCCTTGTCCCACACGGAAGGTGGCAGCCCTGAAAGCTGTTGCTGGTCTTCACCGTCCCCCTGCAGCCTATTCACAGGCACAACAGTATCTGGGACCCGGGCATGCCCAGAGGAGGAACATCTCATGGATCTCGTCCTCGGCAGAGCCTGATTCCGAAAAGGCACACGTCCAGCTCCTTGTCCCACACGGAAGGTGGCAGCCCTGAAAGCTGTTGCTGGTCTTCACCGTCCCCCTGCAGCCTATTCACAGGCACAACAGGATCTGGGACCCGGGCTTGCCCAGAGGACGAACATCTCATGGCTCTCGTCCTCGGCAGAGCCTGATTCCGAAAAGACACACGTCCGGCTCCTTGTCCCACACGGAAGGTGGCAGCCCTGAAAGCTGTTGCTGGTCTTCACCGTCCCCCTGCAGCCTATTCACAGGCACAACAGGATCTGGGACCCGGGCTTGCCCAGAGGAGGAACATCTCATGGCTCTCGTCCTCGGCAGAGCCTGATTCCGAAAAGACACACGTCCGGCTCCTTGTCCCACACGGAAGTTGGCAGCCCTGAAAGCTGTTGCTGGTCTTCACCGTCCCCCTGCAGCCTATTCACAGGCACAACAGGATCTGGGACCTGGGCTTGCCCAGAGGAGGAACATCTCATGGCTCTCGTCCTCGGCAGAGCCTGATTCCGAAAAGGCACACGTCCGGCTCCTTGTCCCACACGGAAGTTGGCAGCCCTGAAAGCTGTTGCTGGTCTTCACCGTCCCCCTGCAGCCTATTCACAGGCACAACAGGATCTGGGACCCGGGCTTGCCCAGAGGAGGAACATCTCATGGCTCTCATCCTCGGCAGAGCCTGATTCCGAAAAGGCACACGTCCGGCTCCTTGTCCCACACGGAAGATGGCAGCCCTGAAAGCTGTTGCTGGTCTTCACCGTCCCCCTGCAGCCTATTCACAGGCACAACAGGATCTGGGACCCGGGCATGCCCGGAGGAGTAATATCTCATGGCTCTCGTCCTCGGCAGAGTCTGATTCCTGAAAGGCACATGTCCGGCTCCTTGTCCCACACGGAAGGTGGCAGCCCTGAAAGCTGTTGCTGGTCTTCACCGTCCCCCTGCATCCTATTCAGAGGCACAACAGGATTCAGGACCCGGGCATGCCCAGAGGAGGAACATCTCATGGCTCTCGTCCTCGGCAGAGCCTGATTCCGAAAAGGCACACGTCCGGCTCCTTGTCCCACACGGAAGGTGGCAGCCCTGAAAGCTGTTGCTGGTCTTCACCGTCCCCCTGCAGCCTATTCACAGGCACAACAGGATCTGGGACCCGGGCATGCCCAGAGGAGGAATATCTCATGGATCTCGTCCTCGGCAGAGCCTGATTCCGAAAAGACACACGTCCGGCTCCTTGTCCCACACGGAAGGTGGCAGCCCTGAAAGCTGTTGCTGGTCTTCACCGTCCCCCTGCAGCCTATTCACAGGTACAACAGGATCTGGGACCCGGGCTTGCTGAGAGGAGGAACATCTCATGGCTCTCGTCCTCGGCAGAGCCTGATTCCGAAAAGGCACACGTCCGGCTCCTTGTCCCACACGGAAGGTGGCAGCCCTGAAAGATGTTGCTGGTCTTCACCGTCCCCCTGCAGCCTATTCACAGGCACAACAGGATCTGGGACCCGGGCATGCCCAGAGGAGGAACTTCTCATGGATCTCGTCCTCGGCAGAGCCTGATTCCGAAAAGGCACACGTCCGGCTCCTTGTCCCACACGGAAGGTGGCAGCCCTGAAAGCTGTTGCTGGTCTTCACCGTCCCCCTGCAGCCTATTCACAGGCACAACAGGATTCGGGACCTGGGCATGCCCAGAGGAGGAACATCTCATGGATCTCTTCCTCGGCAGAGCCTGATTCCGAAAAGGCACACGTCCGGCTCCTTGTCCCACACGGAAGGTGGCAGCCCTGAAAGCTGTTGCTGGTCTTCACCGTCCCCCTGCAGCCTATTCACAGGTACAACAGGATCTGGGACCCGGGCTTGCCCAGAGGAGGAACATCTCATGGCTCTCGTCCTCGGCAGAGCCTGATTCCGAAAAGGCAAACGTCCGGCTCCTTGTCCCACACGGAAGTTGGCAGCCCTGAAAGCTGTTGCTGGTCTTCACCGTCCCCCTGCAGCCTATTCACAGGCACAACAGGATCTGGGACCTGGGCTTGCCCAGAGGAGGAACATCTCATGGCTCTCGTCCTCGGCAGAGCCTGATTCCGAAAAGGCACACGTCCGGCTCCTTGTCCCACACGGAAGTTGGCAGCCCTGAAAGCTGTTGCTGGTCTTCACCGTCCCCCTGCAGCCTATTCACAGGCACAACAGGATCTGGGACCCGGGCTTGCCCAGAGGAGGAACATCTCATGGATCTCATCCTCGGCAGAGCCTGATTCCGAAAAGGCACACGTCCGGCTCCTTGTCCCACACGGAAGATGGCAGCCCTGAAAGCTGTTGCTGGTCTTCACCGTCCCCCTGCAGCCTATTCACAGGCACAACAGGATCTGGGACCCGGGCATGCCCGGAGGAGGAACATCTCATGGCTCTCGTCCTCGGCAGAGTCTGATTCCTGAAAGGCACATGTCCGGCTCCTTGTCCCACACGGAAGGTGGCAGCCCTGAAAGCTGTTGCTGGTCTTCACCGTCCCCCTGCAGCCTATTCACAGGCACAACAGGATCTGGGACCCGGGCTTGCCCAGAGGAGGAACATCTCATGGCTCTCGTCCTCGGCAGAGCCTGATTCCGGAAAGGCACACGTCCGGCTCCTTGTCCCACACGGAAGGTGGCAGCCCTGAAAGCTGTTGCTGGTTTTCACCGTCCCCCTGCAGCCTATTCACAGGCACAACAGGATTCGGGACCTGGGCATGCCCAGAGGAGGAACATCTCATGGATCTCTTCCTCGGCAGAGCCTGATTCCGAAAAGGCACACGTCCGGTTCCTTGTCCCACACGGAAGGTGGCAGCCCTGAAAGCTGTTGCTGGTCTTCACCGTCCCCCTGCAGCCTATTCACAGGCACAACAGGATTCGGGACCTGGGCATGCCCAGAGGAGGAACATCTCATGGATCTCTTCCTCGGCAGAGCCTGATTCCGAAAAGGCACACGTCCGGCTCCTTGTCCCACACGGAAGGTGGCAGCCCTGAAAGCTGTTGCTGGTCTTCACCGTCCCCCTGCAGCCTATTCACAGGTACAACAGGATCTGGGACCCGGGCTTGCTGAGAGGAGGAACATCTCATGGCTCTCGTCCTCGGCAGAGCCTGATTCCGAAAAGGCACACGTCCGGCTCCTTGTCCCACACGGAAGGTGGCAGCCCTGAAAGCTGTTGCTGGTCTTCACCGTCCCCCTGCAGCCTATTCACAGGTACAACAGGATCTGGGACCCGGGCATGCCCAGAGGAGGAACATCTCATGGCTGTCTTCCTCGGCAGAGCCTCTTTCCGAAAAGGCACACGTCCGGCTCCTTGTCCCACACGGAAGGTGGCAGCCCTGAAAGCTGTTGCTGGTCTTCACCGTCCCCCTGCAGCCTATTCACAGGCACAACAGGGTATGGGAAACGGGCATGCCCAGAGGAGGAACATCTCATGGCTCTCGTCGTCGGCAGAGCCTGATTCCTAAAAGGCACACGTCCGGCTCCTTGTCCCACACGGAAGGTGGCAGCCCTGAAAGCTGTTGCTGGTCTTCACCGTCCCCCTGCAGCCTATTCACAGGTACAACAGGATCTGGGACCCGGGCTTGCTGAGAGGAGGAACATCTCATGGCTCTCGTCCTCGGCAGAGCCTGATTCCGAAAAGGCACACGTCCGGCTCCTTGTCCCACACGGAAGGTGGCAGCCCTGAAAGCTGTTGCTGGTCTTCACCGTCCCCCTGCAGCCTATTCACAGGTACAACAGGATCTGGGACCCGGGCTTGCCCAGAGGAGGAACATCTCATGGCTCTCGTCCTCGGCAGAGCCTGATTCCGAAAAGGCACACGTCCGGCTCCTTGTCCCACACGGAAGGTGGCAGCCCTGAAAGCTGTTGCTGGTCTTCACCGTCCCCCTGCAGCCTATTCACAGGCACAACAGGATTCGGGACCTGGGCATGCCCAGAGGAGGAACATCTCATGGATCTCTTCCTCGGCAGAGCCTGATTCCGAAAAGGCACACGTCCGGCTCCTTGTCCCACACGGAAGGTGGCAGCCCTGAAAGCTGTTGCTGGTCTTCACCGTCCCCCTGCAGCCTATTCACAGGTACAACAGGATCTGGGACCCGGGCTTGCTGAGAGGAGGAACATCTCATGGCTCTCGTCCTCGGCAGAGCCTGATTCCGAAAAGGCACACGTCCGGCTCCTTGTCCCACACGGAAGGTGGCAGCCCTGAAAGCTGTTGCTGGTCTTCACCGTCCCCCTGCAGCCTATTCACAGGTACAACAGGATCTGGGACCCGGGCTTGCCCAGAGGAGGAACATCTCATGGCTGTCTTCCTCGGCAGAGCCTCTTTCCGAAAAGGCACACGTCCGGCTCCTTGTCCCACACGGAAGGTGGCAGCCCTGAAAGCTGTTGCTGGTCTTCACCGTCCCCCTGCAGCCTATTCACAGGCACAACAGGGTATGGGAAACGGGCATGCCCAGAGGAGGAACATCTCATGGATCTCGTCGTCGGCAGAGCCTGATTCCTAAAAGGCACACGTCCGGCTCCTTGTCCCACACGGAAGGTGGCAGCCCTGAAAGCTGTTGCTGGTCTTCACCGTCCCCCTGCAGCCTATTCACAGGTACAACAGGATCTGGGACCCGGGCTTGCTGAGAGGAGGAACATCTCATGGCTCTCTTCCTCGGCAGAGCCTCTTTCCGAAAAGGCACACGTCCGGCTCCTTGTCCCACACGGAAGGTGGCAGCCCTGAAAGCTGTTGCTGGTCTTCACCGTCCCCCTGCAGCCTATTCACAGGCACAACAGGATCTGGGACCCGGGCATGCCCAGAGGAGGAACATCTCATGGATCTCGTCCTCGGCAGAGCCTGATTCCGAAAAGGCACACGTCCGGCTCCTTGTCCCACACGGAAGGTGGCAGCCCTGAAAGCTGTTGCTGGTCTTCACCGTCCCCCTGCAGCCTATTCACAGGCACAACAGGATCTGGGACCCGGGCTTGCCCAGAGGAGGAACATCTCATGGCTCTCGTCCTCGGCAGAGCCTGATTCCGAAAAGACACACGTCCGGCTCCTTGTCCCACACGGAAGGTGGCAGCCCTGAAAGCTGTTGCTGGTCTTCACCGTCCGCATGCAGCGTATAAACAGGCACAACAGGATCTGGGACCCGGGCTTGCTGAGAGGAGGAACATCTCATGGCTCTCGTCCTCGGCAGAGCCTGATTCCGAAAAGGCACACGTCCGGCTCCTTGTCCCACACGGAAGGTGGCAGCCCTGAAAGCTGTTGCTGGTCTTCACCGTCCCCCTGCAGCCTATTCACAGGTACAACAGGATCTGGGACCCGGGCTTGCCCAGAGGAGGAACATCTCATGGCTCTCGTCCTCGGCAGAGCCTGATTCCGAAAAGGCACACGTCCGGCTCCTTTTCCCACACGGAAGGTGGCAGCCCTGAAAGCTGTTGCTGGTCTTCACCGTCCCTCTGCAGCCTATTCACAGGCACAACAGTATCTGGGACCCGGGCATGCCCAGAGGAGGAACATCTCATGGATCTCGTCCTCGGCAGAGCCTGATTCCGAAAAGGCACACGTCCAGCTCCTTGTCCCACACGGAAGGTGGCAGCCCTGAAAGCTGTTGCTGGTCTTCACCGTCCCCCTGCAGCCTATTCACAGGCACAACAGGATCTGGGACCCAGGCTTGCCCAGAGGAGGAACATCTCATGGCTCTCGTCCTCGGCAGAGCCTGATTCCGAAAAGACACACGTCCGGCTCCTTGTCCCACACGGAAGGTGGCAGCCCTGAAAGCTGTTGCTGGTCTTCACCGTCCCCCTGCAGCCTATTCACAGGCACAACAGGATCTGGGACCCGGGCTTGCCCAGAGGAGGAACATCTCATGGCTCTCGTCCTCGGCAGAGCCTGATTCCGAAAAGGCACACGTCCGGCTCCTTGTCCCACACGGAAGTTGGCAGCCCTGAAAGCTGTTGCTGGTCTTCACCGTCCCCCTGCAGCCTATTCACAGGCACAACAGGATCTGGGACCTGGGCTTGCCCAGAGGAGGAACATCTCATGGCTCTCGTCCTCGGCAGAGCCTGATTCCGAAAAGGCACACGTCCGGCTCCTTGTCCCACACGGAAGTTGGCAGCCCTGAAAGCTGTTGCTGGTCTTCACCGTCCCCCTGCAGCCTATTCACAGGCACAACAGGATCTGGGACCCGGGCTTGCCCAGAGGAGGAACATCTCATGGCTCTCATCCTCGGCAGAGCCTGATTCCGAAAAGGCACACGTCCGGCTCCTTGTCCCACACGGAAGATGGCAGCCCTGAAAGCTGTTGCAGGTCTTCACCGTCCCCCTGCAGCCTATTCACAGGCACAACAGGATCTGGGACCCGGGCATGCCCGGAGGAGTAATATCTCATGGCTCTCGTCCTCGGCAGAGTCTGATTCCTGAAAGGCACATGTCCGGCTCCTTGTCCCACACGGAAGGTGGCAGCCCTGAAAGCTGTTGCTGGTCTTCACCATCCCCCTGCATCCTATTCAGAGGCACAACAGGATTCAGGACCCGGGCATGCCCAGAGGAGGAACATCTCATGGCTCTCGTCCTCGGCAGAGCCTGATTCCGAAAAGGCACACGTCCGGCTCCTTGTCCCACACGGAAGGTGGCAGCCCTGAAAGCTGTTGCTGGTCTTCACCGTCCCCCTGCAGCCTATTCACAGGCACAACAGGATCTGGGACCCGGGCTTGCTGAGAGGAGGAACATGTCATGGCTCTCGTCCTCGGCAGAGCCTGATTCCGAAAAGGCAAACGTCCGGCTCCTTGTCCCACACGGAAGGTGGCAGCCCTGAAAGCTGTTGCTGGTCTTCACCGTCCCCCTGCAGCCTATTCACAGGCACAACAGGATCTGGGACCCGGGCATGCCCGGAGGAGGAACATCTCATGGCTCTCGTCCTCGGCAGAGTCTGATTCCTGAAAGGCACATGTCCGGCTCCTTGTCCCACACGGAAGGTGGCAGCCCTGAAAGCTGTTGCTGGTCTTCACCATCCCCCTGCAGCCTATTCACAGGCACAACAGGATTCAGGACCCGGGCATGCCCACAGGAGGAACATCTCATGGCTCTCGTCCTCGGCAGAGCCTGATTCCGAAAAGGTACACGTCCGGCTCCTTGTCCCACACGGAAGGTGGCAGCCCTGAAAGCTGTTGCTGGTCTTCACCGTCCCCCTGCAGCCTATTCACAGGCACAACAGGATCTGGGACCCGGGCTTGCCCAGAGGAGGAACATCTCATGGCTCTCATCCTCGGCAGAGCCTGATTCCGAAAAGGCACACGTCCGGCTCCTTGTCCCACACGGAAGATGGCAGCCCTGAAAGCTGTTGCTGGTCTTCACCGTCCCCCTGCAGCCTATTCACAGGCACAACAGGATCTGGGACCCGGGCATGCCCGGAGGAGGAACATCTCATGGCTCTCATCCTCGGCAGAGCCTGATTCCGAAAAGGCACGCGTCCGGCTCCTTGTCCCACACGGAAGGTGGCAGCCCTGAAAGCTGTTGCTGGTCTTCACCGTCCCCCTGCAGCCTATTCACAGGTACAACAGGATCTGGGACCCGGGCTTGCCCAGAGGAGGAACATCTCATGGCTCTCGTCCTCGGCAGAGCCTGATTCCGAAAAGGCACACGTCCGGCTCCTTGTCCCACACGGAAGGTGGCAGCCCTGAAAGCTGTTGCTGGTCTTCACCGTCCCTCTGCAGCCTATTCACAGGCACAACAGTATCTGGGACCCGGGCATGCCCAGAGGAGGAACATCTCATGGATCTCGTCCTCGGCAGAGCCTGATTCCGAAAAGGCACACGTCCAGCTCCTTGTCCCACACGGAAGGTGGCAGCCCTGAAAGCTGTTGCTGGTCTTCACCGTCCCCCTGCAGCCTATTCACAGGCACAACAGGATCTGGGACCCGGGCTTGCTGAGAGGAGGAACATCTCATGGCTCTCGTCCTCGGCAGAGCCTGATTCCGAAAAGACACACGTCCGGCTCCTTGTCCCACACGGAAGGTGGCAGCCCTGAAAGCTGTTGCTGGTCTTCACCGTCCCCATGCAGCCTATAAACAGGCACAACAGGATCTGGGACCCGGGCTTGCTGAGAGGAGGAACATCTCATGGCTCTCGTCCTCGGCAGAGCCTGATTCCGAAAAGGCACACGTCCGGCTCCTTGTCCCACACGGAAGGTGGCAGCCCTGAAAGCTGTTGCTGGTCTTCACCGTCCCCCTGCAGCCTATTCACAGGCACAACAGGATCTGGGACCTGGGCTTGCCCAGAGGAGGAACATCTCATGGCTCTCGTCCTCGGCAGAGCCTGATTCCGAAAAGGCACACGTCCGGCTCCTTGTCCCACACGGAAGTTGGCAGCCCTGAAAGCTGTTGCTGGTCTTCACCGTCCCCCTGCAGCCTATTCACAGGCACAACAGGATCTGGGACCCAGGCTTGCCCAGAGGAGGAACATCTCATGGCTCTCATCCTCGGCAGAGACTGATTCCGAAAAGGCACACGTCCGGCTCCTTGTCCCACACGGAAGATGGCAGCCCTGAAAGCTGTTGCTGGTCTTCACCGTCCCCCTGCAGCCTATTCACAGGCACAACAGGATCTGGGACCCGGGCATGCCCGGAGGAGTAATATCTCATGGCTCTCGTCCTCGGCAGAGTCTGATTCCTGAAAGGCACATGTCCGGCTCCTTGTCCCACACGGAAGGTGGCAGCCCTGAAAGCTGTTGCTGGTCTTCACCATCCCCCTGCAGCCTATTCACAGGCACAACAGGATTCAGGACCCGGGCATGCCCAGAGGAGGAACATCTCATGGATCTCGTCCTCGGCAGAGCCTGATTCCGAAAAGGCACACGTCCGGCTCCTTGTCCCACACGGAAGGTGGCAGCCCTGAAAGCTGTTGCTGGTCTTCACCGTCCCCCTGCAGCCTATTCACAGGCACAACAGGATTCAGGACCCGGGCATGCCCACAGGAGGAACATCTCATGGCTCTCGTCCTCGGTAGAGCCTGATTCCGAAAAGGCACACGTCCGGCTCCTTGTCCCACACGGAAGGTGGCAGCCCTGAAAGCTGTTGCTGGTCTTCACCGTCCCCCTGCAGCCTATTCACAGGCACAACAGGATCTGGGACCCGGGCTTGCCCAGAGGAGGAACATCTCATGGCTCTCGTCCTCGGCAGAGCCTGATTCCGAAAAGGCACACGTCCGGCTCCTTGTCCCACACGGAAGGTGGCAGCCCTGAAAGCTGTTGCTGGTCTTCACCGTCCCTCTGCAGCCTATTCACAGGCACAACAGTATCTGGGACCCGGGCATGCCCAGAGGAGGAACATCTCATGGATCTCGTCCTCGGCAGAGCCTGATTCCGAAAAGGCACACGTCCAGCTCCTTGTCCCACACGGAAGGTGGCAGCCCTGAAAGCTGTTGCTGGTCTTCACCGTCCCCCTGCAGCCTATTCACAGGCACAACAGGATCTGGGACCCGGGCTTGCCCAGAGGAGGAACATCTCATGGCTCTCGTCCTCGGCAGAGCCTGATTCCGAAAAGACACACGTCCGGCTCCTTGTCCCACACGGAAGGTGGCAGCCCTGAAAGCTGTTGCTGGTCTTCACCGTCCCCCTGCAGCCTATTCACAGGCACAACAGGATCTGGGACCCGGGCTTGCCCAGAGGAGGAACATCTCATGGCTCTCGTCCTCGGCAGAGCCTGATTCCGAAAAGGCACACGTCCGGCTCCTTGTCCCACACGGAAGTTGGCAGCCCTGAAAGCTGTTGCTGGTCTTCACCGTCCCCCTGCAGCCTATTCACAGGCACAACAGGATCTGGGACCTGGGCTTGCCCAGAGGAGGAACATCTCATGGCTCTCGTCCTCGGCAGAGCCTGATTCCGAAAAGGCACACGTCCGGCTCCTTGTCCCACACGGAAGTTGGCAGCCCTGAAAGCTGTTGCTGGTCTTCACCGTCCCCCTGCAGCCTATTCACAGGCACAACAGGATCTGGGACCCGGGCTTGCCCAGAGGAGGAACATCTCATGGCTCTCATCCTCGGCAGAGCCTGATTCCGAAAAGGCACACGTCCGGCTCCTTGTCCCACACGGAAGATGGCAGCCCTGAAAGCTGTTGCTGGTCTTCACCGTCCCCCTGCAGCCTATTCACAGGCACAACAGGATCTGGGACCCGGGCATGCCCGGAGGAGTAATATCTCATGGCTCTCGTCCTCGGCAGAGTCTGATTCCTGAAAGGCACATGTCCGGCTCCTTGTCCCACACGGAAGGTGGCAGCCCTGAAAGCTGTTGCTGGTCTTCACCGTCCCCCTGCATCCTATTCAGAGGCACAACAGGATTCAGGACCCGGGCATGCCCAGAGGAGGAACATCTCATGGCTCTCGTCCTCGGCAGAGCCTGATTCCGAAAAGGCACACGTCCGGCTCCTTGTCCCACACGGAAGGTGGCAGCCCTGAAAGCTGTTGCTGGTCTTCACCGTCCCCCTGCAGCCTATTCACAGGCACAACAGGATCTGGGACCCGGGCATGCCCAGAGGAGGAATATCTCATGGATCTCGTCCTCGGCAGAGCCTGATTCCGAAAAGGCACACGTCCGGCTCCTTGTCCCACACGGAAGGTGGCAGCCCTGAAAGCTGTTGCTGGTCTTCACCGTCCCCCTGCAGCCTATTCACAGGTACAACAGGATCTGGGACCCGGGCTTGCTGAGAGGAGGAACATCTCATGGCTCTCGTCCTCGGCAGAGCCTGATTCCGAAAAGGCACACGTCCGGCTCCTTGTCCCACACGGTAGGTGGCAGCCCTGAAAGCTGTTGCTGGTCTTCACCGTCCCCCTGCAGCCTATTCACAGGCACAACAGGATCTGGGACCCGGGCATGCCCGGAGGAGGTACATCTCATGGCTCTCGTCCTCGGCAGAGTCTGATTCCTGAAAGGCACATGTCCGGCTCCTTGTCCCACACGGAAGGTGGCAGCCCTGAAAGCTGTTGCTGGTCTTCACCATCCCCCTGCAGCCTATTCACAGGCACAACAGGATTCAGGACCCGGGCATGCCCACAGGAGGAACATCTCATGGCTCTCGTCCTCGGCAGAGCCTTATTCCGAAAAGGTACACGTCCGGCTCCTTGTCCCACACGGAAGGTGGCAGCCCTGAAAGCTGTTGCTGGTCTTCACCGTCCCCCTGCAGCCTATTCACAGGCACAACAGGATCTGGGACCCGGGCTTGCCCAGAGGAGGAACATCTCATGGCTCTCATCCTCGGCAGAGCCTGATTCCGAAAAGGCACACGTCCGGCTCCTTGTCCCACACGGAAGATGGCAGCCCTGAAAGCTGTTGCAGGTCTTCACCGTCCCCCTGCAGCCTATTCACAGGCACAACAGGATCTGGGACCCGGGCATGCCCGGAGGAGGAACATCTCATGGCTCTCGTCCTCGGCAGAGTCTGATTCCTGAAAGGCACATGTCCGGCTCCTTGTCCCACACGGAAGGTGGCAGCCCTGAAAGCTGTTGCTGGTCTTCACCGTCCCCCTGCAGCCTATTCACAGGCACAACAGGATCTGGGACCCGGGCTTGCCCAGAGGAGGAACATCTCATGGCTCTCGTCCTCGGCAGAGCCTGATTCCGAAAAGGCACACGTCCGGCTCCTTGTCCCACACGGAAGGTGGCAGCCCTGAAAGCTGTTGCTGGTCTTCACCGTCCCTCTGCAGCCTATTCACAGGCACAACAGTATCTGGGACCCGGGCATGCCCAGAGGAGGAACATCTCATGGATCTCGTCCTCGGCAGAGCCTGATTCCGAAAAGGCACACGTCCAGCTCCTTGTCCCACACGGAAGGTGGCAGCCCTGAAAGCTGTTGCTGGTCTTCACCGTCCCCCTGCAGCCTATTCACAGGCACAACAGGATCTGGGACCCGGGCTTGCTGAGAGGAGGAACATCTCATGGCTCTCGTCCTCGGCAGAGCCTGATTCCGAAAAGACACACGTCCTGCTCCTTGTCCCACACGGAAGGTGGCAGCCCTGAAAGCTGTTGCTGGTCTTCACCGTCCCCATGCAGCCTATAAACAGGCACAACAGGATCTGGGACCCGGGCTTGCCCAGAGGAGGAACATCTCATGGCTCTCGTCCTCGGCAGAGCCTGATTCCGAAAAGGCACACGTCCGGCTCCTTGTCCCACACGGAAGTTGGCAGCCCTGAAAGCTGTTGCTGGTCTTCACCGTCCCCCTGCAGCCTATTCACAGGCACAACAGGATCTGGGACCTGGGCTTGCCCAGAGGAGGAACATCTCATGGCTCTCGTCCTCGGCAGAGCCTGATTCCGAAAAGGCACACGTCCGGCTCCTTGTCCCACACGGAAGTTGGCAGCCCTGAAAGCTGTTGCTGGTCTTCACCGTCCCCCTGCAGCCTATTCACAGGCACAACAGGATCTGGGACCCAGGCTTGCCCAGAGGAGGAACATCTCATGGCTCTCATCCTCGGCAGAGCCTGATTCCGAAAAGGCACACGTCCGGCTCCTTGTCCCACACGGAAGGTGGCAGCCCTGAAAGCTGTTGCTGGTCTTCACCGTCCCCCTGCAGCCTATAAACAGGCACAACAGGATCTGGGACCCGGGCTTGCTGAGAGGAGGAACATCTCATGGCTCTCGTCCTCGGCAGAGCCTGATTCCGAAAAGGCACACGTCCGGCTCCTTGTCCCACACGGAAGGTGGCAGCCCTGAAAGCTGTTGCTGGTCTTCACCGTCCCCCTGCAGCCTATTCACAGGCACAACAGGATCTGGGACCCGGGCTTGCCCAGAGGAGGAACATCTCATGGCTCTCGTCCTCGGCAGAGCCTGATTCCGAAAAGACACACGTCCGGCTCCTTGTCCCACACGGAAGGTGGCAGCCCTGAAAGCTGTTGCTGGTCTTCACCGTCCCCATGCAGCCTATAAACAGGCACAACAGGATCTGGGACCCGGGCATGCCCAGAGGAGGAACATCTCATGGCTCTCGTCCTCGGCAGAGCCTGATTCCGAAAAGGCACACGTCCGGCTCCTTGTCCCACACGGAAGTTGGCAGCCCTGAAAGCTGTTGCTGGTCTTCACCGTCCCCCTGCAGCCTATTCACAGGCACAACAGGATCTGGGACCCGGGCATGCCCGGAGGAGGAACATCTCATGGCTCTCGTCCTCGGCAGAGTCTGATTCCTGAAAGGCACATGTCCGGCTCCTTGTCCCACACGGAAGGTGGCAGCCCTGAAAGCTGTTGCTGGTCTTCACCGTCCCCCCTGCAGCCTATTCACAGGCACAACAGGATCTGGGACCCGGGCTTGCCCAGAGGAGGAACATCTCATGGCTCTCGTCCTCGGCAGAGCCTGATTCCGAAAAGGCACACGTCCGGCTCCTTGTCCCACACGGAAGGTGGCAGCCCTGAAAGCTGTTGCTGGTCTTCACCGTCCCCCTGCAGCCTATTCACAGGCACAACAGTATCTGGGACCCGGGCATGCCCAGAGGAGGAACATCTCATGGATCTCGTCCTCGGCAGAGCCGATTCCGAAAAGGCACACGTCCGGCTCCTTGTCCCACACGGAAGGTGGCAGCCCTGAAAGCTGTTGCTGGTCTTCACCGTCCCCCTGCAGCCTATTCACAGGCACAACAGGATCTGGGACCCGGGCTTGCTGAGAGGAGGAACATCTCATGGCTCTCGTCCTCGGCAGAGCCTGATTCCGAAAAGACACACGTCCGGCTCCTTGTCCCACACGGAAGGTGGCAGCCCTGAAAGCTGTTGCTGGTCTTCACCGTCCCCATGCAGCCTATAAACAGGCACAACAGGATCTGGGACCCGGGCTTGCCCAGAGGAGGAACATCTCATGGCTCTCGTCCTCGGCAGAGCCTGATTCCGAAAAGGCACACGTCCGGCTCCTTGTCCCACACGGAAGTTGGCAGCCCTGAAAGCTGTTGCTGGTCTTCACCGTCCCCCTGCAGCCTATTCACAGGCACAACAGGATCTGGGACCTGGGCTTGCCCAGAGGAGGAACATCTCATGGCTCTCGTCCTCGGCAGAGCCTGATTCCGAAAAGGCACACGTCCGGCTCCTTGTCCCACACGGAAGTTGGCAGCCCTGAAAGCTGTTGCTGGTCTTCACCGTCCCCCTGCAGCCTATTCACAGGCACAACAGGATCTGGGACCCAGGCTTGCCCAGAGGAGGAACATCTCATGGCTCTCATCCTCGGCAGAGCCTGATTCCGAAAAGGCACACGTCCGGCTCCTTGTCCCACACGGAAGGTGGCAGCCCTGAAAGCTGTTGCTGGTCTTCACCGTCCCCCTGCAGCCTATAAACAGGCACAACAGGATCTGGGACCCGGGCTTGCTGAGAGGAGGAACATCTCATGGCTCTCGTCCTCGGCAGAGCCTGATTCCGAAAAGGCACACGTCCGGCTCCTTGTCCCACACGGAAGGTGGCAGCCCTGAAAGCTGTTGCTGGTCTTCACCGTCCCCCTGCAGCCTATTCACAGGCACAACAGGATCTGGGACCCGGGCTTGCCCAGAGGAGGAACATCTCATGGCTCTCGTCCTCGGCAGAGCCTGATTCCGAAAAGACACACGTCCGGCTCCTTGTCCCACACGGAAGGTGGCAGCCCTGAAAGCTGTTGCTGGTCTTCACCGTCCCCATGCAGCCTATAAACAGGCACAACAGGATCTGGGACCCGGGCATGCCCAGAGGAGGAACATCTCATGGCTCTCGTCCTCGGCAGAGCCTGATTCCGAAAAGGCACACGTCCGGCTCCTTGTCCCACACGGAAGTTGGCAGCCCTGAAAGCTGTTGCTGGTCTTCACCGTCCCCCTGCAGCCTATTCACAGGCACAACAGGATCTGGGACCTGGGCTTGCCCAGAGGAGGAACATCTCATGGCTCTCGTCCTCGGCAGAGCCTGATTCCGAAAAGGCACACGTCCGGCTCCTTGTCCCACACGGAAGGTGGCAGCCCTGAAAGCTGTTGCTGGTCTTCATCGTCCCCCTGCAGCCTATTCACAGGCACAACAGGATCTGGGACCCAGGCTTGCCCAGAGGAGGAACATCTCATGGCTCTCATCCTCGGCAGAGCCTGATTCCGAAAAGGCACACGTCCGGCTCCTTGTCCCACACGGAAGATGGCAGCCCTGAAAGCTGTTGCTGGTCTTCACCGTCCCCCTGCAGCCTATTCACAGGCACAACAGGATCTGGGACCCGGGCATGCCCGGAGGAGTAATATCTCATGGCTCTCGTCCTCGGCAGAGTCTGATTCCTGAAAGGCACATGTCCGGCTCCTTGTCCCACACGGAAGGTGGCAGCCCTGAAAGCTGTTGCTGGTCTTCACCGTCCCCCTGCAGCCTATTCAGAGGCACAACAGGATTCAGGACCCGGGCATGCCCAGAGGAGGAACATCTCATGGCTCTCGTCCTCGGCAGAGCCTGATTCCGAAAAGGCACACGTCCGGCTCCTTGTCCCACACGGAAGGTGGCAGCCCTGAAAGCTGTTGCTGGTCTTCACCGTCCCCCTGCAGCCTATTCACAGGCACAACAGGATCTGGGACCCGGGCATGCCCAGAGGAGGAACATCTCATGGATCTCATCCTCGGCAGAGCCTGATTCCGAAAAGGCACACGTCCGGCTCCTTGTCCCACACGGAAGGTGGCAGCCCTGAAAGCTGTTGCTGGTCTTCACCGTCCCCCTGCAGCCTATTCACAGGCACAACAGGATCTGGGACCCGGGCTTGCCCAGAGGAGGAACATCTCATGGCTCTCGTCCTCGGCAGAGCCTGATTCCGAAAAGACACACGTCCGGCTCCTTGTCCCACACGGAAGGTGGCAGCCCTGAAAGCTGTTGCTGGTCTTCACCGTCCCCCTGCAGCCTATAAACAGGCACAACAGGATCTGGGACCCGGGCTTGCTGAGAGGAGGAACATCTCATGGCTCTCGTCCTCGGCAGAGCCTGATTCCGAAAAGGCACAAGTCCGGCTCCTTGTCCCACACGGAAGGTGGCAGCCCTGAAAGCTGTTGCTGGTCTTCACCGTCCCCCTGCAGCCTATTCACAGGCACAACAGGATCTGGGACCCGGGCATGCCCAGAGGAGGAACATCTCATGGCTCTCGTCCTCGGCAGAGCCTGATTCCGAAAAGACACACGTCCGGCTCCTTGTCCCACACGGAAGGTGGCAGCCCTGAAAGCTGTTGCTGGTCTTCACCGTCCCCATGCAGCCTATAAACAGGCACAACAGGATCTGGGACCCGGGCATGCCCAGAGGAGGAACATCTCATGGCTCTCGTCCTCGGCAGAGCCTGATTCCGAAAAGGCACACGTCCGGCTCCTTGTCCCACACGGAAGTTGGCAGCCCTGAAAGCTGTTGCTGGTCTTCACCGTCCCCCTGCAGCCTATTCACAGGCACAACAGGATCTGGGACCTGGGCTTGCCCAGAGGAGGAACATCTCATGGCTCTCGTCCTCGGCAGAGCCTGATTCCGAAAAGGCACACGTCCGGCTCCTTGTCCCACACGGAAGGTGGCAGCCCTGAAAGCTGTTGCTGGTCTTCACCGTCCCCCTGCAGCCTATTCACAGGCACAACAGGATCTGGGACCCAGGCTTGCCCAGAGGAGGAACATCTCATGGCTCTCATCCTCGGCAGAGCCTGATTCCGAAAAGGCACACGTCCGGCTCCTTGTCCCACACGGAAGATGGCAGCCCTGAAAGCTGTTGCTGGTCTTCACCGTCCCCCTGCAGCCTATTCACAGGCACAACAGGATCTGGGACCCGGGCATGCCCGGAGGAGTAATATCTCATGGCTCTCGTCCTCGGCAGAGTCTGATTCCTGAAAGGCACATGTCCGGCTCCTTGTCCCACACGGAAGGTGGCAGCCCTGAAAGCTCTTGCTGGTCTTCACCGTCCCCCTGCATCCTATTCAGAGGCACAACAGGATTCAGGACCCGGGCATGCCCAGAGGAGGAACATCTCATGGCTCTCGTCCTCGGCAGAGCCTGATTCCGAAAAGGCACACGTCCGGCTCCTTGTCCCACACGGAAGGTGGCAGCCCTGAAAGCTGTTGCTGGTCTTCACCGTCCCCCTGCAGCCTATTCACAGGCACAACAGGATCTGGGACCCGGGCATGCCCAGAGGAGGAATATCTCATGGATCTCGTCCTCGGCAGAGCCTGATTCCGAAAAGGCACACGTCCGGCTCCTTGTCCCACACGGAAGGTGGCAGCCCTGAAAGCTGTTGCTGGTCTTCACCGTCCCCCTGCAGCCTATTCACAGGTACAACAGGATCTGGGACCCGGGCTTGCTGAGAGGAGGAACATCTCATGGCTCTCGTCCTCGGCAGAGCCTGATTCCGAAAAGGCAAACGTCCGGCTCCTTGTCCCACACGGAAGGTGGCAGCCCTGAAAGCTGTTGCTGGTCTTCACCGTCCCCCTGCAGCCTATTCACAGGCACAACAGGATCTGGGACCTGGGCATGCCCGGAGGAGGAACATCTCATGGCTCTCGTCCTCGGCAGAGTCTGATTCCTGAAAGGCACATGTCCGGCTCCTTGTCCCACACGGAAGGTGGCAGCCCTGAAAGCTGTTGCTGGTCTTCACCATCCCCCTGCAGCCTATTCACAGGCACAACAGGATTCAGGACCCGGGCATGCCCACAGGAGGAACTTCTCATGGCTCTCGTCCTCGGCAGAGCCTGATTCCGAAAAGGCACACGTCCGGCTCCTTGTCCCACACGGAAGGTGGCAGCCCTGAAAGCTGTTGCTGGTCTTCACCGTCCCCCTGCAGCCTATTCACAGGCACAACAGGATCTGGGACCCGGGCTTGCCCAGAGGAGGAACATCTCATGGCTCTCATCCTCGGCAGAGCCTGATTCCGAAAAGGCACACGTCCGGCTCCTTGTCCCACACGGAAGATGGCAGCCCTGAAAGCTGTTGCTGGTCTTCACCGTCCCCCTGCAGCCTATTCACAGGCACAACAGGATCTGGGACCCGTGCATGCCCGGAGGAGGAACATCTCATGGCTCTCGTCCTCGGCAGAGTCTGATTCCTGAAAGGCACATGTCCGGCTCCTTGTCCCACACGGAAGGTGGCAGCCCTGAAAGCTGTTGCTGGTCTTCACCGTCCCCCTGCAGCCTATTCACAGGTACAACAGGATCTGGGACCCGGGCTTGCCCAGAGGAGGAACATCTCATGGCTCTCGTCCTCGGCAGAGCCTGATTCCGAAAAGGCACACGTCCGGCTCCTTGTCCAACACGGAAGGTGGCAGCCCTGAAAGCTGTTGCTGGTCTTCACCGTCCCTCTGCAGCCTATTCACAGGCACAACAGTATCTGGGACCCGGGCATGCCCAGAGGAGGAACATCTCATGGATCTCGTCCTCGGCAGAGCCTGATTCCGAAAAGGCACACGTCCAGCTCCTTGTCCCACACGGAAGGTGGCAGCCCTGAAAGCTGTTGCTGGTCTTCACCGTCCCCCTGCAGCCTATTCACAGGCACAACAGGATCTGGGACCCGGGCTTGCTGAGAGGAGGAACATCTCATGGCTCTCGTCCTCGGCAGAGCCTGATTCCGAAAAGACACACGTCCGGCTCCTTGTCCCACACGGAAGTTGGCAGCCCTGAAAGCTGTTGCTGGTCTTCACCGTCCCCATGCAGCCTATAAACAGGCACAACAGGATCTGGGACCCGGGCTTGCCCAGAGGAGGAACATCTCATGGCTCTCGTCCTCGGCAGAGCCTGATTCCGAAAAGGCACACGTCCGGCTCCTTGTCCCACACGGAAGGTGGCAGCCCTGAAAGCTGTTGCTGGTCTTCACCGTCCCCCTGCAGCCTATTCACAGGCACAACAGGATCTGGGACCCGGGCTTGCTGAGAGGAGGAACATCTCATGGCTCTCGTCCTCGGCAGAGCCTGATTCCGAAAAGGCACACGTCCGGCTCCTTGTCCCAAACGGAAGGTGGCAGCCCTGAAAGCTGTTGCTGGTCTTCACCGTCCCCCTGCAGCCTATTCAGAGGCACAACAGGATTCAGGACCCGGGCATGCCCAGAGGAGGAACATCTCATGGCTCTCGTCCTCGGCAGAGCCTGATTCCGAAAAGGCACACGTCCGGCTCCTTGTCCCACACGGAAGGTGGCAGCCCTGAAAGCTGTTGCTGGTCTTCACCGTCCCCCTGCAGCCTATACACAGGCACAACAGGATCTGGGACCCGGGCATGCCCAGAGGAGGAACATCTCATGGATCTCATCCTCGGCAGAGCCTGATTCCGAAAAGGCACACGTCCGGCTCCTTGTCCCACACGGAAGGTGGCAGCCCTGAAAGCTGTTGCTGGTCTTCACCGTCCCCCTGCAGCCTATTCACAGGCACAACAGGATCTGGGACCCGGGCTTGCCCAGAGGAGGAACATCTCATGGCTCTCGTCCTCGGCAGAGCCTGATTCCGAAAAGACACACGTCCGGCTCCTTGTCCCACACGGAAGGTGGCAGCCCTGAAAGCTGTTGCTGGTCTTCACCGTCCCCCTGCAGCCTATAAACAGGCACAACAGGATCTGGGACCCGGGCTTGCTGAGAGGAGGAACATCTCATGGCTCTCGTCCTCGGCAGAGCCTGATTCCGAAAAGGCACAAGTCCGGCTCCTTGTCCCACACGGAAGGTGGCAGCCCTGAAAGCTGTTGCTGGTCTTCACCGTCCCCCTGCAGCCTATTCACAGGCACAACAGGATCTGGGACCCGGGCTTGCCCAGAGGAGGAACATCTCATGGCTCTCGTCCTCGGCAGAGCCTGATTCCGAAAAGACACACGTCCGGCTCCTTGTCCCACACGGAAGGTGGCAGCCCTGAAAGCTGTTGCTGGTCTTCACCGTCCCCATGCAGCCTATAAACAGGCACAACAGGATCTGGGACCCGGGCATGCCCAGAGGAGGAACATCTCATGGCTCTCGTCCTCGGCAGAGCCTGATTCCGAAAAGGCACACGTCCGGCTCCTTGTCCCACACGGAAGTTGGCAGCCCTGAAAGCTGTTGCTGGTCTTCACCGTCCCCCTGCAGCCTATTCACAGGCACAACAGGATCTGGGACCTGGGCTTGCCCAGAGGAGGAACATCTCATGTCTCTCGTCCTCGGCAGAGCCTGATTCCGAAAAGGCACACGTCCGGCTCCTTGTCCCACACGGAAGGTGGCAGCCCTGAAAGCTGTTGCTGGTCTTCACCGTCCCCCTGCAGCCTATTCACAGGCACAACCGGATCTGGGACCCAGGCTTGCCCAGAGGAGGAACATCTCATGGCTCTCATCCTCGGCAGAGCCTGATTCCGAAAAGGCACACGTCCGGCTCCTTGTCCCACACGGAAGATGGCAGCCCTGAAAGCTGTTGCTGGTCTTCACCGTCCCCCTGCAGCCTATTCACAGGCACAACAGGATCTGGGACCCGGGCATGCCCGGAGGAGTAATATCTCATGGCTCTCGTCCTCGGCAGAGTCTGATTCCTGAAAGGCACATGTCCGGCTCCTTGTCCCACACGGAAGGTGGCAGCCCTGAAAGCTGTTGCTGGTCTTCACCGTCCCCCTGCATCCTATTCAGAGGCACAACAGGATTCAGGACCCGGGCATGCCCAGAGGAGGAACATCTCATGGCTCTCGTCCTCGGCAGAGCCTGATTCCGAAAAGGCACACGTCCGGCTCCTTGTCCCACACGGAAGGTGGCAGCCCTGAAAGCTGTTGCTGGTCTTCACCGTCCCCCTGCAGCCTATTCACAGGCACAACAGGATCTGGGACCCGGGCATGCCCAGAGGAGGAATATCTCATGGATCTCGTCCTCGGCAGAGCCTGATTCCGAAAAGGCACACGTCCGGCTCCTTGTCCCACACGGAAGGTGGCAGCCCTGAAAGCTGTTGCTGGTCTTCACCGTCCCCCTGCAGCCTATTCACAGGTACAACAGGATCTGGGACCCGGGCTTGCTGAGAGGAGGAACATCTCATGGCTCTCGTCCTCGGCAGAGCCTGATTCCGAAAAGGCAAACGTCCGGCTCCTTGTCCCACACGGAAGGTGGCAGCCCTGAAAGCTGTTGCTGGTCTTCACCGTCCCCCTGCAGCCTATTCACAGGCACAACAGGATCTGGGACCTGGGCATGCCCGGAGGAGGAACATCTCATGGCTCTCGTCCTCGGCAGAGTCTGATTCCTGAAAGGCACATGTCCGGCTCCTTGTCCCACACGGAAGGTGGCAGCCCTGAAAGCTGTTGCTGGTCTTCACCATCCCCCTGCAGCCTATTCACAGGCACAACAGGATTCAGGACCCGGGCATGCCCACAGGAGGAACTTCTCATGGCTCTCGTCCTCGGCAGAGCCTGATTCCGAAAAGGCACACGTCCGGCTCCTTGTCCCACACGGAAGGTGGCAGCCCTGAAAGCTGTTGCTGGTCTTCACCGTCCCCCTGCAGCCTATTCACAGGCACAACAGGATCTGGGACCCGGGCTTGCCCAGAGGAGGAACATCTCATGGCTCTCATCCTCGGCAGAGCCTGATTCCGAAAAGGCACACGTCCGGCTCCTTGTCCCACACGGAAGATGGCAGCCCTGAAAGCTGTTGCTGGTCTTCACCGTCCCCCTGCAGCCTATTCACAGGCACAACAGGTTCTGGGACCCGGGCATGCCCGGAGGAGGAACATCTCATGGCTCTCGTCCTCGGCAGAGTCTGATTCCTGAAAGGCACATGTCCGGCTCCTTGTCCCACACGGAAGGTGGCAGCCCTGAAAGCTGTTGCTGGTCTTCACCGTCCCCCTGCAGCCTATTCACAGGTACAACAGGATCTGGGACCCGGGCTTGCCCAGAGGAGGAACATCTCATGGCTCTCGTCCTCGGCAGAGCCTGATTCCGAAAAGGCACACGTCCGGCTCCTTGTCCAACACGGAAGGTGGCAGCCCTGAAAGCTGTTGCTGGTCTTCACCGTCCCTCTGCAGCCTATTCACAGGCACAACAGTATCTGGGACCCGGGCATGCCCAGAGGAGGAACATCTCATGGATCTCGTCCTCGGCAGAGCCTGATTCCGAAAAGGCACACGTCCAGCTCCTTGTCCCACACGGAAGGTGGCAGCCCTGAAAGCTGTTGCTGGTCTTCACCGTCCCCCTGCAGCCTATTCACAGGCACAACAGGATCTGGGACCCGGGCTTGCTGAGAGGAGGAACATCTCATGGCTCTCGTCCTCGGCAGAGCCTGATTCCGAAAAGACACACGTCCGGCTCCTTGTCCCACACGGAAGTTGGCAGCCCTGAAAGCTGTTGCTGGTCTTCACCGTCCCCATGCAGCCTATAAACAGGCACAACAGGATCTGGGACCCGGGCTTGCCCAGAGGAGGAACATCTCATGGCTCTCGTCCTCGGCAGAGCCTGATTCCGAAAAGGCACACGTCCGGCTCCTTGTCCCACACGGGAGTTGGCAGCCCTGAAAGCTGTTGCTGGTCTTCACCGTCCCCCTGCAGCCTATTCACAGGCACAACAGGATCTGGGACCTGGGCTTGCCCAGAGGAGGAACATCTCATGGCTCTCGTCCTCGGCAGAGCCTGATTCCGAAAAGGCACACGTCCGGCTCCTTGTCCCACACGGAAGTTGGCAGCCCTGAAAGCTGTTGCTGGTCTTCACCGTCCCCCTGCAGCCTATTCACAGGCACAACAGGATCTGGGACCCAGGCTTGCCCAGAGGAGGAACATCTCATGGCTCTCATCCTCGGCAGAGCCTGATTCCGAAAAGGCACACGTCCGGCTCCTTGTCCCACACGGAAGATGGCAGCCCTGAAAGCTGTTGCTGGTCTTCACCGTCCCCATGCAGCCTATTCACAGGCACAACAGGATCTGGGACCCGGGCATGCCCGGAGGAGTAATATCTCATGGCTCTCGTCCTCGGCAGAGTCTGATTCCTGAAAGGCACATGTCCGGCTCCTTGTCCCACACGGAAGGTGGCAGCCCTGAAAGCTGTTGCTGGTCTTCACCATCCCCCTGCAGCCTATTCACAGGCACAACAGGATTCAGGACCCGGGCATGCCCAGAGGAGGAACATCTCATGGATCTCGTCCTCGGCAGAGCCTGATTCCGAAAAGGCACACGTCCGGCTCCTTGTCCCACACGGAAGGTGGCAGCCCTGAAAGCTGTTGCTGGTCTTCACCGTCCCCCTGCAGCCTATTCACAGGCACAACAGGATCTGGGACCCGGGCATGCCCAGAGGAGGAATATCTCATGGATCTCGTCCTCGGCAGAGCCTGATTCCGAAAAGGCACACGTCCGGCTCCTTGTCCCACACGGAAGGTGGCAGCCCTGAAAGCTGTTGCTGGTCTTCACCATCCCCCTGCAGCCTATTCACAGGCACAACAGGATTCAGGACCCGGGCATGCCCACAGGAGGAACATCTCATGGCTCTCGTCCTCGGTAGAGCCTGATTCCGAAAAGGCACACGTCCGGCTCCTTGTCCCACACGGAAGGTGGCAGCCCTGAAAGCTGTTGCTGGTCTTCACCGTCCCCCTGCAGCCTATTCAGAGGCACAACAGGATCTGGGACCCGGGCTTGCCCAGAGGAGGAACATCTCATGGCTCTCGTCCTCGGTAGAGCCTGATTCCGAAAAGGCACACGTCCGGCTCCTTGTCCCACACGGAAGGTGGCAGCCCTGAAAGATGTTGCTGGTCTTCACCGTCCCCCTGCAGCCTATTCACAGACACAACAGGATCTGGGACCCGGGCATGCCCAGAGGAGGAAATTCTCATGGATCTCGTCCTCGGCAGAGCCTGATTCCGAAAAGGCACACGTCCGGCTCCTTGTCCCACACAGAAGGTGGCAGCCCTGAAAGCTGTTGCTGGTCTTCACCGTCCCCCTGCAGCCTATTCACAGGTACAACAGGATCTGGGACCCGGGCTTGCTGAGAGGAGGAACATCTCATGGCTCTCGTCCTCGGCAGAGCCTGATTCCGAAAAGGCAAACGTCCGGCTCCTTGTCCCACACGGAAGGTGGCAGTCCTGAAAGCTGTTGCTGGTCTTCACTGTCCCCCTGCATCCTATTCACAGATACAACAGGATCTGGAACCCGGGCTTGCCCAGAGGAGGAACATCTCATGGCTCTCCTCCTCGGTAGAGCCTGATTCCGAAAAGGCACACGTCCGGCTCCTTGTCCCACACGGAAGGTGGCAGCCCTGAAAGCTGTTGCTGGTCTTCACCGTCCCCCTGCAGCCTATTCACAGGCACAACAGGATTCGGGACCTGGGCATGCCCAGAGGAGGAACATCTCATGGCTCTCGTCCTCGGCAGAGCCTGATTCCGAAAAGGCACACGTCCGGCTCCTTGTCCCACACGGAAGGTGGCAGCCCTGAAAGCTGTTGCTGGTCTTCACCGTCCCCCTGCAGCCTATTCACAGGCACAACAGGATCTGGGACCCGGGCTTGCCCAGAGGAGGAACATCTCATGGCTCTCGTCCTCGGCAGAGCCTGATTCCGAAAAGACACACGTCCGGCTCCTTGTCCCACACGGAAGGTGGCAGCCCTGAAAGCTGTTGCTGGTCTTCACCGTCCCCATGCAGCCTATAAACAGGCACAACAGGATCTGGGACCCGGGCTTGCCCAGAGGAGGAACATCTCATGGCTCTCGTCCTCGGCAGAGCCTGATTCCGAAAAGGCACACGTCCGGCTCCTTGTCCCACACGGAAGTTGGCAGCCCTGAAAGCTGTTGCTGGTCTTCACCGTCCCCCTGCAGCCTATTCACAGGCACAACAGGATCTGGGACCTGGGCTTGCCCAGAGGAGGAACATCTCATGGCTCTCGTCCTCGGCAGAGCCTGATTCCGAAAAGGCACACGTCCGGCTCCTTGTCCCACACGGAAGGTGGCAGCCCTGAAAGCTGTTGCTGGTCTTCACCGTCCCCCTGCAGCCTATTCACAGGCACAACAGGATCTGGGACCCGGGCTTGCTGAGAGGAGGAACATCTCATGGCTCTCGTCCTCGGCAGAGCCTGATTCCGAAAAGGCAAACGTCCGGCTCCTTGTCCCACACGGAAGGTGGCAGCCCTGAAAGCTGTTGCTGGTCTTCACCGTCCCCCTGCAGCCTATTCACAGGCACAACAGGATCTGGGACCTGGGCATGCCCGGAGGAGGAACATCTCATGGCTCTCGTCCTCGGCAGAGTCTGATTCCTGAAAGGCACATGTCCGGCTCCTTGTCCCACACGGAAGGTGGCAGCCCTGAAAGCTATTGCTGGTCTTCACCATCCCCCTGCAGCCTATTCACAGGCACAACAGGATTCTGGACCCGGGCATGCCCACAGGAGGAACATCTCATGGCTCTCGTCCTCGGCAGAGCCTGATTCCGAAAAGGCACACGTCCGGCTCCTTGTCCCACACGGAAGGTGGCAGCCCTGAAAGCTGTTGCTGGTCTTCACCGTCCCCCTGCAGCCTATTCACAGGCACAACAGGATCTGGGACCCGGGCTTGCCCAGAGGAGGAACATCTCATGGCTCTCATCCTCGGCAGAGCCTGATTCCGAAAAGGCACACGTCCGGCTCCTTGTCCCACACGGAAGATGGCAGCCCTGAAAGCTGTTGCTGGTCTTCACCGTCCCCCTGCAGCCTATTCACAGGCACAACAGGATCTGGGACCCGGGCATGCCCAGAGGAGGAACATCTCATGGATCTCGTCCTCGGCAGAGCCTGATTCCGAAAAGGCACACGTCCGGCTCCTTGTCCCACACGGAAGGTGGCAGCCCTGAAAGCTGTTGCTGGTCTTCACCGTCCCCCTGCAGCCTATTCACAGGCACAACAGGATCTGGGACCCGGGCTTGCCCAGAGGAGGAACATCTCATGGCTCTCGTCCTCGGCAGAGCCTGATTCCGAAAAGACACAAGTCCGGCTCCTTGTCCCACACGGAAGGTGGCAGCCCTGAAAGCTGTTGCTGGTCTTCACCGTCCCCATGCAGCCTATAAACAGGCACAACAGGATTCGGGACCTGGGCATGCCCAGAGGAGGAACATCTCATGGCTCTCGTCCTCGGCAGAGCCTGATTCCGAAAAGGCACACGTCCGGCTCCTTGTCCCACACGGAAGGTGGCAGCCCTGAAAGCTGTTGCTGGTCTTCACCGTCCCCCTGCAGCCTATTCACAGGCACAACAGGATCTGGGACCCGGGCTTGCCCAGAGGAGGAACATCTCATGGCTCTCGTCCTCGGCAGAGCCTGATTCCGAAAAGACACACGTCCGGCTCCTTGTCCCACACGGAAGGTGGCAGCCCTGAAAGCTGTTGCTGGTCTTCACCGTCCCCATGCAGCCTATAAACAGGCACAACAGGATCTGGGACCCGGGCATGCCCAGAGGAGGAACATCTCATGGCTCTCTTCCTCGGCAGAGCCTGATTCCGAAAAGGCACACGTCCGGCTCCTTGTCCCACACGGAAGTTGGCAGCCCTGAAAGCTGTTGCTGGTCTTCACCGTCCCCCTGCAGCCTATTCACAGGCACAACAGGATCTGGGACCTGGGCATGCCCGGAGGAGGAACATCTCATGGCTCTCGTCCTCGGCAGAGTCTGATTCCTGAAAGGCACATGTCCGGCTCCTTGTCCCACACGGAAGGTGGCAGCCCTGAAAGCTGTTGCTGGTCTTCACCATCCCCCTGCAGCCTATTCACAGGCACAACAGGATTCAGGACCCGGGCATGCCCAGAGGAGGAACATCTCATGGCTCTCGTCCTCGGCAGAGCCTGATTCCGAAAAGGCACACGTCCGGCTCCTTGTCCCACACGGAAGGTGGCAGCCCTGAAAGCTGTTGCTGGTCTTCACCGTCCCCCTGCAGCCTATTCACAGGCACAACAGGATCTGGGACCCGGGCTTGCCCAGAGGAGGAACATCTCATGGCTCTCATCCTCGGCAGAGCCTGATTCCGAAAAGGCACACGTCCGGCTCCTTGTCCCACACGGAAGATGGCAGCCCTGAAAGCTGTTGCTGGTCTTCACCGTCCCCCTGCAGCCTATTCACAGGCACAACAGGATCTGGGACCCGGGCATGCCCGGAGGAGTAATATCTCATGGCTCTCGTCCTCGGCAGAGTCTGATTCCTGAAAGGCACATGTCCGGCTCCTTGTCCCACACGGAAGGTGGCAGCCCTGAAAGCTGTTGCTGGTCTTCACCGTCCCCCTGCATCCTATTCAGAGGCACAACAGGATTCAGGACCCGGGCATGCCCAGAGGAGGAACATCTCATGGCTCTCGTCCTCGGCAGAGCCTGATTCCGAAAAGGCACACGTCCGGCTCCTTGTCCCACACGGAAGGTGGCAGCCCTGAAAGCTGTTGCTGGTCTTCACCGTCCCCCTGCAGCCTATTCACAGGCACAACAGGATCTGGGACCCGGGCATGCCCAGAGGAGGAATATCTCATGGATCTCGTCCTCGGCAGAGTCTGATTCCTGAAAGGCACATGTCCGGCTCCTTGTCCCACACGGAAGGTGGCAGCCCTGAAAGCTGTTGCTGGTCTTCACCATCCCCCTGCAGCCTATTCACAGGCACAACAGGATTCAGGACCCGGGCATGCCCACAGGAGGAACTTCTCATGGCTCTCGTCCTCGGCAGAGCCTGATTCCGAAAAGGCACACGTCCGGCTCCTTGTCCCACACGGAAGGTGGCAGCCCTGAAAGCTGTTGCTGGTCTTCACCGTCCCCCTGCAGCCTATTCACAGGCACAACAGGATCTGGGACCCGGGCTTGCCCAGAGGAGGAACATCTCATGGCTCTCATCCTCGGCAGAGCCTGATTCCGAAAAGGCACACGTCCGGCTCCTTGTCCCACACGGAAGATGGCAGCCCTGAAAGCTGTTGCTGGTCTTCACCGTCCCCCTGCAGCCTATTCACAGGCACAACAGGATCTGGGACCCGGGCATGCCCGGAGGAGGAACATCTCATGGCTCTCGTCCTCGGCAGAGTCTGATTCCTGAAAGGCACATGTCCGGCTCCTTGTCCCACACGGAAGGTGGCAGCCCTGAAAGCTGTTGCTGGTCTTCACCGTCCCCCTGCAGCCTATTCACAGGTACAACAGGATCTGGGACCCGGGCTTGCCCAGAGGAGGAACATCTCATGGCTCTCGTCCTCGGCAGAGCCTGATTCCGAAAAGGCACACGTCCGGCTCCTTGTCCAACACGGAAGGTGGCAGCCCTGAAAGCTGTTGCTGGTCTTCACCGTCCCTCTGCAGCCTATTCACAGGCACAACAGTATCTGGGACCCGGGCATGCCCAGAGGAGGAACATCTCATGGATCTCGTCCTCGGCAGAGCCTGATTCCGAAAAGGCACACGTCCAGCTCCTTGTCCCACACGGAAGGTGGCAGCCCTGAAAGCTGTTGCTGGTCTTCACCGTCCCCCTGCAGCCTATTCACAGGCACAACAGGATCTGGGACCCGGGCTTGCTGAGAGGAGGAACATCTCATGGCTCTCGTCCTCGGCAGAGCCTGATTCCGAAAAGACACACGTCCGGCTCCTTGTCCCACACGGAAGTTGGCAGCCCTGAAAGCTGTTGCTGGTCTTCACCGTCCCCCTGCAGCCTATTCACAGGCACAACAGGATCTGGGACCCGGGCTTGCCCAGAGGAGGAACATCTCATGGCTCTCGTCCTCGGCAGAGCCTGATTCCGAAAAGGCACACGTCCGGCTCCTTGTCCCACACGGAAGTTGGCAGCCCTGAAAGCTGTTGCTGGTCTTCACCGTCCCCCTGCAGCCTATTCACAGGCACAACAGGATCTGGGACCTGGGCTTGCCCAGAGGAGGAACATCTCATGGCTCTCGTCCTCGGCAGAGCCTGATTCCGAAAAGGCACACGTCCGGCTCCTTGTCCCACACGGAAGTTGGCAGCCCTGAAAGCTGTTGCTGGTCTTCACCGTCCCCCTGCAGCCTATTCACAGGCACAACAGGATCTGGGACCCAGGCTTGCCCAGAGGAGGAACATCTCATGGCTCTCATCCTCGGCAGAGCCTGATTCCGAAAAGGCACACGTCCGGCTCCTTGTCCCACACGGAAGATGGCAGCTCTGAAAGCTGTTGCTGGTCTTCACCGTCCCCCTGCAGCCTATTCACAGGCACAACAGGATCTGGGACCCGGGCATGCCCGGAGGAGTAATATCTCATGGCTCTCGTCCTCGGCAGAGTCTGATTCCTGAAAGGCACATGTCCGGCTCCTTGTCCCACACGGAAGGTGGCAGCCCTGAAAGCTGTTGCTGGTCTTCACCATCCCCCTGCAGCCTATTCACAGGCACAACAGGATTCAGGACCCGGGCATGCCCAGAGGAGGAACATCTCATGGCTCTCGTCCTCGGCAGAGCCTGATTCCGAAAAGGCACACGTCCGGCTCCTTGTCCCACACGGAAGGTGGCAGCCCTGAAAGCTGTTGCTGGTCTTCACCGTCCCCCTGCAGCCTATGCACAGGCACAACAGGATCTGGGACCCGGGCATGCCCAGAGGAGGAATATCTCATGGATCTCGTCCTCGGCAGAGCCTGATTCCGAAAAGGCACACGTCCGGCTCCTTGTCCCACACGGAAGGTGGCAGCCCTGAAAGCTGTTGCTGGTCTTCACCGTCCCCCTGCAGCCTATTCACAGGCACAACAGGATCTGGGACCCGGGCTTGCTGAGAGGAGGAACATCTCATGGCTCTCGTCCTCGGCAGAGCCTGATTCCGAAAAGGCAAACGTCCGGCTCCTTGTCCCACACGGAAGGTGGCAGCCCTGAAAGCTGTTGCTGGTCTTCACCGTCCCCCTGCAGCCTATTCACAGGCACAACAGGATCTGGGACCTGGGCATGCCCGGAGGAGGAACATCTCATGGCTCTCGTCCTCGGCAGAGTCTGATTCCTGAAAGGCACATGTCCGGCTCCTTGTCCCACACGGAAGGTGGCAGCCCTGAAAGCTGTTGCTGGTCTTCACCATCCCCCTGCAGCCTATTCACAGGCACAACAGGATTCAGGACCCGGGCATGCCCACAGGAGGAACTTCTCATGGCTCTCGTCCTCGGCAGAGCCTGATTCCGAAAAGGCACACGTCCGGCTCCTTGTCCCACACGGAAGGTGGCAGCCCTGAAAGCTGTTGCTGGTCTTCACCGTCCCCCTGCAGCCTATTCACAGGCACAACAGGATCTGGGACCCGGGCTTGCCCAGAGGAGGAACATCTCATGGCTCTCATCCTCGGCAGAGCCTGATTCCGAAAAGGCACACGTCCGGCTCCTTGTCCCACACGGAAGATGGCAGCCCTGAAAGCTGTTGCTGGTCTTCACCGTCCCCCTGCAGCCTATTCACAGGCACAACAGGATCTGGGACCCGGGCATGCCCGGAGGAGGAACATCTCATGGCTCTCGTCCTCGGCAGAGTCTGATTCCTGAAAGGCACATGTCCGGCTCCTTGTCCCACACGGAAGGTGGCAGCCCTGAAAGCTGTTGCTGGTCTTCACCGTCCCCCTGCAGCCTATTCACAGGTACAACAGGATCTGGGACCCGGGCTTGCCCAGAGGAGGAACATCTCATGGCTCTCGTCCTCGGCAGAGCCTGATTCCGAAAAGGCACACGTCCGGCTCCTTGTCCAACACGGAAGGTGGCAGCCCTGAAAGCTGTTGCTGGTCTTCACCGTCCCTCTGCAGCCTATTCACAGGCACAACAGTATCTGGGACCCGGGCATGCCCAGAGGAGGAACATCTCATGGATCTCGTCCTCGGCAGAGCCTGATTCCGAAAAGGCACACGTCCAGCTCCTTGTCCCACACGGAAGGTGGCAGCCCTGAAAGCTGTTGCTGGTCTTCACCGTCCCCCTGCAGCCTATTCACAGGCACAACAGGATCTGGGACCCGGGCTTGCTGAGAGGAGGAACATCTCATGGCTCTCGTCCTCGGCAGAGCCTGATTCCGAAAAGACACACGTCCGGCTCCTTGTCCCACACGGAAGTTGGCAGCCCTGAAAGCTGTTGCTGGTCTTCACCGTCCCCATGCAGCCTATAAACAGGCACAACAGGATCTGGGACCCGGGCTTGCTGAGAGGAGGAACATCTCATGGCTCTCGTCCTCGGCAGAGCCTGATTCCGAAAAGGCACACGTCCGGCTCCTTGTCCCACACGGAAGGTGGCAGCCCTGAAAGCTGTTGCTGGTCTTCACCGTCCCCCTGCAGCCTATTCACAGGCACAACAGGATCTGGGACCCGGGCATGCCCAGAGGAGGAATATCTCATGGATCTCGTCCTCGGCAGAGTCTGATTCCTGAAAGGCACATGTCCGGCTCCTTGTCCCACACGGAAGGTGGCAGCCCTGAAAGCTGTTGCTGGTCTTCACCGTCCCCCTGCAGCCTATTCACAGGCACAACAGGATTCAGGACCCGGGCATGCCCACAGGAGGAACTTCTCATGGCTCTCGTCCTCGGCAGAGCCTGATTCCGAAAAGGCACACGTCCGGCTCCTTGTCCCACACGGAAGGTGGCAGCCCTGAAAGCTGTTGCTGGTCTTCACCGTCCCCCTGCAGCCTATTCACAGGCACAACAGGATCTGGGACCCGGGCTTGCCCAGAGGAGGAACATCTCATGGCTCTCATCCTCGGCAGAGCCTGATTCCGAAAAGGCACACGTCCGGCTCCTTGTCCCACACGGAAGATGGCAGCCCTGAAAGCTGTTGCTGGTCTTCACCGTCCCCCTGCAGCCTATTCACAGGCACAACAGGATCTGGGACCCGGGCATGCCCGGAGGAGGAACATCTCATGGCTCTCGTCCTCGGCAGAGTCTGATTCCTGAAAGGCACATGTCCGGCTCCTTGTCCCACACGGAAGGTGGCAGCCCTGAAAGCTGTTGCTGGTCTTCACCGTCCCCCTGCAGCCTATTCACAGGTACAACAGGATCTGGGACCCGGGCTTGCCCAGAGGAGGAACATCTCATGGCTCTCGTCCTCGGCAGAGCCTGATTCCGAAAAGGCACACGTCCGGCTCCTTGTCCAACACGGAAGGTGGCAGCCCTGAAAGCTGTTGCTGGTCTTCACCGTCCCTCTGCAGCCTATTCACAGGCACAACAGTATCTGGGACCCGGGCATGCCCAGAGGAGGAACATCTCATGGATCTCGTCCTCGGCAGAGCCTGATTCCGAAAAGGCACACGTCCAGCTCCTTGTCCCACACGGAAGGTGGCAGCCCTGAAAGCTGTTGCTGGTCTTCACCGTCCCCCTGCAGCCTATTCACAGGCACAACAGGATCTGGGACCCGGGCTTGCCCAGAGGAGGAACATCTCATGGCTCTCGTCCTCGGCAGAGCCTGATTCCGAAAAGACACACGTCCGGCTCCTTGTCCCACACGGAAGTTGGCAGCCCTGAAAGCTGTTGCTGGTCTTCACCGTCCCCATGCAGCCTATAAACAGGCACAACAGGATCTGGGACCCGGGCTTGCCCAGAGGAGGAACATCTCATGGCTCTCGTCCTCGGCAGAGCCTGATTCCGAAAAGGCACACGTCCGGCTCCTTGTCCCACACGGAAGTTGGCAGCCCTGAAAGCTGTTGCTGGTCTTCACCGTCCCCCTGCAGCCTATTCACAGGCACAACAGGATCTGGGACCTGGGCTTGCCCAGAGGAGGAACATCTCATGGCTCTCGTCCTCGGCAGAGCCTGATTCCGAAAAGGCACACGTCCGGCTCCTTGTCCCACACGGAAGTTGGCAGCCCTGAAAGCTGTTGCTGGTCTTCACCGTCCCCCTGCAGCCTATTCACAGGCACAACAGGATCTGGGACCCAGGCTTGCCCAGAGGAGGAACATCTCATGGCTCTCATCCTCGGCAGAGCCTGATTCCGAAAAGGCACACGTCCGGCTCCTTGTCCCACACGGAAGATGGCAGCCCTGAAAGCTGTTGCTGGTCTTCACCGTCCCCCTGCAGCCTATTCACAGGCACAACAGGATCTGGGACCCGGGCATGCCCGGAGGAGTAATATCTCATGGCTCTCGTCCTCGGCAGAGTCTGATTCCTGAAAGGCACATGTCCGGCTCCTTGTCCCACACGGAAGGTGGCACCCCTGAAAGCTGTTGCTGGTCTTCACCATCCCCCTGCAGCCTATTCACAGGCACAACAGGATTCAGGACCCGGGCATGCCCAGAGGAGGAACATCTCATGGCTCTCGTCCTCGGCAGAGCCTGATTCCGAAAAGGCACACGTCCGGCTCCTTGTCCCACACGGAAGGTGGCAGCCCTGAAAGCTGTTGCTGGTCTTCACCGTCCCCCTGCAGCCTATTCACAGGCACAACAGGATCTGGGACCCGGGCATGCCCAGAGGAGGAATATCTCATGGATCTCGTCCTCGGCAGAGCCTGATTCCGAAAAGGCACACGTCCGGCTCCTTGTCCCACACGGAAGGTGGCAGCCCTGAAAGCTGTTGCTGGTCTTCACCGTCCCCCTGCAGCCTATTCACAGGTACAACAGGATCTGGGACCCGGGCTTGCTGAGAGGAGGAACATCTCATGGCTCTCGTCCTCGGCAGAGCCTGATTCCGAAAAGGCAAACGTCCGGCTCCTTGTCCCACACGGAAGGTGGCAGCCCTGAAAGCTGTTGCTGGTCTTCACCGTCCCCCTGCAGCCTATTCACAGGCACAACAGGATCTGGGACCTGGGCATGCCCGGAGGAGGAACATCTCATGGCTCTCGTCCTCGGCAGAGTCTGATTCCTGAAAGGCACATGTCCGGCTCCTTGTCCCACACGGAAGGTGGCAGCCCTGAAAGCTGTTGCTGGTCTTCACCATCCCCCTGCAGCCTATTCACAGGCACAACAGGATTCAGGACCCGGGCATGCCCACAGGAGGAACTTCTCATGGCTCTCGTCCTCGGCAGAGCCTGATTCCGAAAAGGCACACGTCCGGCTCCTTGTCCCACACGGAAGGTGGCAGCCCTGAAAGCTGTTGCTGGTCTTCACCGTCCCCCTGCAGCCTATTCACAGGCACAACAGGATCTGGGACCCGGGCTTGCCCAGAGGAGGAACATCTCATGGCTCTCATCCTCGGCAGAGCCTGATTCCGAAAAGGCACACGTCCGGCTCCTTGTCCCACACGGAAGATGGCAGCCCTGAAAGCTGTTGCTGGTCTTCACCGTCCCCCTGCAGCCTATTCACAGGCACAACAGGATCTGGGACCCGGGCATGCCCGGAGGAGGAACATCTCATGGCTCTCGTCCTCGGCAGAGTCTGATTCCTGAAAGGCACATGTCCGGCTCCTTGTCCCACACGGAAGGTGGCAGCCCTGAAAGCTGTTGCTGGTCTTCACCGTCCCCCTGCAGCCTATTCACAGGCACAACAGGATCTGGGACCCGGGCTTGCCCAGAGGAGGAACATCTCATGGCTCTCGTCCTCGGCAGAGCCTGATTCCGAAAAGGCACACGTCCGGCTCCTTGTCCAACACGGAAGGTGGCAGCCCTGAAAGCTGTTGCTGGTCTTCACCGTCCCTCTGCAGCCTATTCACAGGCACAACAGTATCTGGGACCCGGGCATGCCCAGAGGAGGAACATCTCATGGATCTCGTCCTCGGCAGAGCCTGATTCCGAAAAGGCACACGTCCAGCTCCTTGTCCCACACGGAAGGTGGCAGCCCTGAAAGCTGTTGCTGGTCTTCACCGTCCCCCTGCAGCCTATTCACAGGCACAACAGGATCTGGGACCCGGGCTTGCTGAGAGGAGGAACATCTCATGGCTCTCGTCCTCGGCAGAGCCTGATTCCGAAAAGACACACGTCCGGCTCCTTGTCCCACACGGAAGTTGGCAGCCCTGAAAGCTGTTGCTGGTCTTCACCGTCCCCATGCAGCCTATAAACAGGCACAACAGGATCTGGGACCCGGGCTTGCTGAGAGGAGGAACATCTCATGGCTCTCGTCCTCGGCAGAGCCTGATTCCGAAAAGGCACACGTCCGGCTCCTTGTCCCACACGGAAGTTGGCAGCCCTGAAAGCTGTTGCTGGTCTTCACCGTCCCCCTGCAGCCTATTCACAGGCACAACAGGATCTGGGACCTGGGCTTGCCCAGAGGAGGAACATCTCATGGCTCTCGTCCTCGGCAGAGCCTGATTCCGAAAAGGCACACGTCCGGCTCCTTGTCCCACACGGAAGTTGGCAGCCCTGAAAGCTGTTGCTGGTCTTCACCGTCCCCCTGCAGCCTATTCAGAGGCACAACAGGATCTGGGACCCAGGCTTGCCCAGAGGAGGAACATCTCATGGCTCTCATCCTCGGCAGAGCCTGATTCCGAAAAGGCACACGTCCGGCTCCTTGTCCCACACGGAAGATGGCAGCCCTGAAAGCTGTTGCTGGTCTTCACCGTCCCCCTGCAGCCTATTCACAGGCACAACAGGATCTGGGACCCGGGCATGCCCGGAGGAGTAATATCTCATGGCTCTCGTCCTCGGCAGAGTCTGATTCCTGAAAGGCACATGTCCGGCTCCTTGTCCCACACGGAAGGTGGCAGCCCTGAAAGCTGTTGCTGGTCTTCACCATCCCCCTGCAGCCTATTCACAGGCACAACAGGATTCAGGACCCGGGCATGCCCAGAGGAGGAACATCTCATGGATCTCGTCCTCGGCAGAGCCTGATTCCGAAAAGGCACACGTCCGGCTCCTTGTCCCACACGGAAGGTGGCAGCCCTGAAAGCTGTTGCTGGTCTTCACCGTCCCCCTGCAGCCTATTCACAGGCACAACAGGATCTGGGACCCGGGCATGCCCAGAGGAGGAATATCTCATGGCTCTCGTCCTCGGCAGAGCCTGATTCCGAAAAGGCACACGTCCGGCTCCTTGTCCCACACGGAAGGTGGCAGCCCTGAAAGCTGTTGCTGGTCTTCACCATCCCCCTGCAGCCTATTCACAGGCACAACAGGATTCAGGACCCGGGCATGCCCACAGGAGGAACATCTCATGGCTCTCGTCCTCGGTAGAGCCTGATTCCGAAAAGGCACACGTCCGGCTCCTTGTCCCACACGGAAGGTGGCAGCCCTGAAAGCTGTTGCTGGTCTTCACCGTCCCCCTGCAGCCTATTCACAGGCACAACAGGATCTGGGACCCGGGCTTGCCCAGAGGAGGAACATCTCATGGCTCTCGTCCTCGGTAGAGCCTGATTCCGAAAAGGCACACGTCCGGCTCCTTGTCCCACACGGAAGATGGCAGCCCTGAAAGCTGTTGCTGGTCTTCACCGTCCCCCTGCAGCCTATTCACAGGCACAACAGGATCTGGGACCCGGGCATGCCCGGAGGAGGAACATCTCATGGCTCTCGTCCTCGGCAGAGTCTGATTCCTGAAAGGCACATGTCCGGCTCCTTGTCCCACACGGAAGGTGGCAGCCCTGAAAGCTGTTGCTGGTCTTCACCGTCCCCCTGCAGCCTATTCAGAGGCACAACAGGATCTGGGACCCGGGCTTGCCCAGAGGAGGAACATCTCATGGCTCTCGTCCTCGGTAGAGCCTGATTCCGAAAAGGCACACGTCCGGCTCCTTGTCCCACACGGAAGGTGGCAGCCCTGAAAGATGTTGCTGGTCTTCACCGTCCCCCTGCAGCCTATTCACAGACACAACAGGATCTGGGACCCGGGCATGCCCAGAGGAGGAAATTCTCATGGATCTCGTCCTCGGCAGAGCCTGATTCCGAAAAGGCACACGTCCGGCTCCTTGTCCCACACAGAAGGTGGCAGCCCTGAAAGCTGTTGCTGGTCTTCACCGTCCCCCTGCAGCCTATTCACAGGTACAACAGGATCTGGGACCCGGGCTTGCTGAGAGGAGGAACATCTCATGGCTCTCGTCCTCGGCAGAGCCTGATTCCGAAAAGGCAAACGTCCGGCTCCTTGTCCCACACGGAAGGTGGCAGCCCTGAAAGCTGTTGCTGGTCTTCACTGTCCCCCTGCAGCCTATTCACAGATACAACAGGATCTGGAACCCGGGCTTGCCCAGAGGAGGAACATCTCATGGCTCTCCTCCTCGGTAGAGCCTGATTCCGAAAAGGCACACGTCCGGCTCCTTGTCCCACACGGAAGGTGGCAGCCCTGAAAGCTGTTGCTGGTCTTCACCGTCCCCCTGCAGCCTATTCACAGGCACAACAGGATTCGGGACCTGGGCATGCCCAGAGGAGGAACATCTCATGGCTCTCGTCCTCGGCAGAGCCTGATTCCGAAAAGGCACACGTCCGGCTCCTTGTCCCACACGGAAGGTGGCAGCCCTGAAAGCTGTTGCTGGTCTTCACCGTCCCCCTGCAGCCTATTCACAGGCACAACAGGATCTGGGACCCGGGCTTGCCCAGAGGAGGAACATCTCATGGCTCTCGTCCTCGGCAGAGCCTGATTCCGAAAAGACACACGTCCGGCTCCTTGTCCCACACGGAAGGTGGCAGCCCTGAAAGCTGTTGCTGGTCTTCACCGTCCCCCTGCAGCCTATAAACAGGCACAACAGGATCTGGGACCCGGGCTTGCCCAGAGGAGGAACATCTCATGGCTCTCGTCCTCGGCAGAGCCTGATTCCGAAAAGGCACACGTCCGGCTCCTTGTCCCACACGGAAGTTGGCAGCCCTGAAAGCTGTTGCTGGTCTTCACCGTCCCCCTGCAGCCTATTCACAGGCACAACAGGATCTGGGACCTGGGCTTGCCCAGAGGAGGAACATCTCATGGCTCTCGTCCTCGGCAGAGCCTGATTCCGAAAAGGCACACGTCCGGCTCCTTGTCCCACACGGAAGGTGGCAGCCCTGAAAGCTGTTGCTGGTCTTCACCGTCCCCCTGCAGCCTATTCACAGGTACAACAGGATCTGGGACCCGGGCTTGCTGAGAGGAGGAACATCTCATGGCTCTCGTCCTCGGCAGAGCCTGATTCCGAAAAGGCAAACGTCCGGCTCCTTGTCCCACACGGAAGGTGGCAGCCCTGAAAGCTGTTGCTGGTCTTCACCGTCCCCCTGCAGCCTATTCACAGGCACAACAGGATCTGGGACCTGGGCATGCCCGGAGGAGGAACATCTCATGGCTCTCGTCCTCGGCAGAGTCTGATTCCTGAAAGGCACATGTCCGGCTCCTTGTCCCACACGGAAGGTGGCAGCCCTGAAAGCTGTTGCTGGTCTTCACCATCCCCCTGCAGCCTATTCACAGGCACAACAGGATTCTGGACCCGGGCATGCCCACAGGAGGAACATCTCATGGCTCTCGTCCTCGGCAGAGCCTGATTCCGAAAAGGCACACGTCCGGCTCCTTGTCCCACACGGAAGGTGGCAGCCCTGAAAGCTGTTGCTGGTCTTCACCGTCCCCCTGCAGCCTATTCACAGGCACAACAGGATCTGGGACCCGGGCTTGCCCAGAGGAGGAACATCTCATGGCTCTCATCCTCGGCAGAGCCTGATTCCGAAAAGGCACACGTCCGGCTCCTTGTCCCACACGGAAGATGGCAGCCCTGAAAGCTGTTGCTGGTCTTCACCGTCCCCCTGCAGCCTATTCACAGGCACAACAGGATCTGGGACCCGGGCATGCCCAGAGGAGGAACATCTCATGGATCTCGTCCTCGGCAGAGCCTGATTCCGAAAAGGCACACGTCCGGCTCCTTGTCCCACACGGAAGGTGGCAGCCCTGAAAGCTGTTGCTGGTCTTCACCGTCCCCCTGCAGCCTATTCACAGGCACAACAGGATCTGGGACCCGGGCTTGCCCAGAGGAGGAACATCTCATGGCTCTCGTCCTCGGCAGAGCCTGATTCCGAAAAGACACAAGTCCGGCTCCTTGTCCCACACGGAAGGTGGCAGCCCTGAAAGCTGTTGCTGGTCTTCACCGTCCCCATGCAGCCTATAAACAGGCACAACAGGATCTGGGACCCGGGCTTGCTGAGAGGAGGAACATCTCATGGCTCTCGTCCTCGGCAGAGCCTGATTCCGAAAAGGCACACGTCCGGCTCCTTGTCCCACACGGAAGGTGGCAGCCCTGAAAGCTGTTGCTGGTCTTCACCGTCCCCATGCAGCCTATAAACAGGCACAACAGGATCTCGGACCCGGGCTTGCCCAGAGGAGGAACATCTCATGGCTCTCGTCCTCGGCAGAGCCTGATTCCGAAAAGACACACGTCCGGCTCCTTGTCCCACACGGAAGGTGGCAGCCCTGAAAGCTGTTGCTGGTCTTCACCGTCCCCATGCAGCCTATAAACAGGCACAACAGGATCTGGGACCCGGGCATGCCCAGAGGAGGAACATCTCATGGCTCTCGTCCTCGGCAGAGCCTGATTCCGAAAAGGCACACGTCCGGCTCCTTGTCCCACACGGAAGTTGGCAGCCCTGAAAGCTGTTGCTGGTCTTCACCGTCCCCCTGCAGCCTATTCACAGGCACAACAGGATCTGGGACCTGGGCATGCCCGGAGGAGGAACATCTCATGGCTCTCGTCCTCGGCAGAGTCTGATTCCTGAAAGGCACATGTCCGGCTCCTTGTCCCACACGGAAGGTGGCAGCCCTGAAAGCTGTTGCTGGTCTTCACCATCCCCCTGCAGCCTATTCACAGGCACAACAGGATTCAGGACCCGGGCATGCCCAGAGGAGGAACATCTCATGGCTCTCGTCCTCGGCAGAGCCTGATTCCGAAAAGGCACACGTCCGGCTCCTTGTCCCACACGGAAGGTGGCAGCCCTGAAAGCTGTTGCTGGTCTTCACCGTCCCCCTGCAGCCTATTCACAGGCACAACAGGATCTGGGACCCGGGCTTGCCCAGAGGAGGAACATCTCATGGCTCTCATCCTCGGCAGAGCCTGATTCCGAAAAGGCACACGTCCGGCTCCTTGTCCCACACGGAAGATGGCAGCCCTGAAAGCTGTTGCTGGTCTTCACCGTCCCCCTGCAGCCTATTCACAGGCACAACAGGATCTGGGACCCGGGCATGCCCAGAGGAGGAACATCTCATGGATCTCGTCCTCGGCAGAGCCTGATTCCGAAAAGGCACACGTCCGGCTCCTTGTCCCACACGGAAGGTGGCAGCCCTGAAAGCTGTTGCTGGTCTTCACCGTCCCCCTGCAGCCTATTCACAGGCACAACAGGATCTGGGACCCGGGCTTGCCCAGAGGAGGAACATCTCATGGCTCTCGTCCTCGGCAGAGCCTGATTCCGAAAAGGCACACGTCCGGCTCCTTGTCCCACACGGAAGTTGGCAGCCCTGAAAGATGTTGCTGGTCTTCACCGTCCCCCTGCAGCCTATTCACAGGCACAACAGGATCTGGGACCCAGGCTTGCCCAGAGGAGGAACATCTCATGGCTCTCATCCTCGGCAGAGCCTGATTCCGAAAAGGCACACGTCCGGCTCCTTGTCCCACACGGAAGATGGCAGCCCTGAAAGCTGTTGCTGGTCTTCACCGTCCCCCTGCAGCCTATTCACAGGCACAACAGGATCTGGGACCCGGGCATGCCCGGAGGAGTAATATCTCATGGCTCTCGTCCTCGGCAGAGTCTGATTCCTGAAAGGCACATGTCCGGCTCCTTGTCCCACACGGAAGGTGGCAGCCCTGAAAGCTGTTGCTGGTCTTCACCGTCCCCCTGCATCCTATTCAGAGGCACAACAGGATTCAGGACCCGGGCATGCCCAGAGGAGGAACATCTCATGGCTCTCGTCCTCGGCAGAGCCTGATTCCGAAAAGGCACACGTCCGGCTCCTTGTCCCACACGGAAGTTGGCAGCCCTGAAAGCTGTTGCTGGTCTTCACCGTCCCCCTGCAGCCTATTCACAGGCACAACAGGATCTGGGACCCGGGCATGCCCAGAGGAGGAATATCTCATGGATCTCGTCCTCGGCAGAGCCTGATTCCGAAAAGGCACACGTCCGGCTCCTTGTCCCACACGGAAGGTGGCAGCCCTGAAAGCTGTTGCTGGTCTTCACCGTCCCCCTGCAGCCTATTCACAGGTACAACAGGATCTGGGACCCGGGCTTGCTGAGAGGAGGAACATCTCATGGCTCTCGTCCTCGGCAGAGCCTGATTCCGAAAAGGCAAACGTCTGGCTCCTTGTCCCACACGGAAGGTGGCAGCCCTGAAAGCTGTTGCTGGTCTTCACCGTCCCCCTGCAGCCTATTCACAGGCACAACAGGATCTGGGACCTGGGCATGCCCGGAGGAGGAACATCTCATGGCTCTCGTCCTCGGCAGAGTCTGATTCCTGAAAGGCACATGTCCGGCTCCTTGTCCCACACGGAAGGTGGCAGCCCTGAAAGCTGTTGCTGGTCTTCACCATCCCCCTGCAGCCTATTCAGAGGCACAACAGGATTCAGGACCCGGGCATGCCCACAGGAGGAACATCTCATGGCTCTCGTCCTCGGCAGAGCCTGATTCCGAAAAGGCACACGTCCGGCTCCTTGTCCCACACGGAAGGTGGCAGCCCTGAAAGCTGTTGCTGGTCTTCACCGTCCCCCTGCAGCCTATTCACAGGCACAACAGGATCTGGGACCCGGGCTTGCCCAGAGGAGGAACATCTCATGGCTCTCATCCTCGGCAGAGCCTGATTCCGAAAAGGCACACGTCCGGCTCCTTGTCCCACACGGAAGATGGCAGCCCTGAAAGCTGTTGCTGGTCTTCACCGTCCCCCTGCAGCCTATTCACAGGCACAACAGGATCTGGGACCCGGGCTTGCCCAGAGGAGGAACATCTCATGGCTCTCGTCCTCCGCAGAGTCTGATTCCTGAAAGGCACATGTCCGGCTCCTTGTCCCACACGGAAGGTGGCAGCCCTGAAAGCTGTTGCTGGTCTTCACCGTCCCCCTGCAGCCTATTCACAGGTACAACAGGATCTGGGACCCGGGCTTGCCCAGAGGAGGAACATCTCATGGCTCTCGTCCTCGGCAGAGCCTGATTCCGAAAAGGCACAAGTCCGGCTCCTTGTCCCACACGGAAGGTGGCAGCCCTGAAAGCTGTTGCTGGTCTTCACCGTCCCTCTGCAGCCTATTCACAGGCACAACAGTATCTGGGACCCGGGCATGCCCAGAGGAGGAACATCTCATGGATCTCGTCCTCGGCAGAGCCTGATTCCGAAAAGGCACACGTCCAGCTCCTTGTCCCACACGGAAGGTGGCAGCCCTGAAAGCTGTTGCTGGTCTTCACCGTCCCCCTGCAGCCTATTCACAGGCACAACAGGATCTGGGACCCGGGCTTGCTGAGAGGAGGAACATCTCATGGCTCTCGTCCTCGGCAGAGCCTGATTCCGAAAAGACACACGTCCGGCTCCTTGTCCCACACGGAAGGTGGCAGCCCTGAAAGCTGTTGCTGGTCTTCACCGTCCCCCTGCAGCCTATTCACAGGCACAACAGGATCTGGGACCTGGGCTTGCCCAGAGGAGGAACATCTCATGGCTCTCGTCCTCGGCAGAGCCTGATTCCGAAAAGGCACACGTCCGGCTCCTTGTCCCACACGGAAGTTGGCAGCCCTGAAAGCTGTTGCTGGTCTTCACCGTCCCCCTGCAGCCTATTCACAGGCACAACAGGATCTGGGACCCGGGCTTGCCCAGAGGAGGAACATCTCATGGCTCTCATCCTCGGCAGAGCCTGATTCCGAAAAGGCACACGTCCGGCTCCTTGTCCCACACGGAAGATGGCAGCCCTGAAAGCTGTTGCTGGTCTTCACCGTCCCCCTGCAGCCTATTCACAGGCACAACAGGATCTGGGACCCGGGCATGCCCGGAGGAGTAATATCTCATGGCTCTCGTCCTCGGCAGAGTCTGATTCCTGAAAGGCACATGTCCGGCTCCTTGTCCCACACGGAAGGTGGCAGCCCTGAAAGCTGTTGCTGGTCTTCACCGTCCCCCTGCATCCTATTCAGAGGCACAACAGGATTCAGGACCCGGGCATGCCCAGAGGAGGAACATCTCATGGCTCTCGTCCTCGGCAGAGCCTGATTCCGAAAAGGCACACGTCCGGCTCCTTGTCCCACACGGAAGGTGGCAGCCCTGAAAGCTGTTGCTGGTCTTCACCGTCCCCCTGCAGCCTATTCACAGGTACAACAGGATCTGGGACCCGGGCTTGCCCAGAGGAGGAACATCTCATGGCTCTCGTCCTCGGCAGAGCCTGATTCCGAAAAGGCAAACGTCCGGCTCCTTGTCCCACACGGAAGGTGGCAGCCCTGAAAGCTGTTGCTGGTCTTCACCGTCCCCCTGCAGCCTATTCACAGGCACAACAGGATCTGGGACCTGGGCATGCCCGGAGGAGGAACATCTCATGGCTCTCGTCCTCGGCAGAGTCTGATTCCTGAAAGGCACATGTCCGGCTCCTTGTCCCACACGGAAGGTGGCAGCCCTGAAAGCTGTTGCTGGTCTTCACCATCCCCCTGCAGCCTATTCACAGGCACAACAGGATTCAGGACCCGGGCATGCCCACAGGAGGAACATCTCATGGCTCTCGTCCTCGGCAGAGCCTGATTCCGAAAAGGCACACGTCCGGCTCCTTGTCCCACACGGAAGATGGCAGCCCTGAAAGCTGTTGCTGGTCTTCACCGTCCCCCTGCAGCCTACTCACAGGCACAACAGGATCTGGGACCCGGGCTTGCCCAGAGGAGGAACATCTCATGGCTCTCATCCTCGGCAGAGCCTGATTCCGAAAAGGCACACGTCCGGCTCCTTGTCCCACACGGAAGATGGCAGCCCTGAAAGCTGTTGCTGGTCTTCACCGTCCCCCTGCAGCCTATTCAGAGGCACAACAGGATCTGGGACCCGGGCATGCCCGGAGGAGGAACATCTCATGGCTCTCGTCCTCGGCAGAGCCTGATTCCGAAAAGGCACACGTCCGGCTCCTTGTCCCACACGGAAGTTGGCAGCCCTGAAAGCTGTTGCTGGTCTTCACCGTCCCCCTGCAGCCTATTCACAGGCACAACAGGATCTGGGACCCGGGCTTGCCCAGAGGAGGAACATCTCATGGCTCTCATCCTCGGCAGAGCCTGATTCCGAAAAGGCACACGTCCGGCTCCTTGTCCCACACGGAAGATGGCAGCCCTGAAAGCTGTTGCTGGTCTTCACCGTCCCCCTGCAGCCTATTCACAGGCACAACAGGATCTGGGACCCGGGCATGCCCGGAGGAGGAACATCTCATGGCTCTCGTCCTCGGCAGAGTCTGATTCCTGAAAGGCACATGTCCGGCTCCTTGTCCCACACGGAAGGTGGCAGCCCTGAAAGCTGTTGCTGGTCTTCACCGTCCCCCTGCAGCCTATTCAGAGGCACAACAGGATTCAGGACCCGGGCATGCCCACAGGAGGAACATCTCATGGCTCTCGTCCTCGGCAGAGCCTGATTCCGAAAAGGCACACGTCCGGCTCCTTGTCCCACACGGAAGGTGGCAGCCCTGAAAGCTGTTGCTGGTCTTCACCGTCCCCCTGCAGCCTATTCACAGGCACAACAGGATCTGGGACCCGGGCTTGCCCAGAGGAGGAACATCTCATGGCTCTCTTCCTCGGCAGAGCCTCTTTCCGAAAAGGCACACGTCCGGCTCCTTGTCCCACACGGAAGGTGGCAGCCCTGAAAGCTGTTGCTGGTCTTCACCGTCCCCCTGCAGCCTATTCACAGGCACAACAGGATTCGGGACCTGGGCATGCCCAGAGGAGGAACATCTCATGGCTCTCGTCCTCGGCAGAGCCTGATTCCGAAAAGGCACACGTCCGGCTCCTTGTCCCACACGGAAGGTGGCAGCCCTGAAAGCTGTTGCTGGTCTTCACCGTCCCCCTGCAGCCTATTCACAGGCACAACAGGATCTGGGACCCGTGCTTGCCCAGAGGAGGAACATCTCATGGCTCTCGTCCTCGGCAGAGCCTGATTCCGTAAAGGCACACGTCCAGCTCCTTGTCCCACACGGAAGGTGGCAGCCCTGAAAGCTGTTGCTGGTCTTCACCGTCCCCCTGCAGCCTATTCAGAGGCACAACAGGATCTGGGACCCGGGCTTGCCCAGAGGAGGAACATCTCATGGATCTCGTCCTCGGCAGAGCCTGATTCCGAAAAGGCACACGTCCGGCTCCTTGTCCCACACGGAAGGTGGCAGCCCTGAAAGCTGTTGCTGGTCTTCACCGTCCCCCTGCAGCCTATTCACAGGTACAACAGGATCTGGGACCCGGGCTTGCCCAGAGGAGGAACATCTCATGGCTCTCGTCCTCGGCAGAGCCTGATTCCGAAAAGGCAAACGTCCGGCTCCTTGTCCCACACGGAAGGTGGCAGCCCTGAAAGCTGTTGCTGGTCTTCACCGTCCCCCTGCAGCCTATTCACAGGCACAACAGGATCTGGGACCTGGGCATGCCCGGAGGAGGAACATCTCATGGCTCTCGTCCTCGGCAGAGTCTGATTCCTGAAAGGCACATGTCCGGCTCCTTTTCCCACACGGAAGGTGGCAGCCCTGAAAGCTGTTGCTGGTCTTCACCATCCCCCTGCAGCCTATTCACAGGCACAACAGGATTCAGGACCCGGGCATGCCCACAGGAGGAACATCTCATGGCTCTCGTCCTCGGCAGAGCCTGATTCCGAAAAGGCACACGTCCGGCTCCTTGTCCCACACGGAAGGTGGCAGCCCTGAAAGCTGTTGCTGGTCTTCACCGTCCCCCTGCAGCCTACTCACAGGCACAACAGGATCTGGGACCCGGGCATGCCCGGAGGAGGAACATCTCATGGCTCTCGTCCTCGGCAGAGCCTGATTCCGAAAAGGCACACGTCCGGCTCCTTGTCCCACACGGAAGTTGGCAGCCCTGAAAGCTGTTGCTGGTCTTCACCGTCCCCCTGCAGCCTATTCACAGGCACAACAGGATCTGGGACCCGGGCTTGCCCAGAGGAGGAACATCTCATGGCTCTCATCCTCGGCAGAGCCTGATTCCGAAAAGGCACACGTCCGGCTCCTTGTCCCACACGGAAGATGGCAGCCCTGAAAGCTGTTGCTGGTCTTCACCGTCCCCCTGCAGCCTATTCACAGGCACAACAGGATCTGGGACCCGGGCATGCCCGGAGGAGTAATATCTCATGTCTCTCGTCCTCGGCAGATTCTGATTCCTGAAAGGCACATGTCCGGCTCCTTGTCCCACACGGAAGGTGGCAGCCCTGAAAGCTGTTGCTGGTCTTCACCATCCCCCTGCAGCCTATTCACAGGCACAACAGGATTCAGGACCCGGGCATGCCCACAGGAGGAACATCTCATGGCTCTCGTCCTCGGCAGAGCCTGATTCCGAAAAGGCACACGTCCGGCTCCTTGTCCCACACGGAAGGTGGCAGCCCTGAAAGCTGTTGCTGGTCTTCACCGTCCCCCTGCAGCCTATTCACAGGCACAACAGGATCTGGGACCCGGGCTTGCCCAGAGGAGGAACATCTCATGGCTCTCATCCTCGGCAGAGCCTGATTCCGAAAAGGCACACGTCCGGCTCCTTGTCCCACACGGAAGATGGCAGCCCTGAAAGCTGTTGCTGGTCTTCACCGTCCCCCTGCAGCCTATTCACAGGCACAACAGGATCTGGGACCCGGGCATGCCCGGAGGAGGAACATCTCATGGTTCTCGTCCTCGGCAGAGTCTGATTCCTGAAAGGCACATATCCGGCTCCTTGTCCCACACGGAAGGTGGCAGCCCTGAAAGCTGTTGCTGGTCTTCACCGTCCCCCTGCAGCCTATTCAGAGGCACAACAGGATTCAGGACCCGGGCATGCCCACAGGAGGAACATCTCATGGCTCTCGTCCTCGGCAGAGCCTGATTCCGAAAAGGCACACGTCCGGCTCCTTGTCCCACACGGAAGGTGGCAGCCCTGAAAGCTGTTGCTGGTCTTCACCGTCCCCCTGCAGCCTATTCACAGGCACAACAGGATCTGGGACCCGGGCTTGCCCAGAGGAGGAACATCTCATGGCTCTCTTCCTCGGCAGAGCCTCTTTCCGAAAAGGCACACGTCCGGCTCCTTGTCCCACACGGAAGGTGGCAGCCCTGAAAGCTGTTGCTGGTCTTCACCGTCCCCCTGCAGCCTATTCACAGGCACAACAGGATTCGGGACCTGAACATGCCCAGAGGAGGAACATCTCATGGCTCTCGTCCTCGGCAGAGCCTGATTCCGAAAAGGCACACGTCCGGCTCCTTGTCCCACACGGAAGGTGGCAGCCCTGAAAGCTGTTGCTGGTCTTCACCGTCCCCCTGCAGCCTATTCACAGGCACAACAGGATCTGGGAAACGGGCATGCCCAGAGGAGGAACATCTCATGGCTCTCGTCCTCGGCAGAGCCTGATTCCGTAAAGGCACACGTCCAGCTCCTTGTCCCACACGGAATGTGGCAGCCCTGAAAGCTGTTGCTGGTCTTCACCGTCCCCCTGCAGCCTATTCACAGGTACAACAGGATCTGGGACCCGGGCTTGCCCAGAGGAGGAACATCAAATGGATCTCGTCCTCGGCAGAGCCTGATTCCGAAAAGGCACACGTCCGGCTCCTTGTCCCACACGGAAGGTGGCAGCCCTGAAAGCTGTTGCTGGTCTTCACCGTCCCCCTGCAGCCTATTCACAGACACAACAGGATCTGGGACCCGGGCTTGCCCAGAGGAGGAACAGCTCATGGCTCTCTTCCTCGGCAGAGCCTCTTTCCGAAAAGGCACACGTCCGGCTCCTTGTCCCACACGGAAGGTGGCAGCCCTGAAAGCTGTTGCTGGTCTTCACCGTCCCCCTGCAGCCTATTCAGAGGCACAACAGGATTCAGGACCCGGGCATGCCCCGAGGAGGAACATCTTATGGCTCTCGTCCTCGGCAGAGCCTGATTCCGAAAAGGCACATGTCCGGCTCCTTGTCCCACACGGAAGGTGGCAGCCCTGAAAGCTGTTGCTGGTCTTCACCGTCCCCCTGCATCCTATTCAGAGGCACAACAGGATTCAGGACCCGGGCATGCCCAGAGGAGGAACATCTCATGGCTCTCGTCCTCGGCAGAGCCTGATTCCGAAAAGGCACACGTCCGGCTCCTTGTCCCACACGGAAGGTGGCAGCCCTGAAAGCTGTTGCTGGTCTTCACCGTCCCCCTGCAGCCTATTCACAGGCACAACAGGATCTGGGACCCGGGAATGCCCAGAGGAGGAATATCTCATGGATCTCGTCCTCGGCAGAGCCTGATTCCGAAAAGACACACGTCCGGCTCCTTGTCCCACACGGAAGGTGGCAGCCCTGAAAGCTGTTGCTGGTCTTCACCGTCCCCCTGCATCCTATTCAGAGGCACAACAGGATTCAGGACCCGGGCATGCCCAGAGGAGGAACATCTCATGGCTCTCGTCCTCGGCAGAGCCTGATTCCGAAAAGGCACACGTCCGGCTCCTTGTCCCACACGGAAGGTGGCAGCCCTGAAAGCTGTTGCTGGTCTTCACCGTCCCCCTGCAGCCTATTCACAGGTACAACAGGATCTGGGACCCGGGCTTGCCCAGAGGAGGAACATCTCATGGCTCTCGTCCTCGGCAGAGCCTGATTCCGAAAAGGCAAACGTCCGGCTCCTTGTCCCACACGGAAGGTGGCAGCCCTGAAAGCTGTTGCTGGTCTTCACCGTCCCCCTGCAGCCTATTCACAGGCACAACAGGATCTGGGACCTGGGCATGCCCGGAGGAGGAACATCTCATGGCTCTCGTCCTCGGCAGAGTCTGATTCCTGAAAGGCACATGTCCGGCTCCTTGTCCCACACGGAAGGTGGCAGCCCTGAAAGCTGTTGCTGGTCTTCACCATCCCCCTGCAGCCTATTCACAGGCACAACAGGATTCAGGACCCGAGCATGCCCACAGGAGGAACATCTCATGGCTCTCGTCCTCGGCAGAGCCTGATTCCGAAAAGGCACACGTCCGGCTCCTTGTCCCACACGGAAGATGGCAGCCCTGAAAGCTGTTGCTGGTCTTCACCGTCCCCCTGCAGCCTACTCACAGGCACAACAGGATCTGGGACCCGGGCTTGCCCAGAGGAGGAACATCTCATGGCTCTCATCCTCGGCAGAGCCTGATTCCGAAAAGGCACACGTCCGGCTCCTTGTCCCACACGGAAGATGGCAGCCCTGAAAGCTGTTGCTGGTCTTCACCGTCCCCCTGCAGCCTATTCAGAGGCACAACAGGATCTGGGACCCGGGCATGCCCGGAGGAGGAACATCTCATGGCTCTCGTCCTCGGCAGAGCCTGATTCCGAAAAGGCACACGTCCGGCTCCTTGTCCCACACGGAAGTTGGCAGCCCTGAAAGCTGTTGCTGGTCTTCACCGTCCCCCTGCAGCCTATTCACAGGCACAACAGGATCTGGGACCCGGGCTTGCCCAGAGGAGGAACATCTCATGGCTCTCATCCTCGGCAGAGCCTGATTCCGAAAAGGCACACGTCCGGCTCCTTGTCCCACACGGAAGATGGCAGCCCTGAAAGCTGTTGCTGGTCTTCACCGTCCCCCTGCAGCCTATTCACAGGCACAACAGGATCTGGGACCCGGGCTTGCCCAGAGGAGGAACATCTCATGGCTCTCTTCCTCGGCAGAGCCTCTTTCCGAAAAGGCACACGTCCGGCTCCTTGTCCCACACGGAAGGTGGCAGCCCTGAAAGCTGTTGCTGGTCTTCACCGTCCCCCTGCAGCCTATTCACAGGCACAACAGGATTCGGGACCTGGGCATGCCCAGAGGAGGAACATCTCATGGCTCTCGTCCTCGGCAGAGCCTGATTCCGAAAAGGCACACGTCCGGCTCCTTGTCCCACACGGAAGGTGGCAGCCCTGAAAGCTGTTGCTGGTCTTCACCGTCCCCCTGCAGCCTATTCACAGGCACAACAGGATCTGGGACCCGTGCTTGCCCAGAGGAGGAACATCTCATGGCTCTCGTCCTCGGCAGAGCCTGATTCCGTAAAGGCACACGTCCAGCTCCTTGTCCCACACGGAAGGTGGCAGCCCTGAAAGCTGTTGCTGGTCTTCACCGTCCCCCTGCAGCCTATTCATAGGCACAACAGGATCTGGGACCCGGGCTTGCCCAGAGGAGGAACATCTCATGGATCTCGTCCTCGGCAGAGCCTGATTCCGAAAAGGCACACGTCCGGCTCCTTGTCCCACACGGAAGGTGGCAGCCCTGAAAGCTGTTGCTGGTCTTCACCGTCCCCCTGCAGCCTATTCACAGGTACAACAGGATCTGGGACCCGGGCTTGCCCAGAGGAGGAACATCTCATGGCTCTCGTCCTCGGCAGAGCCTGATTCCGAAAAGGCAAACGTCCGGCTCCTTGTCCCACACGGAAGGTGGCAGCCCTGAAAGCTGTTGCTGGTCTTCACCGTCCCCCTGCAGCCTATTCACAGGCACAACAGGATCTGGGACCTGGGCATGCCCGGAGGAGGAACATCTCATGGCTCTCGTCCTCGGCAGAGTCTGATTCCTGAAAGGCACATGTCCGGCTCCTTTTCCCACACGGAAGGTGGCAGCCCTGAAAGCTGTTGCTGGTCTTCACCGTCCCCCTGCAGCCTATTCACAGGCACAACAGGATTCAGGACCCGGGCATGCCCACAGGAGGAACATCTCATGGCTCTCGTCCTCGGCAGAGCCTGATTCCGAAAAGGCACACGTCCGGCTCCTTGTCCCACACGGAAGGTGGCAGCCCTGAAAGCTGTTGCTGGTCTTCACCGTCCCCCTGCAGCCTACTCACAGGCACAACAGGATGTGGGACCCGGGCTTGCCCAGAGGAGGAACATCTCATGGCTCTCATCCTCGGCAGAGCCTGATTCCGAAAAGGCACACGTCCGGCTCCTTGTCCCACACGGAAGATGGCAGCCCTGAAAGCTGTTGCTGGTCTTCACCGTCCCCCTGCAGCCTATTCACAGGCACAACAGGATCTGGGACCCGGGCATGCCCGGAGGAGGAACATCTCATGGCTCTCGTCCTCGGCAGAGCCTGATTCCGAAAAGGCACACGTCCGGCTCCTTGTCCCACACGGAAGTTGGCAGCCCTGAAAGCTGTTGCTGGTCTTCACCGTCCCCCTGCAGCCTATTCACAGGCACAACAGGATCTGGGACCCGGGCTTGCCCAGAGGAGGAACATCTCATGGCTCTCATCCTCGGCAGAGCCTGATTCCGAAAAGGCACACGTCCGGCTCCTTGTCCCACACGGAAGATGGCAGCCCTGAAAGCTGTTGCTGGTCTTCACCGTCCCCCTGCAGCCTATTCACAGGCACAACAGGATCTGGGACCCGGGCATGCCCGGAGGAGGAACATCTCATGGTTCTCGTCCTCGGCAGAGTCTGATTCCTGAAAGGCACATGTCCGGCTCCTTGTCCCACATGGAAGGTGGCAGCCCTGAAAGCTGTTGCTGGTCTTCACCATCCCCCTGCAGCCTATTCACAGGCACAACAGGATTCAGGACCCGGGCATGCCCACAGGAGGAACATCTCATGGCTCTCGTCCTCGGCAGAGCCTGATTCCGAAAAGGCACACGTCCGGCTCCTTGTCCCACACGGAAGGTGGCAGCCCTGAAAGCTGTTGCTGGTCTTCACCGTCCCCCTGCAGCCTATTCACAGGCACAACAGGATCTGGGACCCGGGCTTGCCCAGAGGAGGAACATCTCATGGCTCTCATCCTCGGCAGAGCCTGATTCCGAAAAGGCACACGTCCGGCTCCTTGTCCCACACGGAAGATGGCAGCCCTGAAAGCTGTTGCTGGTCTTCACCGTCCCCCTGCAGCCTATTCACAGGCACAACAGGATCTGGGACCCGGGCATGCCCGGAGGAGGAACATCTCATGGTTCTCGTCCTCGGCAGAGTCTGATTCCTGAAAGGCACATGTCCGGCTCCTTGTCCCACACGGAAGGTGGCAGCCCTGAAAGCTGTTGCTGGTCTTCACCGTCCCCCTGCATCCTATTCAGAGGCACAACAGGATTCAGGACCCGGGCATGCCCACAGGAGGAACATCTCATGGCTCTCGTCCTCGGCAGAGCCTGATTCCGAAAAGGCACACGTCCGGCTCCTTGTCCCACACGCAAGGTGGCAGCCCTGAAAGCTGTTGCTGGTCTTCACCGTCCCCCTGCAGCCTATTCACAGGCACAACAGGATCTGGGACCCGGGCTTGCCCAGAGGAGGAACATCTCATGGCTCTCTTCCTCGGCAGAGCCTCTTTCCGAAAAGGCACACGTCCGGCTCCTTGTCCCACACGGAAGGTGGCAGCCCTGAAAGCTGTTGCTGGTCTTCACCGTCCCCCTGCAGCCTATTCACAGGCACAACAGGATTCGGGACCTGAACATGCCCAGAGGAGGAACATCTCATGGCTCTCGTCCTCGGCAGAGCCTGATTCCGAAAAGGCACACGTCCGGCTCCTTGTCCCACACGGAAGGTGGCAGCCCTGAAAGCTGTTGCTGGTCTTCACCGTCCCCCTGCAGCCTATTCACAGGCACAACAGGATCTGGGAAACGGGCATGCCCAGAGGAGGAACATCTCATGGCTCTCGTCCTCGGCAGAGCCTGATTCCGTAAAGGCACACGTCCAGCTCCTTGTCCCACACGGAAGGTGGCAGCCCTGAAAGCTGTTGCTGGTCTTCACCGTCCCCCTGCAGCCTATTCAGAGGCACAACAGGATCTGGGACCCGGGCTTGCCCAGAGGAGGAACATCAAATGGATCTCGTCCTCGGCAGAGCCTGATTCCGAAAAGGCACACGTCCGGCTCCTTGTCCCACACGGAAGGTGGCAGCCCTGAAAGCTGTTGCTGGTCTTCACCGTCCCCCTGCAGCCTATTCACAGGCACAACAGGATCTGGGACCTGGGCTTGCCCAGAGGAGGAACATCTCATGGCTCTCGTCCTCGGCAGAGCCTGATTCCGAAAAGACACACGTCCGGCTCCTTGTCCCACACGGAAGGTGGCAGCCCTGAAAGCTGTTGCTGGTCTTCACCGTCCCCCTGCAGCCTATTCACAGGTACAACAGGATCTGGGACCCGGGCTTGCTGAGAGGAGGAACATCTCATGGCTCTCGTCCTCGGTAGAGCCTGATTCCGAAAAGGCAAACGTCCGGCTCCTTGTCCCACACGGAAGGTGGCAGCCCTGAAAGCTGTTGCTGGTCTTCACCGTCCCCCTGCAGCCTATTCACAGGCACAACAGGATCTGGGACCTGGGCATGCCCGGAGGAGGAACATCTCATGGCTCTCGTCCTCGGCAGAGTCTGATTCCTGAAAGGCACATGTCCGGCTCCTTGTCCCACACGGAAGGTGGCAGCCCTGAAAGCTGTTGCTGGTCTTCACCATCCCCCTGCAGCCTATTCACAGGCACAACAGGATTCTGGACCCGGGCATGCCCACAGGAGGAACTTCTCATGGCTCTCGTCCTCGGCAGAGCCTGATTCCGAAAAGGCACACGTCCGGCTCCTTGTCCCACACGGAAGGTGGCAGCCCTGAAAGCTGTTGCTGGTCTTCACCGTCCCCCTGCAGCCTATTCACAGGCACAACAGGATCTGGGACCCGGGCTTGCCCAGAGGAGGAACATCTCATGGCTCTCATCCTCGGCAGAGCCTGATTCCGAAAAGGCACACGTCCGGCTCCTTGTCCCACACGGAAGATGGCAGCCCTGAAAGCTGTTGCTGGTCTTCACCGTCCCCCTGCAGCCTATTCACAGGCACAACAGGATCTGGGACCCGGGCATGCCCAGAGGAGGAACATCTCATGGATCTCGTCCTCGGCAGAGCCTGATTCCGAAAAGGCACACGTCCGGCTCCTTGTCCCACACGGAAGGTGGCAGCCCTGAAAGCTGTTGCTGGTCTTCACCGTCCCCCTGCAGCCTATTCACAGGCACAACAGGATCTGGGACCCGGGCTTGCCCAGAGGAGGAACATCTCATGGCTCTCGTCCTCGGCAGAGCCTGATTCCGAAAAGACACAAGTCCGGCTCCTTGTCCCACACGGAAGGTGGCAGCCCTGAAAGCTGTTGCTGGTCTTCACCGTCCCCATGCAGCCTATAAACAGGCACAACAGGATCTGGGACCCGGGCTTGCTGAGAGGAGGAACATCTCATGGCTCTCGTCCTCGGCAGAGCCTGATTCCGAAAAGGCACACGTCCGGCTCCTTGTCCCACACGGAAGGTGGCAGCCCTGAAAGCTGTTGCTGGTCTTCACCGTCCCCATGCAGCCTATAAACAGGCACAACAGGATCTGGGACCCGGGCTTGCCCAGAGGAGGAACATCTCATGGCTCTCGTCCTCGGCAGAGCCTGATTCCGAAAAGACACACGTCCGGCTCCTTGTCCCACACGGAAGGTGGCAGCCCTGAAAGCTGTTGCTGGTCTTCACCGTCCCCATGCAGCCTATAAACAGGCACAACAGGATCTGGGACCCGGGCATGCCCAGAGGAGGAACATCTCATGGCTCTCGTCCTCGGCAGAGCCTGATTCCGAAAAGGCACACGTCCGGCTCCTTGTCCCACACGGAAGTTGGCAGCCCTGAAAGCTGTTGCTGGTCTTCACCGTCCCCCTGCAGCCTATTCACAGGCACAACAGGATCTGGGACCTGGGCATGCCCGGAGGAGGAACATCTCATGGCTCTCGTCCTCGGCAGAGTCTGATTCCTGAAAGGCACATGTCCGGCTCCTTGTCCCACACGGAAGGTGGCAGCCCTGAAAGCTGTTGCTGGTCTTCACCATCCCCCTGCAGCCTATTCACAGGCACAACAGGATTCAGGACCCGGGCATGCCCAGAGGAGGAACATCTCATGGCTCTCGTCCTCGGCAGAGCCTGATTCCGAAAAGGCACACGTCCGGCTCCTTGTCCCACACGGAAGGTGGCAGCCCTGAAAGCTGTTGCTGGTCTTCACCGTCCCCCTGCAGCCTATTCACAGGCACAACAGGATCTGGGACCCGGGCTTGCCCAGAGGAGGAACATCTCATGGCTCTCATCCTCGGCAGAGCCTGATTCCGAAAAGGCACACGTCCGGCTCCTTGTCCCACACGGAAGATGGCAGCCCTGAAAGCTGTTGCTGGTCTTCACCGTCCCCCTGCAGCCTATTCACAGGCACAACAGGATCTGGGACCCGGGCATGCCCAGAGGAGGAACATCTCATGGATCTCGTCCTCGGCAGAGCCTGATTCCGAAAAGGCACACGTCCGGCTCCTTGTCCCACACGGAAGGTGGCAGCCCTGAAAGCTGTTGCTGGTCTTCACCGTCCCCCTGCAGCCTATTCACAGGCACAACAGGATCTGGGACCCGGGCATGCCCAGAGGAGGAACATCTCATGGCTCTCGTCCTCGGCAGAGCCTGATTCCGAAAAGGCACACGTCCGGCTCCTTGTCCCACACGGAAGTTGGCAGCCCTGAAAGCTGTTGCTGGTCTTCACCGTCCCCCTGCAGCCTATTCACAGGCACAACAGGATCTGGGACCCAGGCTTGCCCAGAGGAGGAACATCTCATGGCTCTCATCCTCGGCAGAGCCTGATTCCGAAAAGGCACACGTCCGGCTCCTTGTCCCACACGGAAGATGGCAGCCCTGAAAGCTGTTGCTGGTCTTCACCGTCCCCCTGCAGCCTATTCACAGGCACAACAGGATCTGGGACCCGGGCATGCCCGGAGGAGTAATATCTCATGGCTCTCGTCCTCGGCAGAGTCTGATTCCTGAAAGGCACATGTCCGGCTCCTTGTCCCACACGGAAGGTGGCAGCCCTGAAAGCTGTTGCTGGTCTTCACCGTCCCCCTGCAGCCTATTCAGAGGCACAACAGGATTCAGGACCCGGGCATGCCCACAGGAGGAACATCTCATGGCTCTCGTCCTCGGCAGAGCCTGATTCCGAAAAGGCACACGTCCGGCTCCTTGTCCCACACGGAAGGTGGCAGCCCTGAAAGCTGTTGCTGGTCTTCACCGTCCCCCTGCAGCCTATTCACAGGCACAACAGGATAGGGGACCCGGGCATGCACAGAGGAGGAATATCTCATGGATCTCTTCCTCGGCAGAGCCTGATTCCGAAAAGGCACACGTCCGGCTCCTTGTCCCACACGGAAGGTGGCAGCCCTGAAAGCTGTTGCTGGTCTTCACCGTCCCCCTGCAGCCTATTCACAGGTACAACAGGATATGGGACCCGGGCTTGCTGAGAGGAGGAACATCTCATGGCTCTCGTCCTCGGCAGAGCCTGATTCCGAAAAGGCAAACGTCTGGCTCCTTGTCCCACACGGAAGGTGGCAGCCCTGAAAGCTGTTGCTGGTCTTCACCGTCCCCCTGCAGCCTATTCACAGGCACAACAGGATCTGGGACCTGGGCATGCCCGGAGGAGGAACATCTCATGGCTCTCGTCCTCGGCAGAGTCTGATTCCTGAAAGGCACATGTCCGGCTCCTTGTCCCACACGGAAGGTGGCAGCCCTGAAAGCTGTTGCTGGTCTTCACCATCCCCCTGCAGCCTATTCAGAGGCACAACAGGATTCAGGACCCGGGCATGCCCACAGGAGGAACATCTCATGGCTCTCGTCCTCGGCAGAGCCTGATTCCGAAAAGGCACACGTCCGGCTCCTTGTCCCACACGGAAGGTGGCAGCCCTGAAAGCTGTTGCTGGTCTTCACCGTCCCCCTGCAGCCTATTCACAGGCACAACAGGATCTGGGACCCGGGCTTGCCCAGAGGAGGAACATCTCATGGCTCTCATCGTCGACAGAGCCTGATTCCGAAAAGGCACACGTCCGGCTCCTTGTCCCACACGGAAGATGGCAGCCCTGAAAGCTGTTGCTGGTCTTCACCGTCCCCCTGCAGCCTATTCACAGGCACAACAGGATCTGGGACCCGGGCATGCCCGGAGGAGGAACATCTCATGGCTCTCGTCCTCGGCAGAGTCTGATTCCTGAAAGGCACATGTCCGGCTCCTTGTCCCACACGGAAGGTGGCAGCCCTGAAAGCTGTTGCTGGTCTTCACCGTCCCCCTGCAGCCTATTCACAGGTACAACAGGATCTGGGACCCGGGCTTGCCCAGAGGAGGAACATCTCATGGCTCTCGTCCTCGGCAGAGCCTGATTCCGAAAAGGCACACGTCCGGCTCCTTGTCCCACACGGAAGGTGGCAGCCCTGAAAGCTGTTGCTGGTCTTCACCGTCCCTCTGCAGCCTATTCACAGGCACAACAGTATCTGGGACCCGGGCATGCCCAGAGGAGGAACATCTCATGGATCTCGTCCTCGGCAGAGCCTGATTCCGAAAAGGCACACGTCCAGCTCCTTGTCCCACACGGAAGGTGGCAGCCCTGAAAGCTGTTGCTGGTCTTCACCGTCCCCCTGCAGCCTATTCACAGGCACAACAGGATCTGGGACCCGGGCTTGCCCAGAGGAGGAACATCTCATGGCTCTCGTCCTCGGCAGAGCCTGATTCCGAAAAGACACACGTCCGGCTCCTTGTCCCACACGGAAGGTGGCAGCCCTGAAAGCTGTTGCTGGTCTTCACCGTCCCCATGCAGCCTATTCACAGGCACAACAGGATCTGGGACCTGGGCTTGCCCAGAGGAGGAACATCTCATGGCTCTCGTCCTCGGCAGAGCCTGATTCCGAAAAGGCACACGTCCGGCTCCTTGTCCCACACGGAAGTTGGCAGCCCTGAAAGCTGTTGCTGGTCTTCACCGTCCCCCTGCAGCCTATTCACAGGCACAACAGGATCTGGGACCCGGGCTTGCCCAGAGGAGGAACATCTCATGGCTCTCATCCTCGGCAGAGCCTGATTCCGAAAAGGCACACGTCCGGCTCCTTGTCCCACACGGAAGATGGCAGCCCTGAAAGCTGTTGCTGGTCTTCACCGTCCCCCTGCAGCCTATTCACAGGCACAACAGGATCTGGGACCCGGGCATGCCCGGAGGAGGAACATCTCATGGCTCTCGTCCTCGGCAGAGTCTGATTCCTGAAAGGCACACGTCCGGCTCCTTGTCCCACACGGAAGGTGGCAGCCCTGAAAGCTGTTGCTGGTCTTCACCGTCCCCCTGCATCCTATTCAGAGGCACAACAGGATTCAGGACCCGGGCATGCCCAGAGGAGGAACATCTCATGGCTCTCGTCCTCGGCAGAGCCTGATTCCGAAAAGGCACACGTCCGGCTCCTTGTCCCACACGGAAGGTGGCAGCCCTGAAAGCTGTTGCTGGTCTTCACCGTCCCCCTGCAGCCTATTCACAGGTACAACAGGATCTGGGACCCGGGCTTGCCCAGAGGAGGAACATTTCATGGCTCTCGTCCTCGGCAGAGCCTGATTCCGAAAAGGCAAACGTCCGGCTCCTTGTCCCACACGGAAGGTGGCAGCCCTGAAAGCTGTTGCTGGTCTTCACCGTCCCCCTGCAGCCTATTCACAGGCACAACAGGATCTGGGACCTGGGCATGCCCGGAGGAGGAACATCTCATGGCTCTCGTCCTCGGCAGAGTCTGATTCCTGAAAGGCACATGTCCGGCTCCTTGTCCCACACGGAAGGTGGCAGCCCTGAAAGCTGTTGCTGGTCTTCACCATCCCCCTGCAGCCTATTCACAGGCACAACAGGATTCAGGACCCGGGCATGCCCACAGGAGGAACATCTCATGGCTCTCGTCCTCGGCAGAGCCTGATTCCGAAAAGGCACACGTCCGGCTCCTTGTCCCACACGGAAGATGGCAGCCCTGAAAGCTGTTGCTGGTCTTCACCGTCCCCCTGCAGCCTACTCACAGGCACAACAGGATCTGGGACCCGGGCTTGCCCAGAGGAGGAACATCTCATGGCTCTCATCCTCGGCAGAGCCTGATTCCGAAAAGGCACACGTCCGGCTCCTTGTCCCACACGGAAGATGGCAGCCCTGAAAGCTGTTGCTGGTCTTCACCGTCCCCCTGCAGCCTATTCAGAGGCACAACAGGATCTGGGACCCGGGCATGCCCGGAGGAGGAACATCTCATGGCTCTCGTCCTCGGCAGAGCCTGATTCCGAAAAGGCACACGTCCGGCTCCTTGTCCCACACGGAAGTTGGCAGCCCTGAAAGCTGTTGCTGGTCTTCACCGTCCCCCTGCAGCCTATTCACAGGCACAACAGGATCTGGGACCCGGGCTTGCCCAGAGGAGGAACATCTCATGGCTCTCATCCTCGGCAGAGCCTGATTCCGAAAAGGCACACGTTCGGCTCCTTGTCCCACACGGAAGATGGCAGCCCTGAAAGCTGTTGCTGGTCTTCACCGTCCCCCTGCAGCCTATTCACAGGCACAACAGGATCTGGGACCCGGGCTTGCCCGGAGGAGGAACATCTCATGGCTCTCGTCCTCGGCAGAGTCTGATTCCTGAAAGGCACATGTCCGGCTCCTTGTCCCACACGGAAGGTGGCAGCCCTGAAAGCTGTTGCTGGTCTTCACCGTCCCCCTGCAGCCTATTCACAGGCACAACAGGATTCAGGACCCGGGCATGCCCACAGGAGGAACATCTCATTGCTCTCGTCCTCGGCAGAGCCTGATTCCGAAAAGGCACACGTCCGGCTCCTTGTCCCACACGGAAGGTGGCAGCCCTGAAAGCTGTTGCTGGTCTTCACCGTCCCCCTGCAGCCTATTCACAGGCACAACAGGATCTGGGACCCGGGCTTGCCCAGAGGAGGAACATCTCATGGCTCTCTTCCTCGGCAGAGCCTCTTTCCGAAAAGGCACACGTCCGGCTCCTTGTCCCACACGGAAGGTGGCAGCCCTGAAAGCTGTTGCTGGTTTTCACCGTCCCCCTGCAGCCTATTCACAGGCACAACAGGATTCGGGACCTGGGCATGCCCAGAGGAGGAACATCTCATGGCTCTCGTCCTCGGCAGAGCCTGATTCCGAAAAGGCACACGTCCGGCTCCTTGTCCCACACGGAAGGTGGCAGCCCTGAAAGCTGTTGCTGGTCTTCACCGTCCCCCTGCAGCCTATTCACAGGCACAACAGGATCTGGGAAACGGGCATGCCCAGAGGAGGAACATCTCATGGCTCTCGTCCTCGGCAGAGCCTGATTCCGTAAAGGCACACGTCCAGCTCCTTGTCCCACACGGAAGGTGGCAGCCCTGAAAGCTGTTGCTGGTCTTCACCGTCCCCCTGCAGCCTATTCAGAGGCACAACAGGATCTGGGACCCGGGCTTGCCCAGAGGAGGAACATCTCATGGATCTCGTCCTCGGCAGAGCCTGATTCCGAAAAGGCACACGTCCGGCTCCTTGTCCCACACGGAAGGTGGCAGCCCTGAAAGCTGTTGCTGGTCTTCACCGTCCCCCTGCAGCCTATTCACAGGTACAACAGGATCTGGGACCCGGGCTTGCCCAGAGGAGGAACATCTCATGGCTCTCGTCCTCGGCAGAGCCTGATTCCGAAAAGGCACACGTCCGGCTCCTTGTCCCACACGGAAGGTGGCAGCCCTGAAAGCTGTTGCTGGTCTTCACCGTCCCCCTGCAGCCTATTCACAGGCACAACAGGATCTGGGACCCGGGCATGCCCGGAGGAGGAACATCTCATGGCTCTCGTCCTCGGCAGAGTCTGATTCCTGAAAGGCACATGTCCGGCTCCTTGTCCCACACGGAAGGTGGCAGCCCTGAAAGCTGTTGCTGGTCTTCACCATCCCCCTGCAGCCTATTCACAGGCACAACAGGATTCAGGACCCGGGCATGCCCACAGGAGGAACATCTCATGGCTCTCGTCCTCGGCAGAGCCTGATTCCGAAAAGGCACACGTCCGGCTCCTTGTCCCACACGGAAGGTGGCAGCCCTGAAAGCTGTTGCTGGTCTTCACCGTCCCCCTGCAGCCTACTCACAGGCACAACAGGATCTGGGACCCGGGCTTGCCCAGAGGAGGAACATCTCATGGCTCTCATCCTCGGCAGAGCCTGATTCCGAAAAGGCACACGTCCGGCTCCTTGTCCCACACGGAAGATGGCAGCCCTGAAAGCTGTTGCTGGTCTTCACCGTCCCCCTGCAGCCTATTCACAGGCACAACAGGATCTGGGACCCGGGCATGCCCGGAGGAGGAACATCTCATGGCTCTCGTCCTCGGCAGAGCCTGATTCCGAAAAGGCACACGTCCGGCTCCTTGTCCCACACGGAAGGTGGCAGCCCTGAAAGCTGTTGCTGGTCTTCACCGTCCCCCTGCAGCCTATTCACAGGCACAACAGGATCTGGGACCCGGGCTTGCCCAGAGGAGGAACATCTCATGGCTCTCATCCTCGGCAGAGCCTGATTCCGAAAAGGCACACGTCCGGCTCCTTGTCCCACACGGAAGATGGCAGCCCTGAAAGCTGTTGCTGGTCTTCACCGTCCCCCTGCAGCCTATTCACAGGCACAACAGGATCTGGGACCCGGGCATGCCCGGAGGAGGAACATCTCATGGTTCTCGTCCTCGGCAGAGTCTGATTCCTGAAAGGCACATGTCCGGCTCCTTGTCCCACACGGAAGGTGGCAGCCCTGAAAGCTGTTGCTGGTCTTCACCGTCCCCCTGCAGCCTATTCAGAGGCACAACAGGATTCAGGACCCGGGCATGCCCACAGGAGGAACATCTCATGGCTCTCGTCCTCGGCAGAGCCTGATTCCGAAAAGGCACACGTCCGGCTCCTTGTCCCACACGGAAGGTGGCAGCCCTGAAAGCTGTTGCTGGTCTTCACCGTCCCCCTGCAGCCTATTCACAGGCACAACAGGATCTGGGACCCGGGCTTGCTGAGAGGAGGAACATCTCATGGCTCTCGTCCTCGGCAGAGCCTGATTCCGAAAAGGCAAACGTCTGGCTCCTTGTCCCACACGGAAGGTGGCAGCCCTGAAAGCTGTTGCTGGTCTTCACCGTCCCCCTGCAGCCTATTCACAGGCACAACAGGATCTGGGACCTGGGCATGCCCGGAGGAGGAACATCTCATGGCTCTCGTCCTCGGCAGAGTCTGATTCCTGAAAGGCACATGTCCGGCTCCTTGTCCCACACGGAAGGTGGCAGCCCTGAAAGCTGTTGCTGGTCTTCACCATCCCCCTGCAGCCTATTCAGAGGCACAACAGGATTCAGGACCCGGGCATGCCCACAGGAGGAACATCTCATGGCTCTCGTCCTCGGCAGAGCCTGATTCCGAAAAGGCACACGTCCGGCTCCTTGTCCCACACGGAAGGTGGCAGCCCTGAAAGCTGTTGCTGGTCTTCACCGTCCCCCTGCAGCCTATTCACAGGCACAACAGGATCTGGGACCCGGGCTTGCCCAGAGGAGGAACATCTCATGGCTCTCATCCTCGGCAGAGCCTGATTCCGAAAAGGCACACGTCCGGCTCCTTGTCCCACACGGAAGATGGCAGCCCTGAAAGCTGTTGCTGGTCTTCACCGTCCCCCTGCAGCCTATTCACAGGCACAACAGGATCTGGGACCCGGGCATGCCCGGAGGAGGAACATCTCATGGCTCTCGTCCTCGGCAGAGTCTGATTCCTGAAAGGCACATGTCCGGCTCCTTGTCCCACACGGAAGGTGGCAGCCCTGAAAGCTGTTGCTGGTCTTCACCGTCCCCCTGCAGCCTATTCACAGGTACAACAGGATCTGGGACCCGGGCTTGCCCAGAGGAGGAACATCTCATGGCTCTCGTCCTCGGCAGAGCCTGATTCCGAAAAGGCACACGTCCGGCTCCTTGTCCCACACGGAAGGTGGCAGCCCTGAAAGCTGTTGCTGGTCTTCACCGTCCCTCTGCAGCCTATTCACAGGCACAACAGTATCTGGGACCCGGGCATGCCCAGAGGAGGAACATCTCATGGATCTCGTCCTCGGCAGAGCCTGATTCCGAAAAGGCACACGTCCAGCTCCTTGTCCCACACGGAAGGTGGCAGCCCTGAAAGCTGTTGCTGGTCTTCACCGTCCCCCTGCAGCCTATTCACAGGCACAACAGGATCTGGGACCCGGGCTTGCCCAGAGGAGGAACATCTCATGGCTCTCGTCCTCGGCAGAGCCTGATTCCGAAAAGACACACGTCCGGCTCCTTGTCCCACACGGAAGGTGGCAGCCCTGAAAGCTGTTGCTGGTCTTCACCGTCCCCATGCAGCCTATTCACAGGCACAACAGGATCTGGGACCTGGGCTTGCCCAGAGGAGGAACATCTCATGGCTCTCGTCCTCGGCAGAGCCTGATTCCGAAAAGGCACACGTCCGGCTCCTTGTCCCACACGGAAGTTGGCAGCCCTGAAAGCTGTTGCTGGTCTTCACCGTCCCCCTGCAGCCTATTCACAGGCACAACAGGATCTGGGACCCGGGCTTGCCCAGAGGAGGAACATCTCATGGCTCTCATCCTCGGCAGAGCCTGATTCCGAAAAGGCACACGTCCGGCTCCTTGTCCCACACGGAAGATGGCAGCCCTGAAAGCTGTTGCTGGTCTTCACCGTCCCCCTGCAGCCTATTCACAGGCACAACAGGATCTGGGACCCGGGCATGCCCGGAGGAGTAATATCTCATGGCTCTCGTCCTCGGCAGAGTCTGATTCCTGAAAGGCACACGTCCGGCTCCTTGTCCCACACGGAAGGTGGCAGCCCTGAAAGCTGTTGCTGGTCTTCACCGTCCCCCTGCATCCTATTCAGAGGCACAACAGGATTCAGGACCCGGGCATGCCCAGAGGAGGAACATCTCATGGCTCTCGTCCTCGGCAGAGCCTGATTCCGAAAAGGCACACGTCCGGCTCCTTGTCCCACACGGAAGGTGGCAGCCCTGAAAGCTGTTGCTGGTCTTCACCGTCCCCCTGCAGCCTATTCACAGGTACAACAGGATCTGGGACCCGGGCTTGCCCAGAGGAGGAACATCTCATGGCTCTCGTCCTCGGCAGAGCCTGATTCCGAAAAGGCAAACGTCCGGCTCCTTGTCCCACACGGAAGGTGGCAGCCCTGAAAGCTGTTGCTGGTCTTCACCGTCCCCCTGCAGCCTATTCACAGGCACAACAGGATCTGGGACCTGGGCATGCCCGGAGGAGGAACATCTCATGGCTCTCGTCCTCGGCAGAGTCTGATTCCTGAAAGGCACATGTCCGGCTCCTTGTCCCACACGGAAGGTGGCAGCCCTGAAAGCTGTTGCTGGTCTTCACCATCCCCCTGCAGCCTATTCACAGGCACAACAGGATTCAGGACCCGGGCATGCCCACAGGAGGAACATCTCATGGCTCTCGTCCTCGGCAGAGCCTGATTCCGAAAAGGCACACGTCCGGCTCCTTGTCCCACACGGAAGATGGCAGCCCTGAAAGCTGTTGCTGGTCTTCACCGTCCCCCTGCAGCCTACTCACAGGCACAACAGGATCTGGGACCCGGGCTTGCCCAGAGGAGGAACATCTCATGGCTCTCATCCTCGGCAGAGCCTGATTCCGAAAAGGCACACGTCCGGCTCCTTGTCCCACACGGAAGATGGCAGCCCTGAAAGCTGTTGCTGGTCTTCACCGTCCCCCTGCAGCCTATTCAGAGGCACAACAGGATCTGGGACCCGGGCATGCCCAGAGGAGGAACATCTCATGGCTCTCGTCCTCGGCAGAGCCTGATTCCGAAAAGGCACACGTCCGGCTCCTTGTCCCACACGGAAGTTGGCAGCCCTGAAAGCTGTTGCTGGTCTTCACCGTCCCCCTGCAGCCTATTCACAGGCACAACAGGATCTGGGACCCGGGCTTGCCCAGAGGAGGAACATCTCATGGCTCTCATCCTCGGCAGAGCCTGATTCCGAAAAGGCACACGTCCGGCTCCTTGTCCCACACGGAAGATGGCAGCCCTGAAAGCTGTTGCTGGTCTTCACCGTCCCCCTGCAGCCTATTCACAGGCACAACAGGATCTGGGACCCGGGCATGCCCGGAGGAGGAACATCTCATGGCTCTCGTCCTCGGCAGAGTCTGATTCCTGAAAGGCACATGTCCGGCTCCTTGTCCCACACGGAAGGTGGCAGCCCTGAAAGCTGTTGCTGGTCTTCACCGTCCCCCTGCAGCCTATTCAGAGGCACAACAGGATTCAGGACCCGGGCATGCCCACAGGAGGAACATCTCATGGCTCTCGTCCTCGGCAGAGCCTGATTCCGAAAAGGCACACGTCCGGCTCCTTGTCCCACACGGAAGGTGGCAGCCCTGAAAGCTGTTGCTGGTCTTCACCGTCCCCCTGCAGCCTATTCACAGGCACAACAGGATCTGGGACCCGGGCTTGCCCAGAGGAGGAACATCTCATGGCTCTCTTCCTCGGCAGAGCCTCTTTCTGAAAAGGCACACGTCCGGCTCCTTGTCCCACACGGAAGGTGGCAGCCCTGAAAGCTGTTGCTGGTCTTCACCGTCCCCCTGCAGCCTATTCACAGGCACAACAGGATTCGGGACCTGGGCATGCCCAGAGGAGGAACATCTCATGGCTCTCGTCCTCGGCAGAGCCTGATTCCGAAAAGGCACACGTCCGGCTCCTTGTCCCACACGGAAGGTGGCAGCCCTGAAAGCTGTTGCTGGTCTTCACCGTCCCCCTGCAGCCTATTCACAGGCACAACAGGATCTGGGAAACGGGCATGCCCAGAGGAGGAACATCTCATGGCTCTCGTCCTCGGCAGAGCCTGATTCCGTAAAGGCACACGTCCAGCTCCTTGTCCCACACGGAAGGTGGCAGCCCTGAAAGCTGTTGCTGGTCTTCACCGTCCCCCTGCAGCCTATTCAGAGGCACAACAGGATCTGGGACCCGGGCTTGCCCAGAGGAGGAACATCTCATGGATCTCGTCCTCGGCAGAGCCTGATTCCGAAAAGGCACACGTCCGGCTCCTTGTCCCACACGGAAGGTGGCAGCCCTGAAAGCTGTTGCTGGTCTTCACCGTCCCCCTGCAGCCTATTCACAGGTACAACAGGATCTGGGACCCGGGCTTGCCCAGAGGAGGAACATCTCATGGCTCTCGTCCTCGGCAGAGCCTGATTCCGAAAAGGCAAACGTCCGGCTCCTTGTCCCACACGGAAGGTGGCAGCCCTGAAAGCTGTTGCTGGTCTTCACCGTCCCCCTGCAGCCTATTCACAGGCACAACAGGATCTGGGACCCGGGCATGCCCGGAGGAGGAACATCTCATGGCTCTCGTCCTCGGAAGAGTCTGATTCCTGAAAGGCACAAGTCCGGCTCCTTGTCCCACACGGAAGGTGGCAGCCCTGAAAGCTGTTGCTGGTCTTCACCATCCCCCTGCAGCCTATTCACAGGCACAACAGGATTCAGGACCCGGGCATGCCCACAGGAGGAACATCTCATGGCTCTCGTCCTCGGCAGAGCCTGATTCCGAAAAGGCACACGTCCGGCTCCTTGTCCCACACGGAAGGTGGCAGCCCTGAAAGCTGTTGCTGGTCTTCACCGTCCCCCTGCAGCCTACTCACAGGCACAACAGGATCTGGGACCCGGGCTTGCCCAGAGGAGGAACATCTCATGGCTCTCATCCTCGGCAGAGCCTGATTCCGAAAAGGCACACGTCCGGCTCCTTGTCCCACACGGAAGATGGCAGCCCTGAAAGCTGTTGCTGGTCTTCACCGTCCCCCTGCAGCCTATTCACAGGCACAACAGGATCTGGGACCCGGGCATGCCCGGAGGAGGAACATCTCATGGCTCTCGTCCTCGGCAGAGCCTGATTCCGAAAAGGCACACGTCCGGCTCCTTGTCCCACACGGAAGGTGGCAGCCCTGAAAGCTGTTGCTGGTCTTCACCGTCCCCCTGCAGCCTATTCACAGGCACAACAGGATCTGGGACCCGGGCTTGCCCAGAGGAGGAACATCTCATGGCTCTCATCCTCGGCAGAGCCTGATTCCGAAAAGGCACACGTCCGGCTCCTTGTCCCACACGGAAGATGGCAGCCCTGAAAGCTGTTGCTGGTCTTCACCGTCCCCCTGCAGCCTATTCACAGGCACAACAGGATCTGGGACCCGGGCATGCCCGGAGGAGGAACATCTCATGGTTCTCGTCCTCGGCAGAGTCTGATTCCTGAAAGGCACAAGTCCGGCTCCTTGTCCCACACGGAAGTTGGCAGCCCTGAAAGCTGTTGCTGGTCTTCACCGTCCCCCTGCAGCCTATTCAGAGGCACAACAGGATTCAGGACCCGGGCATGCCCACAGGAGGAACATCTCATGGCTCTCGTCCTCGGCAGAGCCTGATTCCGAAAAGGCACACGTCCGGCTCCTTGTCCCACACGGAAGGTGGCAGCCCTGAAAGCTGTTGCTGGTCTTCACCGTCCCCCTGCAGCCTATTCACAGGCACAACAGGATCTGGGACCCGGGCTTGCCCAGAGGAGGAACATCTCATGGCTCTCTTCCTCGGCAGAGCCTCTTTCCGAAAAGGCACACGTCCGGCTCCTTGTCCCACACGGAAGGTGGCAGCCCTGAAAGCTGTTGCTGGTCTTCACCGTCCCCCTGCAGCCTATTCAGAGGCACAACAGGATTCGGGACCTGGGCATGCCCAGAGGAGGAACATCTCATGGCTCTCGTCCTCGGCAGAGCCTGATTCCGAAAAGGCACACGTCCGGCTCCTTGTCCCACACGGAAGGTGGCAGCCCTGAAAGCTGTTGCTGGTCTTCACCGTCCCCCTGCAGCCTATTCACAGGCACAACAGGATCTGGGAAACGGGCATGCCCAGAGGAGGAACATCTCATGGCTCTCGTCCTCGGCAGAGCCTGATTCCGTAAAGGCACACGTCCGGCTCCTTGTCCCACACGGAAGGTGGCAGCCCTGAAAGCTGTTGCTGGTCTTCACCGTCCCCCTGCAGCCTATTCAGAGGCACAACAGGATCTGGGACCCGGGCTTGCCCAGAGGAGGAACATCTCATGGATCTCGTCCTCGGCAGAGCCTGATTCCGAAAAGGCACACGTCCGGCTCCTTGTCCCACACGGAAGGTGGCAGCCCTGAAAGCTGTTGCTGGTCTTCACCGTCCCCCTGCAGCCTATTCACAGGTACAACAGGATCTGGGACCCGGGCTTGCCCAGAGGAGGAACATCTCATGGCTCTCGTCCTCGGCAGAGCCTGATTCCGAAAAGGCAAACGACCGGCTCCTTGTCCCACACGGAAGGTGGCAGCCCTGAAAGCTGTTGCTGGTCTTCACCGTCCCCCTGCAGCCTATTCACAGGCACAACAGGATCTGGGACCCGGGCTTGCCCAGAGGAGGAACATCTCATGGCTCTCATCCTCGGCAGAGCCTGATTCCGAAAAGGCACACGTCCGGCTCCTTGTCCCACACGGAAGATGGCAGCCCTGAAAGCTGTTGCTGGTCTTCACCGTCCCCCTGCAGCCTATTCACAGGCACAACAGGATCTGGGACCCGGGCATGCCCGGAGGAGGAACATCTCATGGCTCTCGTCCTCGGCAGAGTCTGATTCCTGAAAGGCACATGTCCGGCTCCTTGTCCCACACGGAAGGTGGCAGCCCTGAAAGCTGTTGCTGGTCTTCACCGTCCCCCTGCAGCCTATTCAGAGGCACAACAGGATTCAGGACCCGGGCATGCCCACAGGAGGAACATCTCATTGCTCTCGTCCTCGGCAGAGCCTGATTCCGAAAAGGCACACGTCCGGCTCCTTGTCCCACACGGAAGGTGGCAGCCCTGAAAGCTGTTGCTGGTCTTCACCGTCCCCCTGCAGCCTATTCACAGGCACAACAGGATCTGGGACCCGGGCTTGCCCAGAGGAGGAACATCTCATGGCTCTCTTCCTCGGCAGAGCCTCTTTCTGAAAAGGCACACGTCCGGCTCCTTGTCCCACACGGAAGGTGGCAGCCCTGAAAGCTGTTGCTGGTCTTCACCGTCCCCCTGCAGCCTATTCACAGGCACAACAGGATTCGGGACCTGGGCATGCCCAGAGGAGGAACATCTCATGGCTCTCGTCCTCGGCAGAGCCTGATTCCGAAAAGGCACACGTCCGGCTCCTTGTCCCACACGGAAGGTGGCAGCCCTGAAAGCTGTTGCTGGTCTTCACCATCCCCCTGCAGCCTATTCACAGGCACAACAGGATCTGGGAAACGGGCATGCCCAGAGGAGGAACATCTCATGGCTCTCGTCCTCGGCAGAGCCTGATTCCGAAAAGGCACACGTCCAGCTCCTTGTCCCACACGGAAGGTGGCAGCCCTGAAAGCTGTTGCTGATCTTCACCGTCCCCCTGCAGCCTATTCAGAGGCACAACAGGATCTGGGACCCGGGCTTGCCCAGAGGAGGAACATCTCATGGATCTCGTCCTCGGCAGAGCCTGATTCCGAAAAGGCACACGTCCGGCTCCTTGTCCCACACGGAAGGTGGCAGCCCTGAAAGCTGTTGCTGGTCTTCACCGTCCCCCTGCAGCCTATTCACAGGTACAACAGGATCTGGGACCCGGGCTTGCCCAGAGGAGGAACATCTCATGGCTCTCGTCCTCGGCAGAGCCTGATTCCGAAAAGGCAAACGTCCGGCTCCTTGTCCCACACGGAAGGTGGCAGCCCTGAAAGCTGTTGCTGGTCTTCACCGTCCCCCTGCAGCCTATTCACAGGCACAACAGGATCTGGGACCCGGGCATGCCCGGAGGAGGAACATCTCATGGCTCTCGTCCTCGGCAGAGTCTGATTCCTGAAAGGCACATGTCCGGCTCCTTGTCCCACACGGAAGGTGGCAGCCCTGAAAGCTGTTGCTGGTCTTCACCATCCCCCTGCAGCCTATTCACAGGCACAACAGGATTCAGGACCCGGGCATGCCCACAGGAGGAACATCTCATGGCTCTCGTCCTCGGCAGAGCCTGATTCCGAAAAGGCACACGTCCGGCTCCTTGTCCCACACGGAAGGTGGCAGCCCTGAAAGCTGTTGCTGGTCTTCACCGTCCCCCTGCAGCCTATTCACAGGCACAACAGGATCTGGGACCCGGGCTTGCCCAGAGGAGGAACATCTCATGGCTCTCATCCTCGGCAGAGCCTGATTCCGAAAAGGCAAACGTCCGGCTCCTTGTCCCACACGGAAGATGGCAGCCCTGAAAGCTGTTGCTGGTCTTCACCGTCCCCCTGCAGCCTATTCACAGGCACAACAGGATCTGGGACCCGGGCATGCCCGGAGGAGGAACATCTTATGGTTCTCGTCCTCGGCAGAGTCTGATTCCTGAAAGGCACATGTCCGGCTCCTTGTCCCACACGGAAGGTGGCAGCCCTGAAAGCTGTTGCTGGTCTTCACCGTCCCCCTGCAGCCTATTCACAGGCACAACAGGATTCAGGACCCGGGCATGCCCACAGGAGGAACATCTCATGGCTCTCGTCCTCGGCAGAGCCTGATTCCGAAAAGGCACACGTCCGGCTCCTTGTCCCACACGGAAGGTGGCAGCCCTGAAAGCTGTTGCTGGTCTTCACCGTCCCCCTGCAGCCTATTCACAGGCACAACAGGATCTGGGACCCGGGCTTGCCCAGAGGAGGAACATCTCATGGCTCTCTTCCTCGGCAGAGCCTCTTTCCGAAAAGGCACACGTCCGGCTCCTTGTCCCACACGGAAGGTGGCAGCCCTGAAAGCTGTTGCTGGTCTTCACCGTCCCCCTGCAGCCTATTCAGAGGCACAACAGGATTCGGGACCTGGGCATGCCCAGAGGAGGAACATCTCATGGCTCTCGTCCTCGGCAGAGCCTGATTCCGAAAAGGCACACGTCCGGCTCCTTGTCCCACACGGAAGGTGGCAGCCCTGAAAGCTGTTGCTGGTCTTCACCGTCCCCCTGCAGCCTATTCACAGGCACAACAGGATCTGGGAAACGGGCATGCCCAGAGGAGGAACATCTCATGGCTCTCGTCCTCGGCAGAGCCTGATTCCGTAAAGGCACACGTCCGGCTCCTTGTCCCACACGGAAGGTGGCAGCCCTGAAAGCTGTTGCTGGTCTTCACCGTCCCCCTGCAGCCTATTCAGAGGCACAACAGGATCTGGGACCCGGGCTTGCCCAGAGGAGGAACATCTCATGGATCTCGTCCTCGGCAGAGCCTGATTCCGAAAAGGCACACGTCCGGCTCCTTGTCCCACACGGAAGGTGGCAGCCCTGAAAGCTGTTGCTGGTCTTCACCGTCCCCCTGCAGCCTATTCACAGGTACAACAGGATCTGGGACCCGGGCTTGCCCAGAGGAGGAACATCTCATGGCTCTCGTCCTCGGCAGAGCCTGATTCCGAAAAGGCAAACGTCCGGCTCCTTGTCCCACACGGAAGGTGGCAGCCCTGAAAGCTGTTGCTGGTCTTCACCGTCCCCCTGCAGCCTATTCACAGGCACAACAGGATCTGGGACCCGGGCATGCCCGGAGGAGGAACATCTCATGGCTCTCGTCCTCGGCAGAGTCTGATTCCTGAAAGGCACATGTCCGGCTCCTTGTCCCACACGGAAGGTGGCAGCCCTGAAAGCTGTTGCTGGTCTTCACCATCCCCCTGCAGCCTATTCACAGGCACAACAGGATTCAGGACCCGGGCATGCCCACAGGAGGAACATCTCATGGCTCTCGTCCTCGGCAGAGCCTGATTCCGAAAAGGCACACGTCCGGCTCCTTGTCCCACACGGAAGGTGGCAGCCCTGAAAGCTGTTGCTGGTCTTCACCGTCGCCCTGCAGCCTACTCACAGGCACAACAGGATCTGGGACCCGGGCTTGCCCAGAGGAGGAACATCTCATGGCTCTCATCCTCGGCAGAGCCTGATTCCGAAAAGGCACACGTCCGGCTCCTTGTCCCACACGGAAGATGGCAGCCCTGAAAGCTGTTGCTGGTCTTCACCGTCCCCCTGCAGCCTATTCACAGGCACAACAGGATCTGGGACCCGGGCATGCCCGGAGGAGGAACATCTCATGGCTCTCGTCCTCGGCAGAGCCTGATTCCGAAAAGGCACACGTCCGGCTCCTTGTCCCACACGGAAGGTGGCAGCCCTGAAAGCTGTTGCTGGTCTTCACCGTCCCCCTGCAGCCTATTCACAGGCACAACAGGATCTGGGACCCGGGCTTGCCCAGAGGAGGAACATCTCATGGCTCTCATCCTCGGCAGAGCCTGATTCCGAAAAGGCACACGTCCGGCTCCTTGTCCCACACGGAAGATGGCAGCCCTGAAAGCTGTTGCTGGTCTTCACCGTCCCCCTGCAGCCTATTCACAGGCACAACAGGATCTGGGACCCGGGCATGCCCGGAGGAGGAACATCTCATGGTTCTCGTCCTCGGCAGAGTCTGATTCCTGAAAGGCACATGTCCGGCTCCTTGTCCCACACGGAAGGTGGCAGCCCTGAAAGCTGTTGCTGGTCTTCACCGTCCCCCTGCAGCCTATTCAGAGGCACAACAGGATTCAGGACCCGGGCATGCCCACAGGAGGAACATCTCATGGCTCTCGTCCTCGGCAGAGCCTGATTCCGAAAAGGCACACGTCCGGCTCCTTGTCCCACACGGAAGGTGGCAGCCCTGAAAGCTGTTGCTGGTCTTCACCGTCCCCCTGCAGCCTATTCACAGGCACAACAGGATCTGGGACCCGGGCTTGCCCAGAGGAGGAACATCTCATGGCTCTCTTCCTCGGCAGAGCCTCTTTCCGAAAAGGCACACGTCCGGCTCCTTGTCCCACACGGAAGGTGGCAGCCCTGAAAGCTGTTGCTGGTCTTCACCGTCCCCCTGCAGCCTATTCAGAGGCACAACAGGATTCGGGACCTGGGCATGCCCAGAGGAGGAACATCTCATGGCTCTCGTCCTCGGCAGAGCCTGATTCCGAAAAGGCACACGTCCGGCTCCTTGTCCCATACGGAAGTTGGCAGCCCTGAAAGCTGTTGCTGGTCTTCACCGTCCCCCTGCAGCCTATTCACAGGCACAACAGGATCTGGGAAACGGGCATGCCCAGAGGAGGAACATCTCATGGCTCTCGTCCTCGGCAGAGCCTGATTCCGTAAAGGCACACGTCCGGCTCCTTGTCCCACACGGAAGGTGGCAGCCCTGAAAGCTGTTGCTGGTCTTCACCGTCCCCCTGCAGCCTATTCAGAGGCACAACAGGATCTGGGACCCGGGCTTGCCCAGAGGAGGAACATCTCATGGATCTCGTCCTCGGCAGAGCCTGATTCCGAAAAGGCACACGTCCGGCTCCTTGTCCCACACGGAAGGTGGCAGCCCTGAAAGCTGTTGCTGGTCTTCACCGTCCCCCTGCAGCCTATTCACAGGTAAAACAGGATCTGGGACCCGGGCTTGCCCAGAGGAGGAACAGCTCATGGCTCTCTTCCTCGGCAGAGCCTCTTTCCGAAAAGGCACACGTCCGGCTCCTTGTCCCACACGGAAGGTGGCAGCCCTGAAAGCTGTTGCTGGTCTTCACCGTCCCCCTGCAGCCTATTCAGAGGCACAACAGGATTCAGGACCCGGGCATGCCCCGAGGAGGAACATCTTATGGCTCTCGTCCTCGGCAGAGCCTGATTCCGAAAAGGCACACGTCCGGCTCCTTGTCCCACACGGAAGGTGGCAGCCCTGAAAGCTGTTGCTGGTCTTCACCGTCCCCCTGCAGCCTATTCACAGGCACAACAGGATTCAGGACCCGGGCATGCCCAGAGGAGGAACATCTCATGGATCTCGTCCTCGGCAGAGCCTGATTCCGAAAAGACACACGTCCGGCTCCTTGTCCCACACGGAAGGTGGCAGCCCTGAAAGCTGTTGCTGGTCTTCACCGTCCCCCTGCAGCCTATTCACAGGTACAACAGGATCTGGGACCCGGGCTTGCTGAGAGGAGGAACATCTCATGGCTCTCGTCCTCGGCAGAGCCTGATTCCCAAAAGGCACACGTCCGGCTCCTTGTCCCACACGGAAGATGGCAGCCCTGAAAGCTGTTGCTGGTCTTCACCATCCCCCTGCAGCCTATTCACAGGCACAACAGGATCTGGGACCCGGGCTTGCCCCGAGGAGGAACATCTCATGGATCTCGTCCTCGGCAGAGCCTGATTCCGAAAAGACACACGTCCGGCTCCTTGTCCCACACGGAAGGTGGCAGCCCTGAAAGCTGTTGCTGGTCTTCACCGTCCCCCTGCAGCCTATTCACAGGTACAACAGGATCTGGGACCCGGGCTTGCTGAGAGGAGGAACATCTCATGGCTCTCGTCCTCGGCAGAGCCTGATTCCGAAAAGGCACACGTCCGGCTCCTTGTCCCACACGGACGGTGGCAGCCCTGAAAGCTGTTGCTGGTCTTCACCGTCCCCCTGCAGCCTATTCACAGATACAACAGGATCTGGGACCCGGGCTTGCCCAGAGGAGGAACATCTCATGGCTCTCGTCCTCGGTAGAGCCTGATTCCGAAAAGGCACACGTCCGGCTCCTTGTCCCACAAGGAAGGTGGCAGCCCTGAAAGATGTTGCTGGTCTTCACCGTCCCCCTGCAGCCTATTCACAGGCACAACAGGATCTGGGACCCGGGCATGCCCAGAGGAGGAACTTCTCATGGATCTCGTCCTCGGCAGAGCCTGATTCCGAAAAGGCACACGTCCGGCTCCTTGTCCCACACGGAAGGTGGCAGCCCTGAAAGCTGTTGCTGGTCTTCACCGTCCCCCTGCAGCCTATTCACAGGCACAACAGGATTCGGGACCTGGGCATGCCCAGAGGAGGAACATCTCATGGATCTGTTCCTCGGCAGAGCCTGATTCCGAAAAGGCACACGTCCGGCTCCTTGTCCCACACGGAAGGTGGCAGCCCTGAAAGCTGTTGCTGGTCTTCACCGTCCCCCTGCAGCCTATTCACAGGCACAACAGGATTCGGGACCTGGGCATGCCCAGAGGAGGAACATCTCATGGATCTCTTCCTCGGCAGAGCCTGATTCCGAAAAGGCACACGTCCGGCTCCTTGTCCCACACGGAAGGTGGCAGCCCTGAAAGCTGTTGCTGGTCTTCACCGTCCCCCTGCAGCCTATTCACAGGCACAACAGGATCTGGGACCTGGGCATGCCCGGAGGAGGAACATCTCATGGCTCTCGTCCTCGGCAGAGTCTGATTCCTGAAAGGCACATGTCCGGCTCCTTGTCCCACACGGAAGGTGGCAGCCCTGAAAGCTGTTGCTGGTCTTCACCATCCCCCTGCAGCCTATTCACAGGCACAACAGGATTCAGGACCCGGGCATGCCCACAGGAGGAACATCTCATGGCTCTCGTCCTCGGCAGAGCCTGATTCCGAAAAGGCACACGTCCGGCTCCTTGTCCCACACGGAAGGTGGCAGCCCTGAAAGCTGTTGCTGGTCTTCACCGTCCCCCTGCAGCCTATTCACAGGCACAACAGGATCTGGGACCCGGGCTTGCTGAGAGGAGGAACATCTCATGGCTCTCATCCTCGGCAGAGCCTGATTCCGAAAAGGCACACGTCCGGCTCCTTGTCCCACACGGAAGGTGGCAGCCCTGAAAGCTGTTGCTGGTCTTCACCGCCCCCCTGCAGCCTATTCACAGGCACAACAGGATCTGGGACCCGGGCATGCCCGGAGGAGTAACATCTCATGGCTCTCGTCCTCGGCAGAGTCTGATTCCTGAAAGGCACATGTCCGGCTCTTTGTCCCACACGGAAGGTGGCAGCCCTGAAAGCTGTTGCTGGTCTTCACCGTCCCCCTGCAGCCTATTCAGAGGCACAACAGGATTCAGGACCCGGGCATGCCCACAGGAGGAACATCTCATGGCTCTCGTCCTCGGCAGAGCCTGATTCCGAGAAGGCACACGTCCGGCTCCTTGTCCCACACGGAAGGTGGCAGCCCTGAAAGCTGTTGCTGGTCTTCACCGTCCCCCTGCAGCCTATTCACAGGCACAACAGGATCTGGGAAACGGGCATGCCCAGAGGAGGAACATCTCATGGCTCTCGTCCTCGGCAGAGCCTGATTCCGTCAAGGCACACGTCCGGCTCCTTGTCCCACACGGAAGGTGGCAGACCTGAAAGCTGTTGCTGGTCTTCACCGTCCCCCTGCAGCCTATTCAGAGGCACAACAGGATCTGGGACCCGGGCTTGCCCAGAGGAGGAACATCTCATGGATCTCGTCCTCGGCAGAGTCTGATTCCTGAAAGGCACATGTCCGGCTCTTTGTCCCACACGGAAGGTGGCAGCCCTGAAAGCTGTTGCTGGTCTTCACCGTCCCCCTGCAGCCTATTCAGAGGCACAACAGGATTCAGGACCCGGGCATGCCCAGAGGAGGAACATCTCATGGCTCTCGTCCTCGGCAGAGCCTGATTCCGAAAAGGCACACGTCCGGCTCCTTGTCCCACACGGAAGGTGGCAGCCCTGAAAGCTGTTGCTGGTCTTCACCGTCCCCCTGCAGCCTATTCACAGGCACAACAGGATCTGGGAAACGGGCATGCCCAGAGGAGGAACATCTCATGGCTCTCGTCCTCGGCAGAGCCTGATTCCGTCAAGGCACACGTCCGGCTCCTTGTCCCACACGGAAGGTGGCAGACCTGAAAGCTGTTGCTGGTCTTCACCGTCCCCCTGCAGCCTATTCAGAGGCACAACAGGATCTGGGACCCGGGCTTGCCCAGAGGAGGAACATCTCATGGATCTCGTCCTCGGCAGAGCCTGATTCCGAAAAGGCACACGTCCGGCTCCTTGTCCCACACGGAAGGTGGCAGCCCTGAAAGCTGTTGCTGGTCTTCACCGTCCCCCTGCAGCCTATTCACAGGTAAAACAGGATCTGGGACCCGGGCTTGCCCAGAGGAGGAACAGCTCATGGCTCTCTTCCTCGGCAGAGCCTCTTTCCGAAAAGGCACACGTCCGGCTCCTTGTCCCACACGGAAGGTGGCAGCCCTGAAAGCTGTTGCTGGTCTTCACCGTCCCCCTGCAGCCTATTCAGAGGCACAACAGGATTCAGGACCCGGGCATGCCCCGAGGAGGAACATCTTATGGCTCTCGTCCTCGGCAGAGCCTGATTCCGAAAAGGCACACGTCCGGCTCCTTGTCCCACACGGAAGGTGGCAGCCCTGAAAGCTGTTGCTGGTCTTCACCGTCCCCCTGCAGCCTATTCACAGGCACAACAGGATCTGGGACCTGGGCATGCCCGGAGGAGGAACATCTCATGGCTCTCGTCCTCGGCAGAGTCTGATTCCTGAAAGGCACATGTCCGGCTCCTTGTCCCACACGGAAGGTGGCAGCCCTGAAAGCTGTTGCTGGTCTTCACCATCCCCCTGCAGCCTATTCACAGGCACAACAGGATTCAGGACCCGGGCATGCCCACAGGAGGAACATCTCATGGCTCTCGTCCTCGGCAGAGCCTGATTCCGAAAAGGCACACGTCCGGCTCCTTGTCCCACACGGAAGGTGGCAGCCCTGAAAGCTGTTGCTGGTCTTCACCGTCCCCCTGCAGCCTATTCACAGATACAACAGGATCTGGGACCCGGGCTTGCCCAGAGGAGGAACATCTCATGGCTCTCGTCCTCGGTAGAGCCTGATTCCGAAAAGGCACACGTCCGGCTCCTTGTCCCACAAGGAAGGTGGCAGCCCTGAAAGATGTTGCTGGTCTTCACCGTCCCCCTGCAGCCTATTCACAGGCACAACAGGATCTGGGACCCGGGCATGCCCAGAGGAGGAACTTCTCATGGCTCTCGTCCTCGGCAGAGCCTGATTCCGAAAAGGCACACGTCCGGCTCCTTGTCCCACACGGACGGTGGCAGCCCTGAAAGCTGTTGCTGGTCTTCACCGTCCCCCTGCAGCCTATTCACAGGCACAACAGGATTCGGGACCTGGGCATGCCCAGAGGAGGAACATCTCATGGATCTGTTCCTCGGCAGAGCCTGATTCCGAAAAGGCACACGTCCGGCTCCTTGTCCCACACGGAAGGTGGCAGCCCTGAAAGCTGTTGCTGGTCTTCACCGTCCCCCTGCAGCCTATTCACAGGTACAACAGGATCTGGGACCCGGGCTTGCCCAGAGGAGGAACATCTCATGGCTCTCGTCCTCGGCAGAGCCTGATTCCGAAAAGGCAAACGTCCGGCTCCTTGTCCCACACGGAAGGTGGCAGCCCTGAAAGCTGTTGCTGGTCTTCACCGTCCCCCTGCAGCCTATTCACAGGCACAACAGGATCTGGGACCTGGGCATGCCCGGAGGAGGAACATCTCATGGCTCTCGTCCTCGGCAGAGTCTGATTCCTGAAAGGCACATGTCCGGCTCCTTGTCCCACACGGAAGGTGGCAGCCCTGAAAGCTGTTGCTGGTCTTCACCGTCCCCCTGCAGCCTATTCACAGGCACAACAGGATTCAGGACCCGGGCATGCCCACAGGAGGAACATCTCATGGCTCTCGTCCTCGGCAGAGCCTGATTCCGAAAAGGCACACGTCCGGCTCCTTGTCCCACACGGAAGGTGGCAGCCCTGAAAGCTGTTGCTGGTCTTCACCGTCCCCCTGCAGCCTATTCACAGGCACAACAGGATCTGGGACCCGGGCTTGCTGAGAGGAGGAACATCTCATGGCTCTCATCCTCGGCAGAGCCTGATTCCGAAAAGGCACACGTCCGGCTCCTTGTCCCACACGGAAGATGGCAGCCCTGAAAGCTGTTGCTGGTCTTCACCGCCCCCCTGCAGCCTATTCACAGGCACAACAGGATCTGGGACCCGGGCATGCCCGGAGGAGTAACATCTCATGGCTCTCGTCCTCGGCAGAGTCTGATTCCTGAAAGGCACATGTCCGGCTCCTTGTCCCACACGGAAGGTGGCAGCCCTGAAAGCTGTTGCTGGTCTTCACCGTCCCCCTGCAGCCTATTCAGAGGCACAACAGGATTCAGGACCCGGGCATGCCCACAGGAGGAACATCTCATGGCTCTCGTCCTCGGCAGAGCCTGATTCCGAAAAGGCACACGTCCGGCTCCTTGTCCCACACGGAAGGTGGCAGCCCTGAAAGCTGTTGCTGGTCTTCACCGTCCCCCTGCAGCCTATTCACAGGCACAACAGGATCTGGGACCCGGGCTTGCCCAGAGGAGGAACATCTCATGGCTCTCGTCCTCGGCAGAGTCTGATTCCTGAAAGGCACACGTCCGGCTCCTTGTCCCACACGGAAGGTGGCAGCCCTGAAAGCTGTTGCTGGTCTTCACCGTCCCCCTGCAGCCTATTCAGAGGCACAACAGGATTCAGGACCCGGGCATGCCCCGAGGAGGAACATCTTATGGCTCTCGTCCTCGGCAGAGCCTGATTCCGAAAAGGCACACGTCCGGCTCCTTGTCCCACACGGAAGGTGGCAGCCCTGAAAGCTGTTGCTGGTCTTCACCGTCCCCCTGCAGCCTATTCACAGGCACAACAGGATTCAGGACCCGGGCATGCCCAGAGGAGGAACATCTCATGGATCTCGTCCTCGGCAGAGCCTGATTCCGAAAAGACACACGTCCGGCTCCTTGTCCCACACGGAAGGTGGCAGCCCTGAAAGCTGTTGCTGGTCTTCACCGTCCCCCTGCAGCCTATTCACAGGTACAACAGGATCTGGGACCCGGGCTTGCTGAGAGGAGGAACATCTCATGGCTCTCGTCCTCGGCAGAGCCTGATTCCGAAAAGGCACACGTCCGGCTCCTTGTCCCACACGGAAGATGGCAGCCCTGAAAGCTGTTGCTGGTCTTCACCATCCCCCTGCAGCCTATTCACAGGCACAACAGGATCTGGGACCCGGGCTTGCCCCGAGGAGGAACATCTCATGGTTCTCGTCCTCGGCAGAGCCTGATTCCGAAAAGACACACGTCCGGCTCCTTGTCCCACACGGAAGGTGGCAGCCCTGAAAGCTGTTGCTGGTCTTCACCGTCCCCCTGCAGCCTATTCACAGGTACAACAGGATATGGGACCCGGGCTTGCTGAGAGGAGGAACATCTCATGGCTCTCGTCCTCGGCAGAGCCTGATTCCGAAAAGGCACACGTCCGGCTCCTTGTCCCACACGGAAGGTGGCAGCCCTGAAAGCTGTTGCTGGTCTTCACCGTCCCCCTGCAGCCTATTCACAGATACAACAGGATCTGGGATGTGGGCTTGCCCAGAGGAGGAACATCTCATGGCTCTCGTCCTCGGTAGAGCCTGATTCCGAAAAGGCACACGTCCGGCTCCTTGTCCCACACGGAAGGTGGCAGCCCTGAAAGATGTTGCTGGTCTTCACCGTCCCCCTGCAGCCTATTCACAGGCACAACAGGATCTGGGACCCGGGCATGCCCAGAGGAGGAACTTCTCATGGATCTCGTCCTCGGCAGAGCCTGATTCCGAAAAGGCACACGTCCGGCTCCTTGTCCCACACGGAAGGTGGCAGCCCTGAAAGCTGTTGCTGGTCTTCACCGTCCCCCTGCAGCCTATTCACAGGCACAACAGGATTCGGGACCTGGGCATGCCCAGAGGAGGAACATCTCATGGATCTGTTCCTCGGCAGAGCCTGATTCCGAAAAGGCACACGTCCGGCTCCTTGTCCCACACGGAAGGTGGCAGCCCTGAAAGCTGTTGCTGGTCTTCACCGTCCCCCTGCAGCCTATTCACAGGTACAACAGGATCTGGGACCCAGGCTTGCCCAGAGGAGGAACATCTCATGGCTCTCGTCCTCGGCAGAGCCTGATTCCGAAAAGGCAAACGTCCGGCTCCTTGTCCCACACGGAAGGTGGCAGCCCTGAAAGCTGTTGCTGGTCTTCACCGTCCCCCTGCAGCCTATTCACAGGCACAACAGGATCTGGGACCTGGGCATGCCCGGAGGAGGAACATCTCATGGCTCTCGTCCTCGGCAGAGTCTGATTCCTGAAAGGCACATGTCCGGCTCCTTGTCCCACACGGAAGGTGGCAGCCCTGAAAGCTGTTGCTGGTCTTCACCATCCCCCTGCAGCCTATTCACAGGCACAACAGGATTCAGGACCCGGGCATGCCCACAGGAGGAACATCTCATGGCTCTCGTCCTCGGCAGAGCCTGATTCCGAAAAGGCACACGTCCGGCTCCTTGTCCCACACGGAAGGTGGCAGCCCTGAAAGCTGTTGCTGGTCTTCACCGTCCCCCTGCAGCCTATTCACAGGCACAACAGGATCTGGGACCCGGGCTTGCCCAGAGGAGGAACATCTCATGGCTCTCATCCTCGGCAGAGCCTGATTCCGAAAAGGCACACGTCCGGCTCCTTGTCCCACACGGAAGATGGCAGCCCTGAAAGCTGTTGCTGGTCTTCACCGCCCCCCTGCAGCCTATTCACAGGCACAACAGGATCTGGGACCCGGGCATGCCCGGAGGAGTAACATCTCATGGCTCTCGTCCTCGGCAGAGTCTGATTCCTGAAAGGCACATGTCCGGCTCCTTGTCCCACACGGAAGGTGGCAGCCCTGAAAGCTGTTGCTGGTCTTCACCGTCCCCCTGCAGCCTATTCAGAGGCACAACAGGATTCAGGACCCGGGCATGCCCACAGGAGGAACATCTCATGGCTCTCGTCCTCGGCAGAGCCTGATTCCGAAAAGACACACGTCCGGCTCCTTGTCCCACACGGAAGGTGGCAGCCCTGAAAGCTGTTGCTGGTCTTCACCGTCCCCCTGCAGCCTATTCACAGGCACAACAGGATCTGGGACCTGGGCATGCCCAGAGGAGGAACATCTCATGGATCTCTTCCTCGGCAGAGCCTGATTCCAAAAAGGCACACGTCCGGCTCCTTGTCCCACACGGAAGGTGGCAGCCCTGAAAGCTGTTGCTGGTCTTCACCGTCCCCCTGCAGCCTATTCACAGGCACAACAGGATTCGGGACCTGGGCATGCCCAGAGGAGGAACATCTCATGGATCTCTTCCTCGGCAGAGCCTGATTCCGAAAAGGCACACGTCCGGCTCCTTGTCCCACACGGAAGGTGGCAGCCCTGAAAGCTGTTGCTGGTCTTCACCGTCCCCCTGCAGCCAATGCACAGGCACAACAGGATCTGGGACCCGGGCTTGCTGAGAGGAGGAACATCTCATGGCTCTCGTCCTCGGCAGAGTCTGATTCCTGAAAGGCACACGTCCGGCTCCTTGTCCCACACGGAAGGTGGCAGCCCTGAAAGCTGTTGCTGGTCTTCACCGTCCCCCTGCAGCCTATTCACAGGCACAACAGGATATGGGAAACGGGCATGCCCAGAGGAGGAACATCTCATGGATCTCGTCCTCGGCAGAGCCTGATTCCGAAAAGGCACACGTCCGGCTCCTTGTCCCACACGGAAGGTGGCAGCCCTGAAAGATGTTGCTGGTCTTCACCGTCCCCCTGCAGCCTATTCACAGGCACAACAGGATCTGGGACCCGGGCATGCCCAGAGGAGGAACTTCTCATGGATCTCGTCCTCGGCAGAGCCTGATTCCGAAAAGGCACACGTCCGGCTCCTTGTCCCACACGGAAGGTGGCAGCCCTGAAAGCTGTTGCTGGTCTTCACCGTCCCCCTGCAGCCTATTCACAGGCACAACAGGATTCGGGACCTGGGCATGCCCAGAGGAGGAACATCTCATGGATCTGTTCCTCGGCAGAGCCTGATTCCGAAAAGGCACACGTCCGGCTCCTTGTCCCACACGGAAGGTGGCAGCCCTGAAAGCTGTTGCTGGTCTTCACCGTCCCCCTGCAGCCTATTCACAGGTACAACAGGATCTGGGACCCAGGCTTGCCCAGAGGAGGAACATCTCATGGCTCTCGTCCTCGGCAGAGCCTGATTCCGAAAAGGCAAACGTCCGGCTCCTTGTCCCACACGGAAGGTGGCAGCCCTGAAAGCTGTTGCTGGTCTTCACCGTCCCCCTGCAGCCTATTCACAGGCACAACAGGATCTGGGACCTGGGCATGCCCGGAGGAGGAACATCTCATGGCTCTCGTCCTCGGCAGAGTCTGATTCCTGAAAGGCACATGTCCGGCTCCTTGTCCCACACGGAAGGTGGCAGCCCTGAAAGCTGTTGCTGGTCTTCACCATCCCCCTGCAGCCTATTCACAGGCACAACAGGATTCAGGACCCGGGCATGCCCACAGGAGGAACATCTCATGGCTCTCGTCCTCGGCAGAGCCTGATTCCGAAAAGGCACACGTCCGGCTCCTTGTCCCACACGGAAGGTGGCAGCCCTGAAAGCTGTTGCTGGTCTTCACCGTCCCCCTGCAGCCTATTCACAGGCACAACAGGATCAGGGACCCGGGCTTGCCCAGAGGAGGAACATCTCATGGCTCTCATCCTCGGCAGAGCCTGATTCCGAAAAGGCACACGTCCGGCTCCTTGTCCCACACGGAAGATGGCAGCCCTGAAAGCTGTTGCTGGTCTTCACCGCCCCCCTGCAGCCTATTCACAGGCACAACAGGATCTGGGACCCGGGCATGCCCGGAGGAGTAACATCTCATGGCTCTCGTCCTCGGCAGAGTCTGATTCCTGAAAGGCACATGTCCGGCTCCTTGTCCCACACGGAAGGTGGCAGCCCTGAAAGCTGTTGCTGGTCTTCACCGTCCCCCTGCAGCCTATTCAGAGGCACAACAGGATTCCGGACCCGGGCATGCCCACAGGAGGAACATCTCATGGCTCTCGTCCTCGGCAGAGCCTGATTCCGAAAAGACACACGTCCGGCTCCTTGTCCCACACGGAAGGTGGCAGCCCTGAAAGCTGTTGCTGGTCTTCACCGTCCCCCTGCAGCCTATTCACAGGCACAACAGGATCTGGGACCTGGGCATGCCCAGAGGAGGAACATCTCATGGATCTCTTCCTCGGCAGAGCCTGATTCCAAAAAGGCACACGTCCGGCTCCTTGTCCCACACGGAAGGTGGCAGCCCTGAAAGCTGTTGCTGGTCTTCACCGTCCCCCTGCAGCCTATTCACAGGCACAACAGGATTCGGGACCTGGGCATGCCCAGAGGAGGAACATCTCATGGATCTCTTCCTCGGCAGAGCCTGATTCCGAAAAGGCACACGTCCGGCTCCTTGTCCCACACGGAAGGTGGCAGCCCTGAAAGCTGTTGCTGGTCTTCACCGTCCCCCTGCAGCCTATGCACAGGCACAACAGGATCTGGGACCCGGGCTTGCTGAGAGGAGGAACATCTCATGGCTCTCGTCCTCGGCAGAGTCTGATTCCTGAAAGGCACACGTCCGGCTCCTTGTCCCACACGGAAGGTGGCAGCCCTGAAAGCTGTTGCTGGTCTTCACCGTCCCCCTGCAGCCTATTCACAGGCACAACAGGATATGGGAAACGGGCATGCCCAGAGGAGGAACATCTCATGGATCTCGTCCTCGGCAGAGCCTGATTCCGAAAAGGCACACGTCCGGCTCCTTGTCCCACACGGAAGGTGGCAGCCCTGAAAGCTGTTGCTGGTCTTCACCGTCCCCCTGCAGCCTATTCACAGGCACAACAGGATCTGGGACCCGTGCTTGCCCAGAGGAGAAACATCTCATGGATCTCGTCCTCGGCAGAGCCTGATTCCGAAAAGGCACACGTCCGGCTCCTTGTCCCACACGGAAGGTGGCAGCCCTGAAAGCTGTTGCTGGTCTTCACCGTCCCCCTGCAGCCTATTCACAGGTACAACAGGATCTGGGACCCGGGCTTGCTGAGAGGAGGAACATCTCATGGCTCTCGTCCTCGGCAGAGTCTGATTCCTGAAAGGCACATGTCCGGCTCCTTGTCCCACACGGAAGGTGGCAGCCCTGAAAGCTGTTGCTGGTCTTCACCGTCCCCCTGCAGCCTATTCACAGGCACAACAGGATCTGGGACCTGGGCATGCCCAGAGGAGGAACATCTCATGGCTCTCGTCCTCGGCAGAGCCTGATTCCGAAAAGACACACGTCCGGCTCCTTGTCCCACACGGAAGGTGGCAGCCCTGAAAGCTGTTGCTGGTCTTCACCGTCCCCATGCAGCCTATAAACAGGCACAACAGGATCTGGGACCCGGGCTTGCCCAGAGGAGGAACATCTCATGGCTCTCGTCCTCGGCAGAGCCTGATTCCGAAAAGGCACACGTCCGGCTCCTTGTCCCACACGGAAGGTGGCAGCCCTGAAAGCTGTTGCTGGTCTTCACTGTCCCCCTGCAGCCTATTCACAGGTACAACAGGATCTGGGACCCGGGCTTGCCCAGAGGAGGAACATCTCATGGCTCTCTTCCTCGGCAGAGCCTCTTTCCGAAAAGGCACACGTCCGGCTCCTTGTCCCACACGGAAGGTGGCAGCCCTGAAAGCTGTTGCTGGTCTTCACTGTCCCCCTGCAGCCTATTCACAGGCACAACAATATCTGGGACCCGGGCATGCCCAGAGGAGGAACATCTCATGGATCTGTTCCTCGGCAGAGCCTGATTCCGAAAAGGCACACGTCCGGCTCCTTGTCCCACACGGAAGGTGGCAGCCCTGAAAGCTGTTGCTGGTCTTCACCGTCCCCCTGCAGCCTATTCACAGGCACAACAGGATCTGGGACCCGGGCTTGCTGAGAGGAGGAACATCTCATGGCTCTCGTCCTCGGCAGAGCCTGATTCCGAAAAGGCACACGTCCGGCTCCTTGTCCCACACGGAAGTTGGCAGCCCTGAAAGCTGTTGCTGGTCTTCACCGTCCCCCTCAGCCTATTCACAGGCACAACAGGATCTGGGACCTGGGCTTGCCCAGAGGAGGAACATCTCATGGCTCTCGTCCTCGGCAGAGCCTGATTCCGAAAAGGCACACGTCCGGCTCCTTGTCCCACACGGAAGGTGGCAGCCCTGAAAGCTGTTGCTGGTCTTCACCGTCCCCCTGCAGCCTATTCACAGGCACAACAGGATCTGGGACCCGGGCTTGCCCAGAGGAGGAACATCTCATGGCTCTCATCCTCGGCAGAGCCTGATTCCGAAAAGGCACACGTCCGGCTCCTTGTCCCACACGGAAGGTGGCAGCCCTGAAAGCTGTTGCTGGTCTTCACCGTCCCCCTGCAGCCTATTCACAGGCACAACAGGATCTGGGACCCGGGCTTGCCCAGAGGAGGAACATCTCATGGCTCTCGTCCTCGGCAGAGCCTGATTCCGAAAAGACACACGTCCGGCTCCTTGTCCCACACGGAAGGTGGCAGCCCTGAAAGCTGTTGCTGGTCTTCACCGTCCCCCTGCAGCCTATTCACAGGCACAACAGGATCTGGGACCTGGGCATGCCCAGAGGAGGAACATCTCATGGATCTCTTCCTCGGCAGAGCCTGATTCCAAAAAGGCACACGTCCGGCTCCTTGTCCCACACGGAAGGTGGCAGCCCTGAAAGCTGTTGCTGGTCTTCACCGTCCCCCTGCAGCCTATTCACAGGCACAACAGGATTCGGGACCAGGGCATGCCCAGAGGAGGAACATCTCATGGATCTCTTCCTCGGCAGAGCCTGATTCCGAAAAGGCACACGTCCGGCTCCTTGTCCCACACGGAAGGTGGCAGCCCTGAAAGCTGTTGCTGGTCTTCACCGTCCCCCTGCAGCCTATGCACAGGCACAACAGGATCTGGGACCCGGGCTTGCTGAGAGGAGGAACATCTCATGGCTCTCGTCCTCGGCAGAGTCTGATTCCTGAAAGGCACACGTCCGGCTCCTTGTCCCACACGGAAGGTGGCAGCCCTGAAAGCTGTTGCTGGTCTTCACCGTCCCCCTGCAGCCTATTCACAGGCACAACAGGATATGGGAAACGGGCATGCCCAGAGGAGGAACATCTCATGGATCTCGTCCTCGGCAGAGCCTGATTCCGAAAAGGCACACGTCCGGCTCCTTGTCCCACACGGAAGGTGGCAGCCCTGAAAGCTGTTGCTGGTCTTCACCGTCCCCCTGCAGCCTATTCACAGGCACAACAGGATCTGGGACCCGTGCTTGCCCAGAGGAGAAACATCTCATGGATCTCGTCCTCGGCAGAGCCTGATTCCGAAAAGGCACACGTCCGGCTCCTTGTCCCACACGGAAGGTGGCAGCCCTGAAAGCTGTTGCTGGTCTTCACCGTCCCCCTGCAGCCTATTCACAGGTACAACAGGATCTGGGACCCGGGCTTGCTGAGAGGAGGAACATCTCATGGCTCTCGTCCTCGGCAGAGTCTGATTCCTGAAAGGCACATGTCCGGCTCCTTGTCCCACACGGAAGGTGGCAGCCCTGAAAGCTGTTGCTGGTCTTCACCGTCCCCCTGCAGCCTATTCACAGGCACAACAGGATCTGGGACCTGGGCATGCCCAGAGGAGGAACATCTCATGGCTCTCGTCCTCGGCAGAGCCTGATTCCGAAAAGACACACGTCCGGCTCCTTGTCCCACACGGAAGGTGGCAGCCCTGAAAGCTGTTGCTGGTCTTCACCGTCCCCATGCAGCCTATAAACAGGCACAACAGGATCTGGGACCCGGGCTTGCCCAGAGGAGGAACATCTCATGGCTCTCGTCCTCGGCAGAGCCTGATTCCGAAAAGGCACACGTCCGGCTCCTTGTCCCACACGGAAGGTGGCAGCCCTGAAAGCTGTTGCTGGTCTTCACTGTCCCCCTGCAGCCTATTCACAGGTACAACAGGATCTGGGACCCGGGCTTGCCCAGAGGAGGAACATCTCATGGCTCTCTTCCTCGGCAGAGCCTCTTTCCGAAAAGGCACACGTCCGGCTCCTTGTCCCACACGGAAGGTGGCAGCCCTGAAAGCTGTTGCTGGTCTTCACTGTCCCCCTGCAGCCTATTCACAGGCACAACAATATCTGGGACCCGGGCATGCCCAGAGGAGGAACATCTCATGGATCTGTTCCTCGGCAGAGCCTGATTCCGAAAAGGCACACGTCCGGCTCCTTGTCCCACACGGAAGGTGGCAGCCCTGAAAGCTGTTGCTGGTCTTCACCGTCCCCCTGCAGCCTATTCACAGGCACAACAGGATCTGGGACCCGGGCTTGCTGAGAGGAGGAACATCTCATGGCTCTCGTCCTCGGCAGAGCCTGATTCCGAAAAGGCACACGTCCGGCTCCTTGTCCCACACGGAAGTTGGCAGCCCTGAAAGCTGTTGCTGGTCTTCACCGTCCCCCTCAGCCTATTCACAGGCACAACAGGATCTGGGACCTGGGCTTGCCCAGAGGAGGAACATCTCATGGCTCTCGTCCTCGGCAGAGCCTGATTCCGAAAAGGCACACGTCCGGCTCCTTGTCCCACACGGAAGGTGGCAGCCCTGAAAGCTGTTGCTGGTCTTCACCGTCCCCCTGCAGCCTATTCACAGGCACAACAGGATCTGGGACCCGGGCTTGCCCAGAGGAGGAACATCTCATGGCTCTCATCCTCGGCAGAGCCTGATTCCGAAAAGGCACACGTCCGGCTCCTTGTCCCACACGGAAGGTGGCAGCCCTGAAAGCTGTTGCTGGTCTTCACCGTCCCCCTGCAGCCTATTCACAGGCACAACAGGATCTGGGACCCGGGCTTGCCCAGAGGAGGAACATCTCATGGCTCTCGTCCTCGGCAGAGCCTGATTCCGAAAAGACACACGTCCGGCTCCTTGTCCCACACGGAAGGTGGCAGCCCTGAAAGCTGTTGCTGGTCTTCACCGTCCCCATGCAGCCTATAAACAGGCACAACAGGATCTGGGACCCGGGCTTGCTGAGAGGAGGAACATCTCATGGCTCTCGTCCTCGGCAGAGCCTGATTCCGAAAAGGCACACGTCCGGCTCCTTGTCCCACACGGAAGTTGGCAGCCCTGAAAGCTGTTGCTGGTCTTCACCGTCCCCCTGCAGCCTATTCACAGGCACAACAGGATCTGGGACCTGGGCTTGCCCAGAGGAGGAACATCTCATGGCTCTCGTCCTCGGCAGAGCCTGATTCCGAAAAGGCACACGTCCGGCTCCTTGTCCCACACGGAAGTTGGCAGCCCTGAAAGCTGTTGCTGGTCTTCACCGTCCCCCTGCAGCCTATTCACAGGCACAACAGGATCTGGGACCCGGGCTTGCCCAGAGGAGGAACATCTCATGGCTCTCATCCTCGGCAGAGCCTGATTCCGAAAAGGCACACGTCCGGCTCCTTGTCCCACACGGAAGGTGGCAGCCCTGAAAGCTGTTGCTGGTCTTCACCGTCCCCCTGCAGCCTATTCACAGGCACAACAGGATCTGGGACCCGGGCATGCCCGGAGGAGTAATATCTCATGGCTCTCGTCCTCGGCAGAGTCTGATTCCTGAAAGGCACATGTCCGGCTCCTTGTCCCACACGGAAGGTGGCAGCCCTGAAAGCTGTTGCTGGTCTTCACCGTCCCCCTGCATCCTATTCAGAGGCACAACAGGATTCAGGACCCGGGCATGCCCAGAGGAGGAACATCTCATGGCTCTCGTCCTCGGCAGAGCCTGATTCCGAAAAGGCACACGTCCGGCTCCTTGTCCCACACGGAAGGTGGCAGCCCTGAAAGCTGTTGCTGGTCTTCACCGTCCCCCTGCAGCCTATTCACAGGCACAACAGGATCTGGGACCCGGGCATGCCCAGAGGAGGAATATCTCATGGATCTCGTCCTCGGCAGAGCCTGATTCCGAAAAGGCAAACGTCCGGCTCCTTGTCCCACACGGAAGGTGGCAGCCCTGAAAGCTGTTGCTGGTCTTCACCGTCCCCCTGCAGCCTATTCACAGGCACAACAGGATCTGGGACCTGGGCATGCCCGGAGGAGGAACATCTCATGGCTCTCGTCCTCGGCAGAGTCTGATTCCTGAAAGGCACATGTCCGGCTCCTTGTCCCACACGGAAGGTGGCAGCCCTGAAAGCTGTTGCTGGTCTTCACCGTCCCCCTGCAGCCTATTCACAGGCACAACAGGATCTGGGACCTGGGCATGCCCGGAGGAGGAACATCTCATGGCTCTCGTCCTCGGCAGAGTCTGATTCCTGAAAGGCACATGTCCGGCTCCTTGTCCCACACGGAAGGTGGCAGCCCTGAAAGCTGTTGCTGGTCTTCACCGTCCCCCTGCAGCCTATTCAGAGGCACAACAGGATTCAGGACCCGGGCATGCCCACAGGAGGAACATCTCATGGCTCTCGTCCTCGGCAGAGCCTGATTCCGAAAAGGCACACGTCCGGCTCCTTGTCCCACACGGAAGGTGGCAGCCCTGAAAGCTGTTGCTGGTCTTCACCGTCCCCCTGCAGCCTATTCACAGGCACAACAGGATCTGGGACCCGGGCTTGCCCAGAGGAGGAACATCTCATGGCTCTCTTCCTCGGCAGAGCCTCTTTCCGAAAAGGCACACGTCCGGCTCCTTGTCCCACACGGAAGGTGGCAGCCCTGAAAGCTGTTGCTGGTCTTCACCGTCCCCCTGCAGCCTATTCACAGGCACAACAGGATTCGGGACCTGGGCATGCCCAGAGGAGGAACATCTCATGGCTCTCGTCCTCGGCAGAGCCTGATTCCGAAAAGGCACACGTCCGGCTCCTTGTCCCACACGGAAGGTGGCAGCCCTGAAAGCTGTTGCTGGTCTTCACCGTCCCCCTGCAGCCTATTCACAGGCACAACAGGATCTGGGACCCGGGCTTGCTGAGAGGAGGAACATCTCATGGCTCTCGTCCTCGGCAGGGCCTCCTTCCGAAAAGGCACACGTCCGGCTCCTTGTCCCACACGGAAGGTGGCAGCCCTGAAAGCTGTTGCTGGTCTTCACCGTCCCCCTGCAGCCTATTCACAGGTACAACAGGATCTGGGACCCGGGCTTGCTGAGAGGAGGAACATCTCATGGCTCTCTTCCTCGGCAGAACCTCTTTCCGAAAAGGCACACGTCCGGCTCCTTGTCCCACACGGAAGGTGGCAGCCCTGAAAGCTGTTGCTGGTCTTCACCGTCCCCCTGCAGCCTATTCACAGGCACAACAGGATCTGGGAAACGGGCATGCCCAGAGGAGGAACATCTCATGGATCTCGTCCTCGGCAGAGCCTGATTCCGAAAAGGCACACGTCCAGCTCCTTGTCCCACACGGAAGGTGGCAGCCCTGAAAGCTGTTGCTGGTCTTCACCGTCCCCCTGCAGCCTATTCAGAGGCACAACAGGATCTGGGATCCGGGCTTGCCCGGAGGAGTAACATCTCATGGATCTCGTCCTCGGCAGAGCCTGATTCCGAAAAGGCACACGTCCGGCTCCTTGTCCCACACGAAAGGTGGCAGCCCTGAAAGCTGTTGCTGGTCTTCACCGTCCCCCTGCAGCCTATTCACAGGTACAACAGGATCTGGGACCCGGGCTTGCCCAGAGGAGGAACATCTCATGGCTCTCTTCCTCGGCAGAGCCTCTTTCCGAAAAGGCACACGTCCGGCTCCTTGTCCCACACGGAAGGTGGCAGCCCTGAAAGCTGTTGCTGGTTTTCACCGTCCCCCTGCAGCCTATTCACAGGCACAACAGGATTCGGGACCCGGGCATGCCCAGAGGAGGAACATCTCATGGATCTCTTCCTCGGCAGAGCCTGATTCCGAAAAGGCACACGTCCGGCTCCTTGTCCCACACGGAAGGTGGCAGCCCTGAAAGCTGTTGCTGGTCTTCACCGTCCCCCTGCAGCCTATTCACAGGCACAACAGGATCTGGGACCCGGGCATGCCCAGAGGAGGAACATCTCATGGCTCTCGTCCTCGGCAGAGCCTGATTCCGAAAAGGCACACGTCCGGCTCCTTGTCCCACACGGAAGGTGGCAGCCCTGAAAGCTGTTGCTGGTCTTCACCGTCCCCCTGCAGCCTATTCACAGGTACAACAGGATCTGGGACCCGGGCTTGCCCAGAGGAGGAACATCTCATGGCTCTCGTCCTCGGCAGAGCCTGATTCCGAAAAGGCACACGTCCGGCTCCTTGTCCCACACGGAAGGTGGCAGCCCTGAAAGCTGTTGCTGGTCTTCACCGTCCCCCTGCAGCCTATTCACAGGCACAACAGGATTCAGGACCCGGGCATGCCCAGAGGAGGAACATCTCATGGATCTCGTCCTCGGCAGAGCCTGATTCCTAAAAGGCACACGTCCGGCTCCTTGTCCCACACGGAAGGTGGCAGCCCTGAAAGCTGTTGCTGGTCTTCACCGTCCCCCTGCAGCCTATTCAGAGGCACAACAGGATCTGGGACCCGGGCTTGCCCAGAGGAGGAACATCTCATGGATCTCGTCCTCGGCAGAGCCTGATTCCGAAAAGGCACACGTCCGGCTCCTTGTCCCACACGGAAGGTGGCAGCCCTGAAAGCTGTTGCTGGTCTTCACCGTCCCCCTGCAGCCTATTCACAGGTAAAACAGGATCTGGGACCCGGGCTTGCTGAGAGGAGGAACATCTCATGGCTCTCGTCCTCGGCAGAGCCTGATTCCGAAAAGGCACACGTCCGGCTCCTTGTCCCACACGGAAGGTGGCAGCCCTGAAAGCTGTTGCTGGTCTTCACCGTCCCCCTGCAGCCTATTCACAGGTACAACAGGATCTGGGACCCGGGCTTGCTGAGAGGAGGAACATCTCATGGCTCTCTTCCTCGGCAGAGCCTGATTCCGAAAAGGCACACGTCCGGCTCCTTGTCCCACACGGAAGGTGGCAGCCCTGAAAGCTGTTGCTGGTCTTCACCGTCCCCCTGCAGCCTATTCACAGGCACAACAGGATTCGGGACCTGGGCATGCCCGGAGGAGTAACATCTCATGGCTCACGTCCTCGGCAGAGTCTGATTCCTGAAAGGCACATGTCCGGCTCCTTGTCCCACACGGAAGGTGGCAGCCCTGAAAGCTGTTGCTGGTCTTCACCGTCCCCCTGCAGCCTATTCACAGGCACAACAGGATTCAGGACCCGGGCATGCCCACAGGAGGAACATCTCATGGCTCTCATCCTCGGCAGAGCCTGATTCCGAAAAGGCACACGTCCGGCTCCTTGTCCCACACGGAAGGTGGCAGCCCTGAAAGCTGTTGCTGGTCTTCACCGTCCCCCTGCAGCCTATTCACAGGCACAACAGGATCTGGGACCCGGGCTTGCCCAGAGGAGGAACAACTCATGGCTCTCGTCCTCGGCAGAGCCTGATTCCGAAAAGGCACACGTCCGGCTCCTTGTCCCACACGGAAGGTGGCAGCCCTGAAAGCTGTTGCTGGTTTTCACCGTCCCCCTGCAGCCTATTCACAGGCACAACAGGATTCGGGACCTGGGCATGCCCAGAGGAGGAACATCTCATGGATCTCTTCCTCGGCAGAGCCTGATTCCGAAAAGGCACACGTCCGGCTCCTTGTCCCACACGGAAGGTGGCAGCCCTGAAAGCTGTTGCTGGTCTTCACCGTCCCCCTGCAGCCTATTCACAGGCACAACAGGATTCGGGACCTGGGCATGCCCAGAGGAGGAACATCTCATGGATCTCTTCCTCGGCAGAGCCTGATTCCGAAAAGGCACACGTCCGGCTCCTTGTCCCACACGGAAGGTGGCGCCCTGAAAGCTGTTGCTGGTCTTCACCGTCCCCCTGCAGCCTATTCACAGGTACAACAGGATATGGGACCCGTGCTTGCTGAGAGGAGGAACATCTCATGGCTCTCGTCCTCGGCAGAGCCCGATTCCGAAAAGGCACACGTCCGGCTCCTTGTCCCACACGGAAGGTGGCAGCCCTGAAAGCTGTTGCTGGACTTCACCGTCCCCCTGCAGCCTATTCACAGGTACAACAGGATCTGGGACCCGGGCTTGCCCAGAGGAGGAACATCTCATGGCTCTCTTCCTCGGCAGAGCCTGATTCCGAAAAGGCACACGTCCGGCTCCTTGTCCCACACGGAAGGTGGCAGCCCTGAAAGCTGTTGCTGGTTTTCACCGTCCCCCTGCAGCCTATTCACAGGCACAACAGGATTCGGGACCCGATCATGCCCAGAGGAGGAACATCTCATGGATCTCTTCCTCGGCAGAGCCTGATTCCGAAAAGGCACACGTCCGGCTCCTTGTCCCACACGGAAGGTGGCAGCCCTGAAAGCTGTTGCTGGTCTTCACCGTCCCCCTGCAGCCTATTCACAGGCACAACAGGATCTGGGACCTGGGCTTGCCCAGAGGAGGAACATCTCATGGCTCTCGTCCTCGGCAGAGCCTGATTCCGAAAAGGCACACGTCTGGCTCCTTGTCCCACACGGAAGGTGGCAGCCCTGAAAGCTGTTGCTGGTCTTCACCGTCCCCCTGCAGCCTATTCACAGGCACAACAGGATCTGGGACCCGGGCTTGCCCAGAGGAGGAACATCTCATGGCTCTCGTCCTCGGCAGAGCCTGATTCCGAAAAGACACACGTCCGGCTCCTTGTCCCACACGGAAGGTGGCAGCCCTGAAAGCTGTTGCTGGTCTTCACCGTCCCCATGCAGCCTATAAACAGGCACAACAGGATCTGGGACCCGGGCTTGCTGAGAGGAGGAACATCTCATGGCTCTCGTCCTCGGCAGAGCCTGATTCCGAAAAGGCACACGTCCGGCTCCTTGTCCCACACGGAAGTTGGCAGCCCTGAAAGCTGTTGCTGGTCTTCACCGTCCCCCTGCAGCCTATTCACAGGCACAACAGGATCTGGGACCTGGGCTTGCCCAGAGGAGGAACATCTCATGGCTCTCGTCCTCGGCAGAGCCTGATTCCGAAAAGGCACACGTCCGGCTCCTTGTCCCACACGGAAGTTGGCAGCCCTGAAAGCTGTTGCTGGTCTTCACCGTCCCCCTGCAGCCTATTCACAGGCACAACAGGATCTGGGACCCGGGCTTGCCCAGAGGAGGAACATCTCATGGCTCTCATCCTCGGCAGAGCCTGATTCCGAAAAGGCACACGTCCGGCTCCTTGTCCCACACGGAAGGTGGCAGCCCTGAAAGCTGTTGCTGGTCTTCACCGTCCCCCTGCAGCCTATTCACAGGCACAACAGGATCTGGGACCCGGGCATGCCCGGAGGAGTAATATCTCATGGCTCTCGTCCTCGGCAGAGTCTGATTCCTGAAAGGCACATGTCCGGCTCCTTGTCCCACACGGAAGGTGGCAGCCCTGAAAGCTGTTGCTGGTCTTCACCGTCCCCCTGCATCCTATTCAGAGGCACAACAGGATTCAGGACCCGGGCATGCCCAGAGGAGGAACATCTCATGGCTCTCGTCCTCGGCAGAGCCTGATTCCGAAAAGGCACACGTCCGGCTCCTTGTCCCACACGGAAGGTGGCAGCCCTGAAAGCTGTTGCTGGTCTTCACCGTCCCCCTGCAGCCTATTCACAGGCACAACAGGATCTGGGACCCGGGCATGCCCAGAGGAGGAATATCTCATGGATCTCGTCCTCGGCAGAGCCTGATTCCGAAAAGGCAAACGTCCGGCTCCTTGTCCCACACGGAAGGTGGCAGCCCTGAAAGCTGTTGCTGGTCTTCACCGTCCCCCTGCAGCCTATTCACAGGCACAACAGGATCTGGGACCTGGGCATGCCCGGAGGAGGAACATCTCATGGCTCTCGTCCTCGGCAGAGTCTGATTCCTGAAAGGCACATGTCCGGCTCCTTGTCCCACACGGAAGGTGGCAGCCCTGAAAGCTGTTGCTGGTCTTCACCGTCCCCCTGCAGCCTATTCACAGGCACAACAGGATCTGGGACCCGGGCATGCCCGGAGGAGTAACATCTCATGGCTCTCGTCCTCGGCAGAGTCTGATTCCTGAAAGGCACATGTCCGGCTCCTTGTCCCACACGGAAGGTGGCAGCCCTGAAAGCTGTTGCTGGTCTTCACCGTCCCCCTGCAGCCTATTCAGAGGCACAACAGGATTCAGGACCCGGGCATGCCCACAGGAGGAACATCTCATGGCTCTCGTCCTCGGCAGAGCCTGATTCCGAAAAGGCACACGTCCGGCTCCTTGTCCCACACGGAAGTTGGCAGCCCTGAAAGCTGTTGCTGGTCTTCACCGTCCCCCTGCAGCCTATTCACAGGCACAACAGGATTCGGGACCTGGGCATGCCCAGAGGAGGAACATCTCATGGATCTCTTCCTCGGCAGAGCCTGATTCCGAAAAGGCACACGTCCGGCTCCTTGTCCCACACGGAAGGTGGCGCCCTGAAAGCTGTTGCTGGTCTTCACCGTCCCCCTGCAGCCTATTCACAGGTACAACAGGATATGGGACCCGTGCTTGCTGAGAGGAGGAACATCTCATGGCTCTCGTCCTCGGCAGAGCCCGATTCCGAAAAGGCACACGTCCGGCTCCTTGTCCCACACGGAAGGTGGCAGCCCTGAAAGCTGTTGCTGGTCTTCACCGTCCCCCTGCAGCCTATTCACAGGTACAACAGGATCTGGGACCCGGGCTTGCCCAGAGGAGGAACATCTCATGGCTCTCTTCCTCGGCAGAGCCTGATTCCGAAAAGGCACACGTCCGGCTCCTTGTCCCACACGGAAGGTGGCAGCCCTGAAAGCTGTTGCTGGTTTTCACCGTCCCCCTGCAGCCTATTCACAGGTACAACAGGATTCGGGACCCGATCATGCCCAGAGGAGGAACATCTCATGGATCTCTTCCTCGGCAGAGCCTGATTCCGAAAAGGCACACGTCCGGCTCCTTGTCCCACACGGAAGGTGGCAGCCCTGAAAGCTGTTGCTGGTCTTCACCGTCCCCCTGCAGCCTATTCACAGGCACAACAGGATCTGGGACCTGGGCTTGCCCAGAGGAGGAACATCTCATGGCTCTCGTCCTCGGCAGAGCCTGATTCCGAAAAGGCACACGTCCGGCTCCTTGTCCCACACGGAAGGTGGCAGCCCTGAAAGCTGTTGCTGGTCTTCACCGTCCCCCTGCAGCCTATTCACAGGCACAACAGGATCTGGGACCCGGGCTTGCCCAGAGGAGGAACATCTCATGGCTCTCATCCTCGGCAGAGCCTGATTCCGAAAAGGCACACGTCCGGCTCCTTGTCCCACACGGAAGGTGGCAGCCCTGAAAGCTGTTGCTGGTCTTCACCGTCCCCCTGCAGCCTATTCACAGGCACAACAGGATCTGGGACCCGGGCTTGCCCAGAGGAGGAACATCTCATGGCTCTCGTCCTCGGCAGAGCCTGATTCCGAAAAGACACACGTCCGGCTCCTTGTCCCACACGGAAGGTGGCAGCCCTGAAAGCTGTTGCTGGTCTTCACCGTCCCCATGCAGCCTATAAACAGGCACAACAGGATCTGGGACCCGGGCTTGCTGAGAGGAGGAACATCTCATGGCTCTCGTCCTCGGCAGAGCCTGATTCCGAAAAGGCACACGTCCGGCTCCTTGTCCCACACGGAAGTTGGCAGCCCTGAAAGCTGTTGCTGGTCTTCACCGTCCCCCTGCAGCCTATTCACAGGCACAACAGGATCTGGGACCTGGGCTTGCCCAGAGGAGGAACATCTCATGGCTCTCGTCCTCGGCAGAGCCTGATTCCGAAAAGGCACACGTCCGGCTCCTTGTCCCACACGGAAGTTGGCAGCCCTGAAAGCTGTTGCTGGTCTTCACCGTCCCCCTGCAGCCTATTCACAGGCACAACAGGATCTGGGACCCGGGCTTGCCCAGAGGAGGAACATCTCATGGCTCTCATCCTCGGCAGAGCCTGATTCCGAAAAGGCACACGTCCGGCTCCTTGTCCCACACGGAAGGTGGCAGCCCTGAAAGCTGTTGCTGGTCTTCACCGTCCCCCTGCAGCCTATTCACAGGCACAACAGGATCTGGGACCCGGGCATGCCCGGAGGAGTAATATCTCATGGCTCTCGTCCTCGGCAGAGTCTGATTCCTGAAAGGCACATGTCCGGCTCCTTGTCCCACACGGAAGGTGGCAGCCCTGAAAGCTGTTGCTGGTCTTCACCGTCCCCCTGCATCCTATTCAGAGGCACAACAGGATTCAGGACCCGGGCATGCCCAGAGGAGGAACATCTCATGGCTCTCGTCCTCGGCAGAGCCTGATTCCGAAAAGGCACACGTCCGGCTCCTTGTCCCACACGGAAGGTGGCAGCCCTGAAAGCTGTTGCTGGTCTTCACCGTCCCCCTGCAGCCTATTCACAGGCACAACAGGATCTGGGACCCGGGCATGCCCAGAGGAGGAATATCTCATGGATCTCGTCCTCGGCAGAGCCTGATTCCGAAAAGGCAAACGTCCGGCTCCTTGTCCCACACGGAAGGTGGCAGCCCTGAAAGCTGTTGCTGGTCTTCACCGTCCCCCTGCAGCCTATTCACAGGCACAACAGGATCTGGGACCTGGGCATGCCCGGAGGAGGAACATCTCATGGCTCTCGTCCTCGGCAGAGTCTGATTCCTGAAAGGCACATGTCCGGCTCCTTGTCCCACACGGAAGGTGGCAGCCCTGAAAGCTGTTGCTGGTCTTCACCGTCCCCCTGCAGCCTATTCACAGGCACAACAGGATCTGGGACCCGGGCATGCCCGGAGGAGTAACATCTCATGGCTCTCGTCCTCGGCAGAGTCTGATTCCTGAAAGGCACATGTCCGGCTCCTTGTCCCACACGGAAGGTGGCAGCCCTGAAAGCTGTTGCTGGTCTTCACCGTCCCCCTGCAGCCTATTCAGAGGCACAACAGGATTCAGGACCCGGGCATGCCCACAGGAGGAACATCTCATGGCTCTCGTCCTCGGCAGAGCCTGATTCCGAAAAGGCACACGTCCGGCTCCTTGTCCCACACGGAAGGTGGCAGCCCTGAAAGCTGTTGCTGGTCTTCACCGTCCCCCTGCAGCCTATTCACAGGCACAACAGGATCTGGGACCCGGGCTTGCCCAGAGGAGGAACATCTCATGGCTCTCTTCCTCGGCAGAGCCTCTTTCCGAAAAGGCACACGTCCGGCTCCTTGTCCCACACGGAAGGTGGCAGCCCTGAAAGCTGTTGCTGGTCTTCACCGTCCCCCTGCAGCCTATTCACAGGCACAACAGGATTCGGGACCTGGGCATGCCCAGAGGAGGAACATCTCATGGCTCTCGTCCTCGGCAGAGCCTGATTCCGAAAAGGCACACGTCCGGCTCCTTGTCCCACACGGAAGGTGGCAGCCCTGAAAGCTGTTGCTGGTCTTCACCGTCCCCCTGCAGCCTATTCACAGGCACAACAGGATCTGGGACCCGGGCTTGCTGAGAGGAGGAACATCTCATGGCTCTCGTCCTCGGCAGGGCCTCCTTCCGAAAAGGCACACGTCCGGCTCCTTGTCCCACACGGAAGGTGGCAGCCCTGAAAGCTGTTGCTGGTCTTCACCGTCCCCCTGCAGCCTATTCACAGGTACAACAGGATCTGGGACCCGGGCTTGCTGAGAGGAGGAACATCTCATGGCTCTCTTCCTCGGCAGAGCCTCTTTCCGAAAAGGCACACGTCCGGCTCCTTGTCCCACACGGAAGGTGGCAGCCCTGAAAGCTGTTGCTGGTCTTCACCGTCCCCCTGCAGCCTATTCACAGGCACAACAGGATCTGGGAAACGGGCATGCCCAGAGGAGGAACATCTCATGGATCTCGTCCTCGGCAGAGCCTGATTCCGAAAAGGCACACGTCCAGCTCCTTGTCCCACACGGAAGGTGGCAGCCCTGAAAGCTGTTGCTGGTCTTCACCGTCCCCCTGCAGCCTATTCAGAGGCACAACAGGATCTGGGATCCGGGCTTGCCCGGAGGAGTAACATCTCATGGATCTCGTCCTCGGCAGAGCCTGATTCCGAAAAGGCACACGTCCGGCTCCTTGTCCCACACGAAAGGTGGCAGCCCTGAAAGCTGTTGCTGGTCTTCACCGTCCCCCTGCAGCCTATTCACAGGTACAACAGGATCTGGGACCCGGGCTTGCCCAGAGGAGGAACATCTCATGGCTCTCTTCCTCGGCAGAGCCTCTTTCCGAAAAGGCACACGTCCGGCTCCTTGTCCCACACGGAAGGTGGCAGCCCTGAAAGCTGTTGCTGGTTTTCACCGTCCCCCTGCAGCCTATTCACAGGCACAACAGGATTCGGGACCCGGGCTTGCCCAGAGGAGGAACATCTCATGGATCTCGTCCTCGGCAGAGCCTGATTCCGAAAAGGCACACGTCCGGCTCCTTGTCCCACACGGAAGGTGGCAGCCCTGAAAGCTGTTGCTGGTCTTCACCGTCCCCCTGCAGCCTATTCACAGGCACAACAGGATCTGGGACCCGGGCATGCCCAGAGGAGGAACATCTCATGGCTCTCGTCCTCGGCAGAGCCTGATTCCGAAAAGGCACACGTCCGGCTCCTTGTCCCACACGGAAGGTGGCAGCCCTGAAAGCTGTTGCTGGTCTTCACCGTCCCCCTGCAGCCTATTCACAGGTACAACAGGATCTGGGACCCGGGCTTGCCCAGAGGAGGAACATCTCATGGCTCTCGTCCTCGGCAGAGCCTGATTCCGAAAAGGCACACGTCCGGCTCCTTGTCCCACACGGAAGGTGGCAGCCCTGAAAGCTGTTGCTGGTCTTCACCGTCCCCCTGCAGCCTATTCACAGGCACAACAGGATTCAGGACCCGGGCATGCCCAGAGGAGGAACATCTCATGGATCTCGTCCTCGGCAGAGCCTGATTCCTAAAAGGCACACGTCCGGCTCCTTGTCCCACACGGAAGGTGGCAGCCCTGAAAGCTGTTGCTGGTCTTCACCGTCCCCCTGCAGCCTATTCAGAGGCACAACAGGATCTGGGACCCGGGCTTGCCCAGAGGAGGAACATCTCATGGATCTCGTCCTCGGCAGAGCCTGATTCCGAAAAGGCACACGTCCGGCTCCTTGTCCCACACGGAAGGTGGCAGCCCTGAAAGCTGTTGCTGGTCTTCACCGTCCCCCTGCAGCCTATTCACAGGTAAAACAGGATCTGGGACCCGGGCTTGCTGAGAGGAGGAACATCTCATGGCTCTCGTCCTCGGCAGAGCCTGATTCCGAAAAGGCACACGTCCGGCTCCTTGTCCCACACGGAAGGTGGCAGCCCTGAAAGCTGTTGCTGGTCTTCACCGTCCCCCTGCAGCCTATTCACAGGCACAACAGGATTCGGGACCTGGGCATGCCCGGAGGAGTAACATCTCATGGCTCACGTCCTCGGCAGAGTCTGATTCCTGAAAGGCACATGTCCGGCTCCTTGTCCCACACGGAAGGTGGCAGCCCTGAAAGCTGTTGCTGGTCTTCACCGTCCCCCTGCAGCCTATTCACAGGCACAACAGGATTCAGGACCCGGGCATGCCCAGAGGAGGAACATCTCATGGCTCTCATCCTCGGCAGAGCCTGATTCCGAAAAGGCACACGTCCGGCTCCTTGTCCCACACGGAAGGTGGCAGCCCTGAAAGCTGTTGCTGGTCTTCACCGTCCCCCTGCAGCCTATTCACAGGCACAACAGGATCTGGGACCCGGGCTTGCCCAGAGGAGGAACAACTCATGGCTCTCGTCCTCGGCAGAGCCTGATTCCGAAAAGGCACACGTCCGGCTCCTTGTCCCACACGGAAGGTGGCAGCCCTGAAAGCTGTTGCTGGTTTTCACCGTCCCCCTGCAGCCTATTCACAGGCACAACAGGATTCGGGACCTGGGCATGCCCAGGGGAGGAACATCTCATGGATCTCTTCCTCGGCAGAGCCTGATTCCGAAAAGGCACACGTCCGGCTCCTTGTCCCACACGGAAGGTGGCAGCCCTGAAAGCTGTTGCTGGTCTTCACCGTCCCCCTGCAGCCTATTCACAGGCACAACAGGATTCGGGACCTGGGCATGCCCAGAGGAGGAACATCTCATGGATCTCTTCCTCGGCAGAGCCTGATTCCGAAAAGGCACACGTCCGGCTCCTTGTCCCACACGGAAGGTGGCGCCCTGAAAGCTGTTGCTGGTCTTCACCGTCCCCCTGCAGCCTATTCACAGGTACAACAGGATATGGGACCCGTGCTTGCTGAGAGGAGGAACATCTCATGGCTCTATTCCTCGGCAGAGCCCGATTCCGAAAAGGCACACGTCCGGCTCCTTGTCCCACACGGAAGGTGGCAGCCCTGAAAGCTGTTGCTGGTCTTCACCGTCCCCCTGCAGCCTATTCACAGGTACAACAGGATCTGGGACCCGGGCTTGCCCAGAGGAGGAACATCTCATGGCTCTCTTCCTCGGCAGAGCCTGATTCCGAAAAGGCACACGTCCGGCTCCTTGTCCCACACGGAAGGTGGCAGCCCTGAAAGCTGTTGCTGGTTTTCACCGTCCCCCTGCAGCCTATTCACAGGCACAACAGGATTCGGGACCCGATCATGCCCAGAGGAGGAACATCTCATGGATCTCTTCCTCGGCAGAGCCTGATTCCGAAAAGGCACACGTCCGGCTCCTTGTCCCACACGGAAGGTGGCAGCCCTGAAAGCTGTTGCTGGTCTTCACCGTCCCCCTGCAGCCTATTCACAGGCACAACAGGATTCGGGACCTGGGCATGCCCAGAGGAGGAACATCTCATGGATCTCGTCCTCGGCAGAGCCTGATTCCGAAAAGGCACACGTCCGGCTCCTTGTCCCACACGGAAGGTGGCAGCCCTGAAAGCTGTTGCTGGTCTTCACCGTCCCCCTGCAGCCTATTCACAGGTACAACAGGATCTGGGACCCGGGCTTGCTGAGAGGAGGAACATCTCATGGCTCTCGTCCTCGGCAGAGCCTGATTCCGAAAAGGCACACGTCCGGCTCCTTGTCCCACACGGAAGGTGGCAGCCCTGAAAGCTGTTGCTGGTCTTCACCGTCCCCCTGCAGCCTATTCACAGGCACAACAGGATCTGGGACCCGGGCTTGCTGAGAGGAGGAACATCTCATGGCTCTCTTCCTCGGCAGAGCCTGATTCCGAAAAGGCACACGTCCGGCTCCTTGTCCCACACGGAAGGTGGCAGCCCTGAAAGCTGTTGCTGGTCTTCACCGTCCCCCTGCAGCCTATTCACAGGCACAACAGGATCTGGGACCCGGGCATGCCCGGAGGAGTAACATCTCATGGCTCACGTCCTCGGCAGAGTCTGATTCCTGAAAGGCACATGTCCGGCTCCTTGTCCCACACGGAAGGTGGCAGCCCTGAAAGCTGTTGCTGGTCTTCACCGTCCCCCTGCAGCCTATTCACAGGCACAACAGGATTCAGGACCCGGGCATGCCCAGAGGAGGAACATCTCATGGCTCTCATCCTCGGCAGAGCCTGATTCCGAAAAGGCACACGTCCGGCTCCTTGTCCCACACGGAAGGTGGCAGCCCTGAAAGCTGTTGCTGGTCTTCACCGTCCCCCTGCAGCCTATTCACAGGCACAACAGGATCTGGGACCCGGGCTTGCCCAGAGGAGGAACAACTCATGGCTCTCGTCCTCGGCAGAGCCTGATTCCGAAAAGGCACACGTCCGGCTCCTTGTCCCACACGGAAGGTGGCAGCCCTGAAAGCTGTTGCTGGTTTTCACCGTCCCCCTGCAGCCTATTCACAGGCACAACAGGATTCGGGACCTGGGCATGCCCAGAGGAGGAACATCTCATGGATCTCTTCCTCGGCAGAGCCTGATTCCGAAAAGGCACACGTCCGGCTCCTTGTCCCACACGGAAGGTGGCAGCCCTGAAAGCTGTTGCTGGTCTTCACCGTCCCCCTGCAGCCTATTCACAGGTACAACAGGATATGGGACCCGTGCTTGCTGAGAGGAGGAACATCTCATGGCTCTCATCCTCGGCAGAGCCCGATTCCGAAAAGGCACACGTCCGGCTCCTTGTCCCACACGGAAGGTGGCAGCCCTGAAAGCTGTTGCTGGTCTTCACCGTCCCCCTGCAGCCTATTCACAGGTACAACAGGATCTGGGACCCGGGCTTGCCCAGAGGAGGAACATCTCATGGCTCTCATCCTCGGCAGAGCCTGATTCCGAAAAGGCACACGTCCGGCTCCTTGTCCCACACGGAAGGTGGCAGCCCTGAAAGCTGTTGCTGGTCTTCACCGTCCCCCTGCAGCCTATTCACAGGCACAACAGGATCTGGGACCCGGGCTTGCCCAGAGGAGGAACAACTCATGGCTCTCGTCCTCGGCAGAGCCTGATTCCGAAAAGGCACACGTCCGGCTCCTTGTCCCACACGGAAGGTGGCAGCCCTGAAAGCTGTTGCTGGTTTTCACCGTCCCCCTGCAGCCTATTCACAGGCACAACAGGATTCGGGACCTGGGCATGCCCAGAGGAGGAACATCTCATGGATCTCTTCCTCGGCAGAGCCTGATTCCGAAAAGGCACACGTCCGGCTCCTTGTCCCACACGGAAGGTGGCAGCCCTGAAAGCTGTTGCTGGTCTTCACCGTCCCCCTGCAGCCTATTCACAGGTACAACAGGATATGGGACCCGTGCTTGCTGAGAGGAGGAACATCTCATGGCTCTCATCCTCGGCAGAGCCCGATTCCGAAAAGGCACACGTCCGGCTCCTTGTCCCACACGGAAGGTGGCAGCCCTGAAAGCTGTTGCTGGTCTTCACCGTCCCCCTGCAGCCTATTCACAGGTACAACAGGATCTGGGACCCGGGCTTGCCCAGAGGAGGAACATCTCATGGCTCTCGTCCTCGGCAGAGCCTGATTCCGAAAAGGCACACGTCCGGCTCCTTGTCCCACACGGAAGGTGGCAGCCCTGAAAGCTGTTGCTGGTTTTCACCGTCCCCCTGCAGCCTATTTACAGGCACAACAGGATTCGGGACCCGATCATGCCCAGAGGAGGAACAACTCATGGCTCTCGTCCTCGGCAGAGCCTGATTCCGAAAAGGCACACGTCCGGCTCCTTGTCCCACACGGAAGGTGGCAGCCCTGAAAGCTGTTGCTGGTCTTCACCGTCCCCCTGCAGCCTATTCACAGGCACAACAGGATTCGGGACCTGGGCATGCCCAGAGGAGGAACATCTCATGGCTCTCGTCCTCGGCAGAGCCTGATTCCGAAAAGGCACACGTCCGGCTCCTTGTCCCACACGGAAGGTGGCAGCCCTGAAAGCTGTTGCTGGTCTTCACCGTCCCCCTGCAGCCTATTCACAGGCACAACAGGATCTGGGACCCGGGCATGCCCAGAGGAGGAATATCTCATGGATCTCGTCCTCGGCAGAGCCTGATTCCGAAAAGGCAAACGTCCGGCTCCTTGTCCCACACGGAAGGTGGCAGCCCTGAAAGCTGTTGCTGGTCTTCACCGTCCCCCTGCAGCCTATTCACAGGCACAACAGGATCTGGGACCTGGGCATGCCCGGAGGAGGAACATCTCATGGCTCTCGTCCTCGGCAGAGTCTGATTCCTGAAAGGCACATGTCCGGCTCCTTGTCCCACACGGAAGGTGGCAGCCCTGAAAGCTGTTGCTGGTCTTCACCGTCCCCCTGCAGCCTATTCACAGGCACAACAGGATCTGGGACCCGGGCATGCCCGGAGGAGTAACATCTCATGGCTCTCGTCCTCGGCAGAGTCTGATTCCTGAAAGGCACATGTCCGGCTCCTTGTCCCACACGGAAGGTGGCAGCCCTGAAAGCTGTTGCTGGTCTTCACCGTCCCCCTGCAGCCTATTCAGAGGCACAACAGGATTCAGGACCCGGGCATGCCCACAGGAGGAACATCTCATGGCTCTCGTCCTCGGCAGAGCCTGATTCCGAAAAGGCACACGTCCGGCTCCTTGTCCCACACGGAAGGTGGCAGCCCTGAAAGCTGTTGCTGGTCTTCACCGTCCCCCTGCAGCCTATTCACAGGCACAACAGGATCTGGGACCCGGGCTTGCCCAGAGGAGGAACATCTCATGGCTCTCTTCCTCGGCAGAGCCTCTTTCCGAAAAGGCACACGTCCGGCTCCTTGTCCCACACGGAAGGTGGCAGCCCTGAAAGCTGTTGCTGGTCTTCACCGTCCCCCTGCAGCCTATTCACAGGCACAACAGGATTCGGGACCTGGGCATGCCCAGAGGAGGAACATCTCATGGCTCTCGTCCTCGGCAGAGCCTGATTCCGAAAAGGCACACGTCCGGCTCCTTGTCCCACACGGAAGATGGCATCCCTGAAAGCTGTTGCTGGTCTTCACCGTCCCCCTGCAGCGTATTCACAGGCACAACAGGATCTGGGACCCGGGCTTGCCCAGAGGAGGAACAACTCATGGCTCTCGTCCTCGGCAGAGCCTGATTCCGAAAAGGCACACGTCCGGCTCCTTGTCCCACACGGAAGGTGGCAGCCCTGAAAGCTGTTGCTGGTTTTCACCGTCCCCCTGCAGCCTATTCACAGGCACAACAGGATTCGGGACCTGGGCATGCCCAGAGGAGGAACATCTCATGGATCTCTTCCTCGGCAGAGCCTGATTCCGAAAAGGCACACGTCCGGCTCCTTGTCCCACACGGAAGGTGGCAGCCCTGAAAGCTGTTGCTGGTCTTCACCGTCCCCCTGCAGCCTATTCACAGGCACAACAGGATTCGGGACCTGGGCATGCCCAGAGGAGGAACATCTCATGGATCTCTTCCTCGGCAGAGCCTGATTCCGAAAAGGCACACGTCCGGCTCCTTGTCCCACACGGAAGGTGGCGCCCTGAAAGCTGTTGCTGGTCTTCACCGTCCCCCTGCAGCCTATTCACAGGTACAACAGGATATGGGACCCGTGCTTGCTGAGAGGAGGAACATCTCATGGCTCTCGTCCTCGGCAGAGCCCGATTCCGAAAAGGCACACGTCCGGCTCCTTGTCCCACACGGAAGGTGGCAGCCCTGAAAGCTGTTGCTGGTCTTCACCGTCCCCCTGCAGCCTATTCACAGGTACAACAGGATCTGGGACCCGGGCTTGCCCAGAGGAGGAACATCTCATGGCTCTCTTCCTCGGCAGAGCCTGATTCCGAAAAGGCACACGTCCGGCTCCTTGTCCCACACGGAAGGTGGCAGCCCTGAAAGCTGTTGCTGGTTTTCACCGTCCCCCTGCAGCCTATTCACAGGCACAACAGGATTCGGGACCCGATCATGCCCAGAGGAGGAACATCTCATGGATCTCTTCCTCGGCAGAGCCTGATTCCGAAAAGGCACACGTCCGGCTCCTTGTCCCACACGGAAGGTGGCAGCCCTGAAAGCTGTTGCTGGTCTTCACCGTCCCCCTGCAGCCTATTCACAGGCACAACAGGATTCGGGACCTGGGCATGCCCAGAGGAGGAACATCTCATGGATCTCGTCCTCGGCAGAGCCTGATTCCGAAAAGGCACACGTCCGGCTCCTTGTCCCACACGGAAGGTGGCAGCCCTGAAAGCTGTTGCTGGTCTTCACCGTCCCCCTGCAGCCTATTCACAGGTAAAACAGGATCTGGGACCCGGGCTTGCTGAGAGGAGGAACATCTCATGGCTCTCGTCCTCGGCAGAGCCTGATTCCGAAAAGGCACACGTCCGGCTCCTTGTCCCACACGGAAGGTGGCAGCCCTGAAAGCTGTTGCTGGTCTTCACCGTCCCCCTGCAGCCTATTCACAGGCACAACAGGATCTGGGACCCGGGCTTGCTGAGAGGAGGAACATCTCATGGCTCTCTTCCTCGGCAGAGCCTGATTCCGAAAAGGCACACGTCCGGCTCCTTGTCCCACACGGAAGGTGGCAGCCCTGAAAGCTGTTGCTGGTCTTCACCGTCCCCCTGCAGCCTATTCACAGGCACAACAGGATCTGGGACCCGGGCATGCCCGGAGGAGTAACATCTCATGGCTCACGTCCTCGGCAGAGTCTGATTCCTGAAAGGCACATGTCCGGCTCCTTGTCCCACACGGAAGGTGGCAGCCCTGAAAGCTGTTGCTGGTCTTCACCGTCCCCCTGCAGCCTATTCACAGGCACAACAGGATTCAGGACCCGGGCATGCCCAGAGGAGGAACATCTCATGGCTCTCATCCTCGGCAGAGCCTGATTCCGAAAAGGCACACGTCCGGCTCCTTGTCCCACACGGAAGGTGGCAGCCCTGAAAGATGTTGCTGGTCTTCACCGTCCCCCTGCAGCCTATTCACAGGCACAACAGGATCTGGGACCCGGGCTTGCCCAGAGGAGGAACAACTCATGGCTCTCGTCCTCGGCAGAGCCTGATTCCGAAAAGGCACACGTCCGGCTCCTTGTCCCACACGGAAGGTGGCAGCCCTGAAAGCTGTTGCTGGTTTTCACCGTCCCCCTGCAGCCTATTCACAGGCACAACAGGATTCGGGACCTGGGCATGCCCAGAGGAGGAACATCTCATGGATCTCTTCCTCGGCAGAGCCTGATTCCGAAAAGGCACACGTCCGGCTCCTTGTCCCACACGGAAGGTGGCAGCCCTGAAAGCTGTTGCTGGTCTTCACCGTCCCCCTGCAGCCTATTCACAGGTACAACAGGATATGGGACCCGTGCTTGCTGAGAGGAGGAACATCTCATGGCTCTCATCCTCGGCAGAGCCCGATTCCGAAAAGGCACACGTCCGGCTCCTTGTCCCACACGGAAGGTGGCAGCCCTGAAAGCTGTTGCTGGTCTTCACCGTCCCCCTGCAGCCTATTCACAGGTACAACAGGATCTGGGACCCGGGCTTGCCCAGAGGAGGAACATCTCATGGCTCTCGTCCTCGGCAGAGCCTGATTCCGAAAAGGCACACGTCCGGCTCCTTGTCCCACACGGAAGGTGGCAGCCCTGAAAGCTGTTGCTGGTTTTCACCGTCCCCCTGCAGCCTATTTACAGGCACAACAGGATTCGGGACCCGATCATGCCCAGAGGAGGAACAACTCATGGCTCTCGTCCTCGGCAGAGCCTGATTCCGAAAAGGCACACGTCCGGCTCCTTGTCCCACACGGAAGGTGGCAGCCCTGAAAGCTGTTGCTGGTCTTCACCGTCCCCCTGCAGCCTATTCACAGGCACAACAGGATTCGGGACCTGGGCATGCCCAGAGGAGGAACATCTCATGGATCTCTTCCTCGGCAGAGCCTGATTCCGAAAAGGCACACGTCCGGCTCCTTGTCCCACACGGAAGGTGGCGCCCTGAAAGCTGTTGCTGGTCTTCACCGTCCCCCTGCAGCCTATTCACAGGTACAACAGGATATGGGACCCGTGCTTGCTGAGAGGAGGAACATCTCATGGCTCTCGTCCTCGGCAGAGCCTGATTCCGAAAAGGCACACGTCCGGCTCCTTGTCCCACACGGAAGGTGGCAGCCCTGAAAGCTGTTGCTGGTCTTCACCGTCCCCCTGCAGCCTATTCACAGGTACAACAGGATCTGGGACCCGGGCTTGCCCAGAGGAGGAACATCTCATGGCTCTCTTCCTCGGCAGAGCCTGATTCCGAAAAGGCACACGTCCGGCTCCTTGTCCCACACGGAAGGTGGCAGCCCTGAAAGCTGTTGCTGGTTTTCACCGTCCCCCTGCAGCCTATTCACAGGCACAACAGGATTCGGGACCCGATCATGCCCAGAGGAGGAACATCTCATGGATCTCTTCCTCGGCAGAGCCTGATTCCGAAAAGGCACACGTCCGGCTCCTTGTCCCACACGGAAGGTGGCAGCCCTGAAAGCTGTTGCTGGTCTTCACCGTCCCCCTGCAGCCTATTCACAGGCACAACAGGATTCGGGACCTGGGCATGCCCAGAGGAGGAACATCTCATGGATCTCTTCCTCGGCAGAGCCTGATTCCGAAAAGGCACACGTCCGGCTCCTTGTCCCACACGGAAGGTGGCAGCCCTGAAAGCTGTTGCTGGTCTTCACCGTCCCCCTGCAGCCTATTCACAGGTACAACAGGATCTGGGACCCGGGCTTGCCCAGAGGAGGAACATCTCATGGCTCTCGTCCTCGGCAGAGCCTGATTCCGAAAAGGCACACGTCCGGCTCCTTGTCCCACACGGAAGGTGGCAGCCCTGAAAGCTGTTGCTGGTCTTCACCGTCCCCCTGCAGCCTATTCACAGGCACAACAGGATCTGGGATGTGGGCTTGCCCAGAGGAGGAACATCTCATGGCTCTCTTCCTCGGCAGAGCCTGATTCCGAAAAGGCACACGTCCGGCTCCTTGTCCCACACGGAAGGTGGCAGCCCTGAAAGCTGTTGCTGGTCTTCACCGTCCCCCTGCAGCCTATTCACAGGCACAACAGGATCTGGGAAACGGGCATGCCCAGAGGAGGAACATCTCATGGATCTCGTCCTCGGCAGAGCCTGATTCCGAAAAGGCACACGTCCGGCTCCTTGTCCCACACGGAAGGTGGCAGCCCTGAAAGCTGTTGCTGGTCTTCACCGTCCCCCTGCAGCCTATTCACAGGCACAACAGGATCTGGGACCCGTGCTTGCCCAGAGGAGGAACATCTCATGGATCTCGTCCTCGGCAGAGCCTGATTCCGAAAAGACACACGTCCGGCTCCTTGTCCCACACGGAAGGTGGCAGCCCTGAAAGCTGTTGCTGGTCTTCACCGTCCCCCTGCAGCCTATTCACAGGTACAACAGGATCTGGGACCCGGGCTTGCCCAGAGGAGGAACATCTCATGGCTCTCTTCCTCGGCAGAGCCTGATTCCGAAAAGGCACACGTCCGGCTCCTTGTCCCACACGGAAGGTGGCAGCCCTGAAAGCTGTTGCTGGTCTTCACCGTCCCCCTGCAGCCTATTCACAGGCACAACAGGATCTGGGACCCGGGCTTGCCCAGAGGAGGAACATGTCATGGCTCTCGTCCTCGGCAGAGCCTGATTCCGAAAAGACACACGCCCGGCTCCTTGTCCCACACGGAACGTGGCAGCCCTGAAAGCTGTTGCTGGTCTTCACCGTCCCCATGCAGCCTATAAACAGGCACAACCGGATCTGGGACCCGGGCTTGCTGAGAGGAGGAACATCTCATGGCTCTCGTCCTCGGCAGAGCCTGATTCCGAAAAGGCACACGTCCGGCTCCTTGTCCCACACGGAAGGTGGCAGCCCTGAAAGCTGTTGCTGGTCTTCACCGTCCCCCTGCAGCCTATTCACAGGCACAACAGGATCTGGGACCTGGGCTTGCCCAGAGGAGGAACATCTCATGGCTCTCGTCCTCGGCAGAGCCTGATTCCGAAAAGGCACATGTCCGGCTCCTTGTCCCACACGGAAGTTGGCAGCCCTGAAAGCTGTTGCTGGTCTTAACCGTCCCCCTGCAGCCTATTCACAGGCACAACAGGATCTGGGACCCGGGCTTGCCCAGAGGAGGAACATCTCATGGCTCTCGTCCTCGGCAGAGCCTGATTCCGAAAAGGCACACGTCCGGCTCCTTGTCCCACACGGAAGGTGGCAGCCCTGAAAGATGTTGCTGGTCTTCACCGTCCCCCTGCAGCCTATAAACAGGCACAACAGGATATGGGACCCGGGCTTGCCCAGAGGAGGAACATCTCATGGCTCTCGTCCTCGGCAGAGCCTGATTCCGAAAAGGCACACGTCCGGCTCCTTGTCCCACAGAAGGTGGCAGCCCTGAAAGCTGTTGCTGGTCTTCACCGTCCCCCTGCAGCCTATTCACAGGCACAACAGGATCTGGGACCCGGGCTTGCCCAGAGGAGGAACATCTCATGGCTCTCGTCCTCGGCAGAGCCTGATTCCGAAAAGGCACACGTCCGGCTCCTTGTCCCACACGGAAGGTGGCAGCCCTGAAAGCTGTTGCTGGTTTTCACCGTCCCCCTGCAGCCTATTCACAGGCACAACAGGATTCGGGACCCGATCATGCCCAGAGGAGGAACATCTCATGGATCTCTTCCTCGGCAGAGCCTGATTCCGAAAAGGCACACGTCCGGCTCCTTGTCCCACACGGAAGGTGGCAGCCCTGAAAGCTGTTGCTGGTCTTCACCGTCCCCCTGCAGCCTATTCACAGGCACAACAGGATTCGGGACCTGGGCATGCCCAGAGGAGGAACATCTCATGGATCTCTTCCTCGGCAGAGCCTGATTCCGAAAAGGCACACGTCCGGCTCCTTGTCCCACACGGAAGGTGGCAGCCCTGAAAGCTGTTGCTGGTCTTCACCGTCCCCCTGCAGCCTATTCACAGGTACAACAGGATCTGGGACCCGGGCTTGCCCAGAGGAGGAACATCTCATGGCTCTCGTCCTCGGCAGAGCCTGATTCCGAAAAGGCACACGTCCGGCTCCTTGTCCCACACGGAAGGTGGCAGCCCTGAAAGCTGTTGCTGGTCTTCACCGTCCCCCTGCAGCCTATTCACAGGCACAACAGGATCTGGGATGTGGGCTTGCCCAGAGGAGGAACATCTCATGGCTCTCTTCCTCGGCAGAGCCTGATTCCGAAAAGGCACACGTCCGGCTCCTTGTCCCACACGGAAGGTGGCAGCCCTGAAAGCTGTTGCTGGTCTTCACCGTCCCCCTGCAGCCTATTCACAGGTACAACAGGATCTGGGACCCGGGCTTGCCCAGAGGAGGAACATCTCATGGCTCTCTTCCTCGGCAGAGCCTGATTCCGAAAAGGCACACGTCCGGCTCCTTGTCCCACACGGAAGGTGGCAGCCCTGAAAGCTGTTGCTGGTTTTCACCGTCCCCCTGCAGCCTATTCACAGGCACAACAGGATTCGGGACCCGATCATGCCCAGAGGAGGAACATCTCATGGATCTCTTCCTCGGCAGAGCCTGATTCCGAAAAGGCACACGTCCGGCTCCTTGTCCCACACGGAAGGTGGCAGCCCTGAAAGCTGTTGCTGGTCTTCACCGTCCCCCTGCAGCCTATTCACAGGCACAACAGGATTCGGGACCTGGGCATGCCCAGAGGAGGAACATCTCATGGATCTCTTCCTCGGCAGAGCCTGATTCCGAAAAGGCACACGTCCGGCTCCTTGTCCCACACGGAAGGTGGCAGCCCTGAAAGCTGTTGCTGGTCTTCACCGTCCCCCTGCAGCCTATTCACAGGTACAACAGGATCTGGGACCCGGGCTTGCCCAGAGGAGGAACATCTCATGGCTCTCGTCCTCGGCAGAGCCTGATTCCGAAAAGGCACACGTCCGGCTCCTTGTCCCACACGGAAGGTGGCAGCCCTGAAAGCTGTTGCTGGTCTTCACCGTCCCCCTGCAGCCTATTCACAGGCACAACAGGATCTGGGATGTGGGCTTGCCCAGAGGAGGAACATCTCATGGCTCTCTTCCTCGGCAGAGCCTGATTCCGAAAAGGCACACGTCCGGCTCCTTGTCCCACACGGAAGGTGGCAGCCCTGAAAGCTGTTGCTGGTCTTCACCGTCCCCCTGCAGCCTATTCACAGGCACAACAGTATCTGGGAAACGGGCATGCCCAGAGGAGGAACATCTCATGGATCTCGTCCTCGGCAGAGCCTGATTCCGAAAAGGCACACGTCCGGCTCCTTGTCCCACACGGAAGGTGGCAGCCCTGAAAGCTGTTGCTGGTCTTCACCGTCCCCCTGCAGCCTATTCACAGGCACAACAGGATCTGGGACCCGTGCTTGCCCAGAGGAGGAACATCTCATGGATCTCGTCCTCGGCAGAGCCTGATTCCGAAAAGACACACGTCCGGCTCCTTGTCCCACACGGAAGGTGGCAGCCCTGAAAGCTGTTGCTGGTCTTCACCGTCCCCCTGCAGCCTATTCACAGGTACAACAGGATCTGGGACCCGGGCTTGCCCAGAGGAGGAACATCTCATGGCTCTCTTCCTCGGCAGAGCCTGATTCCGAAAAGGCACACGTCCGGCTCCTTGTCCCACACGGAAGGTGGCAGCCCTGAAAGCTGTTGCTGGTCTTCACCGTCCCCCTGCAGCCTATTCACAGGCACAACAGGATCTGGGACCCGGGCTTGCCCAGAGGAGGAACATGTCATGGCTCTCGTCCTCGGCAGAGCCTGATTCCGAAAAGACACACGCCCGGCTCCTTGTCCCACACGGAACGTGGCAGCCCTGAAAGCTGTTGCTGGTCTTCACCGTCCCCATGCAGCCTATAAACAGGCACAACCGGATCTGGGACCCGGGCTTGCTGAGAGGAGGAACATCTCATGGCTCTCGTCCTCGGCAGAGCCTGATTCCGAAAAGGCACACGTCCGGCTCCTTGTCCCACACGGAAGGTGGCAGCCCTGAAAGCTGTTGCTGGTCTTCACCGTCCCCCTGCAGCCTATTCACAGGCACAACAGGATCTGGGACCTGGGCTTGCCCAGAGGAGGAACATCTCATGGCTCTCGTCCTCGGCAGAGCCTGATTCCGAAAAGGCACATGTCCGGCTCCTTGTCCCACACGGAAGTTGGCAGCCCTGAAAGCTGTTGCTGGTCTTAACCGTCCCCCTGCAGCCTATTCACAGGCACAACAGGATCTGGGACCCGGGCTTGCCCAGAGGAGGAACATCTCATGGCTCTCGTCCTCGGCAGAGCCTGATTCCGAAAAGGCACACGTCTGGCTCCTTGTCCCACACGGAAGGTGGCAGCCCTGAAAGATGTTGCTGGTCTTCACCGTCCCCATCCAGCCTATAAACAGGCACAACAGGATATGGGACCCGGGCTTGCCCAGAGGAGGAACATCTCATGGCTCTCGTCCTCGGCAGAGCCTGATTCCGAAAAGGCACACGTCCGGCTCCTTGTCCCACAGAAGGTGGCAGCCCTGAAAGCTGTTGCTGGTCTTCACCGTCCCCCTGCAGCCTATTCACAGGCACAACAGGATCTGGGACCCGGGCTTGCCCAGAGGAGGAACATCTCATGGCTCTCGTCCTCGGCAGAGCCTGATTCCGAAAAGGCACACGTCCGGCTCCTTGTCCCACACGGAAGGTGGCAGCCCTGAAAGCTGTTGCTGGTTTTCACCGTCCCCCTGCAGCCTATTCACAGGCACAACAGGATTCGGGACCCGATCATGCCCAGAGGAGGAACATCTCATGGATCTCTTCCTCGGCAGAGCCTGATTCCGAAAAGGCACACGTCCGGCTCCTTGTCCCACACGGAAGGTGGCAGCCCTGAAAGCTGTTGCTGGTCTTCACCGTCCCCCTGCAGCCTATTCACAGGCACAACAGGATTCGGGACCTGGGCATGCCCAGAGGAGGAACATCTCATGGATCTCTTCCTCGGCAGAGCCTGATTCCGAAAAGGCACACGTCCGGCTCCTTGTCCCACACGGAAGGTGGCAGCCCTGAAAGCTGTTGCTGGTCTTCACCGTCCCCCTGCAGCCTATTCACAGGTACAACAGGATCTGGGACCCGGGCTTGCCCAGAGGAGGAACATCTCATGGCTCTCGTCCTCGGCAGAGCCTGATTCCGAAAAGGCACACGTCCGGCTCCTTGTCCCACACGGAAGGTGGCAGCCCTGAAAGCTGTTGCTGGTCTTCACCGTCCCCCTGCAGCCTATTCACAGGCACAACAGGATCTGGGATGTGGGCTTGCCCAGAGGAGGAACATCTCATGGCTCTCTTCCTCGGCAGAGCCTGATTCCGAAAAGGCACACGTCCGGCTCCTTGTCCCACACGGAAGGTGGCAGCCCTGAAAGCTGTTGCTGGTCTTCACCGTCCCCCTGCAGCCTATTCACAGGCACAACAGTATCTGGGAAACGGGCATGCCCAGAGGAGGAACATCTCATGGATCTCGTCCTCGGCAGAGCCTGATTCCGAAAAGGCACACGTCCGGCTCCTTGTCCCACACGGAAGGTGGCAGCCCTGAAAGCTGTTGCTGGTCTTCACCGTCCCCCTGCAGCCTATTCACAGGCACAACAGGATCTGGGACCCGTGCTTGCCCAGAGGAGGAACATCTCATGGATCTCGTCCTCGGCAGAGCCTGATTCCGAAAAGACACACGTCCGGCTCCTTGTCCCACACGGAAGGTGGCAGCCCTGAAAGCTGTTGCTGGTCTTCACCGTCCCCCTGCAGCCTATTCACAGGTACAACAGGATCTGGGACCCGGGCTTGCCCAGAGGAGGAACATCTCATGGCTCTCTTCCTCGGCAGAGCCTGATTCCGAAAAGGCACACGTCCGGCTCCTTGTCCCACACGGAAGGTGGCAGCCCTGAAAGCTGTTGCTGGTCTTCACCGTCCCCCTGCAGCCTATTCACAGGCACAACAGGATCTGGGACCCGGGCTTGCCCAGAGGAGGAACATGTCATGGCTCTCGTCCTCGGCAGAGCCTGATTCCGAAAAGAAACACGCCCGGCTCCTTGTCCCACACGGAACGTGGCAGCCCTGAAAGCTGTTGCTGGTCTTCACCGTCCCCATGCAGCCTATAAACAGGCACAACCGGATCTGGGACCCGGGCTTGCTGAGAGGAGGAACATCTCATGGCTCTCGTCCTCGGCAGAGCCTGATTCCGAAAAGGCACACGTCCGGCTCCTTGTCCCACACGGAAGGTGGCAGCCCTGAAAGCTGTTGCTGGTCTTCACCGTCCCCCTGCAGCCTATTCACAGGCACAACAGGATCTGGGACCTGGGCTTGCCCAGAGGAGGAACATCTCATGGCTCTCGTCCTCGGCAGAGCCTGATTCCGAAAAGGCACATGTCCGGCTCCTTGTCCCACACGGAAGTTGGCAGCCCTGAAAGCTGTTGCTGGTCTTAACCGTCCCCCTGCAGCCTATTCACAGGCACAACAGGATCTGGGACCCGGGCTTGCCCAGAGGAGGAACATCTCATGGCTCTCGTCCTCGGCAGAGCCTGATTCCGAAAAGGCACACGTCCGGCTCCTTGTCCCACACGGAAGGTGGCAGCCCTGAAAGATGTTGCTGGTCTTCACCGTCCCCATGCAGCCTATAAACAGGCACAACAGGATCTGGGACCCGGGCTTGCCCAGAGGAGGAACATCTCATGGCTCTCGTCCTCGGCAGAGCCTGATTCCGAAAAGGCACACGTCCGGCTCCTTGTCCCACAGAAGGTGGCAGCCCTGAAAGCTGTTGCTGGTCTTCACCGTCCCCCTGCAGCCTATTCACAGGCACAACAGGATCTGGGACCCGGGCTTGCCCAGAGGAGGAACATCTCATGGCTCTCGTCCTCGGCAGAGCCTGATTCCGAAAAGGCACACGTCCGGCTCCTTGTCCCACACGGAAGTTGGCAGCCCTGAAAGCTGTTGCTGGTCTTCACCATCCCGCTGCAGCCTATTCACAGGCACAACAGGATTCAGGACCCGGGCATGCCCACAGGAGGAACATCTCATGGCTCTCGTCCTCGGCAGAGCCTGATTCCGAAAAGGCACACGTCCGGCTCCTTGTCCCACACGGAAGATGGCAGCCCTGAAAGCTGCTGCTGGTCTTCACCGTCCCCCTGCAGCCTATTCACAGGCACAACAAGATCTGGGACCCGGGCATGCCCGGAGGAGTAATATCTCATGGCTCTCGTCCTCGGCAGAGTCTGATTCCTGAAAGGCACATGTCCGGCTCCTTGTCCCACACGGAAGGTGGCAGCCCTGAAAGCTGTTGCTGGTCTTCACCGTCCCCCTGCAGCCTATTCACAGGCACAACAGGATTCAGGACCCGGGCATGCCCAGAGGAGGAACATCTCATGGCTCTCGTCCTCGGCAGAGCCTGATTCCCAAAAGGCACACGTCCGGCTCCTTGTCCCACACGGAAGGTGGCAGCCCTGAAAGCTGTTGCTGGTCTTCACCGTCCCCCTGCAGCCTATTCACAGGCACAACAGGATCTGGGACCCGGGCTTGCTGAGAGGAGGAACATCTCATGGCTCTCGTCCTCGGCAGAGCCTGATTCCGAAAAGGCACACGTCCGGCTCCTTGTCCCACACGGAAGGTGGCAGCCCTGAAAGCTGTTGCTGGTCTTCACCGTCCCCCTGCAGCCTATTCACAGGCACAACAGGATCTGGGACCCGGGCTTGCTGAGAGGAGGAACATCTCATGGCTCTCGTCCTCGGCAGAGTCTGATTCCGAAAAGGCACATGTCCGGCTCCTTGTCCCACACGGAAGGTGGCAGCCCTGAAAGCTGTTGCTGGTCTTCACCATCCCCCTGCAGCCTATTCACAGGCACAACAGGATTCAGGACCCGGGCATGCCCACAGGAGGAACATCTCATGGCTCTCGTCCTCGGCAGAGCCTGATTCCGAAAAGGCACACGTCCGGCTCCTTGTCCCACACGGAAGGTGGCAGTCCTGAAAGCTGTTGCTGGTCTTCACCGTCCCCCTGCAGCCTATTCACAGGCACAACAGGATCTGGGACCCGGGCATGCCCGGAGGAGTAACATCTCATGGCTCTCGTCCTCGGCAGAGTCTGATTCCTGAAAGGCACATGTCCGGCTCCTTGTCCCACACGGAAGGTGGCAGCCCTGAAAGCTGTTGCTGGTCTTCACCGTCCCCCTGCAGCCTATTCACAGGCACAACAGGATCTGGGACCCGGGCTTGCCCAGAGGAGGAACATCTCATGGCTCTCGTCCTCGGCAGAGCCTGATTCCGAAAAGGCACACGTCCGGCTCCTTGTCCCACACGGAAGTTGGCAGCCCTGAAAGCTGTTGCTGGTCTTCACCGTCCCCCTGCAGCCTATTCACAGGCACAACAGGATCTGGGACCCGGGCTTGCCCAGAGGAGGAACATCTCATGGCTCTCGTCCTCGGCAGAGCCTGATTCCGAAAAGGCACACGTCCGGCTCCTTGTCCCACACGGAAGATGGCAGCCCTGAAAGCTGTTGCTGGTCTTCACCGTCCCCCTGCAGCCTATTCACAGGCACAACAGGATCTGGGACCCGGGCATGCCCGGAGGAGTAATATCTCATGGCTCTCGTCCTCGGCAGAGTCTGATTCCTGAAAGGCACATGTCCGGCTCCTTGTCCCACACGGAAGGTGGCAGCCCTGAAAGCTGTTGCTGGTCTTCACCGTCCCCCTGCATCCTATTCAGAGGCACAACAGGATTCAGGACCCGGGCATGCCCAGAGGAGGAACATCTCATGGCTCTCGTCCTCGGCAGAGCCTGATTCCGAAAAGGCACATGTCCGGCTCCTTGTCCCACACGGAAGGTGGCAGCCCTGAAAGCTGTTGCTGGTCTTCACCGTCCCCCTGCAGCCTATTCACAGGCACAACAGGATCTGGGACCCGGGCTTGCCCAGAGGAGGAACATCTCATGGCTCTCGTCCTCGGCAGAGCCTGATTCCGAAAAGACACACGTCCGGCTCCTTGTCCCACACGGAAGGTGGCAGCCCTGAAAGCTGTTGCTGGTCTTCACCGTCCCCATGCAGCCTATAAACAGGCACAACAGGATCTGGGAACCGGGCTTGCTGAGAGGAGGAACATCTAATGGATCTCTTCCTCGGCAGAGCCTGATTCCGAAAAGGCACACGTCCGGCTCCTTGTCCCACACGGAAGGTGGCAGCCCTGAAAGCTGTTGCTGGTCTTCACCGTCCCCCTGCAGCCTATAAACAGGCACAACCGGATCTGGGACCCGGGCTTGCTGAGAGGAGGAACATCTCATGGCTCTCGTCCTCGGCAGAGCCTGATTCCGAAAAGGCACACATCCGGCTCCTTGTCCCACACGGAAGGTGGCAGCCCTGAAAGCTGTTGCTGGTCTTCACCGTCCCCCTGCAGCCTATTCACAGGCACAACAGGATCTGGGACCCGGGCTTGCCCAGAGGAGGAACATCTCATGGCTCTCGTCCTCGGCAGAGCCTGATTCCGAAAAGGCACATGTCCGGCTCCTTGTCCCACACGGAAGTTGGCAGCCCTGAAAGCTGTTGCTGGTCTTAACCGTCCCCCTGCAGCCTATTCACAGGCACAACAGGATCTGGGACCCGGGCTTGCCCAGAGGAGGAACATCTCATGGCTCTCGTCCTCGGCAGAGCCTGATTCCGAAAAGGCACACGTCCGGCTCCTTGTCCCACACGGAAGATGGCAGCCCTGAAAGCTGTTGCTGGTCTTCACCGTCCCCCTGCAGCCTATTCACAGGCACAACAGGATCTGGGACCCGGGCATGCCCGGAGGAGTAATATCTCATGGCTCTCGTCCTCGGCAGAGTCTGATTCCTGAAAGGCACATGTCCGGCTCCTTGTCCCACACGGAAGGTGGCAGCCCTGAAAGCTGTTGCTGGTCTTCACCGTCCCCCTGCAGCCTATTCACAGGCACAACAGGATCTGGGACCCGGGCTTGCCCAGAGGAGGAACATCTCATGGCTCTCGTCCTCGGCAGAGCCTGATTCCGAAAAGACACACGTCCGGCTCCTTGTCCCACACGGAAGGTGGCAGCCCTGAAAGCTGTTGCTGGTCTTCACCGTCCCCCTGCAGCCTACTCACAGGCACAACAGGATCTGGGACCCGGGCTTGCCCAGAGGAGGAACATCTCATGGCTCTCGTCCTCGGCAGAGCCTGATTCCGAAAAGGCACACGTCCGGCTCCTTGTCCCACAGAAAGTGGCAGCCCTGAAAGCTGTTGCTGGTCTTCACCGTCCCCCTGCAGCCTATTCACAGGCACAACAGGATCTGGGACCCGGGCTTGCCCAGAGGAGGAACATCTCATGGCTCTCGTCCTCGGCAGAGCCTGATTCCGAAAAGGCACACGTCCGGCTCCTTGTCCCACACGGAAGTTGGCAGCCCTGAAAGCTGTTGCTGGTCTTCACCATCCCGCTGCAGCCTATTCACAGGCACAACAGGATTCAGGACCCGGGCATGCCCACAGGAGGAACATCTCATGGCTCTCGTCCTCGGCAGAGCCTGATTCCGAAAAGGCACACGTCCGGCTCCTTGTCCCACACGGAAGATGGCAGCCCTGAAAGCTGCTGCTGGTCTTCACCGTCCCCCTGCAGCCTATTCACAGGCACAACAAGATCTGGGACCCGGGCATGCCCGGAGGAGTAATATCTCATGGCTCTCGTCCTCGGCAGAGTCTGATTCCTGAAAGGCACATGTCCGGCTCCTTGTCCCACACGGAAGGTGGCAGCCCTGAAAGCTGTTGCTGGTCTTCACCGTCCCCCTGCAGCCTATTCAGAGGCACAACAGGATTCAGGACCCGGGCATGCCCAGAGGAGGAACATCTCATGGCTCTCGTCCTCGGCAGAGCCTGATTCCCAAAAGGCACACGTCCGGCTCCTTGTCCCACACGGAAGGTGGCAGCCCTGAAAGCTGTTGCTGGTCTTCACCGTCCCCCTGCAGCCTATTCACAGGCACAACAGGATCTGGGACCCGGGCTTGCTGAGAGGAGGAACATCTCATGGCTCTCATCCTCGGCAGAGCCTGATTCCGAAAAGGCACACGTCCGGCTCCTTGTCCCACACGGAAGGTGGCAGCCCTGAAAGCTGTTGCTGGTCTTCACCGTCCCCCTGCAGCCTATTCACAGGTACAACAGGATCTGGGACCCGGGCTTGCCCAGAGGAGGAACATCTCATGGCTCTCGTCCTCGGCAGAGCCTGATTCCGAAAAGGCAAACGTCCGGCTCCTTGTCCCACACGGAAGATGGCAGCCCTGAAAGCTGTTGCTGGTCTTCACCGTCCCCCTGCAGCCTATTCACAGGCACAACAGGATCTGGGACCCGAGCATGCCCAGAGGAGGAACATCTCATGGCTCTCGTCCTCGGCAGAGTCTGATTCCGAAAAGGCACATGTCCGGCTCCTTGTCCCACACGGAAGGTGGCAGCCCTGAAAGCTGTTGCTGGTCTTCACCATCCCCCTGCAGCCTATTCACAGGCACAACAGGATTCAGGACCCGGGCATGCCCACAGGAGGAACATCTCATGGCTCTCGTCCTCGGCAGAGGCTGATTCCGAAAAGGCACACGTCCGGCTCCTTGTCCCACACGGAAGGTGGCAGTCCTGAAAGCTGTTGCTGGTCTTCACCGTCCCCCTGCAGCCTATTCACAGGCACAACAGGATCTGGGACCCGGGCATGCCCGGAGGAGTAACATCTCATGGCTCTCGTCCTCGGCAGAGTCTGATTCCTGAAAGGCACATGTCCGGCTCCTTGTCCCACACGGAAGGTGGCAGCCCTGAAAGCTGTTGCTGGTCTTCACCGTCCCCCTGCAGCCTATTCACAGGCACAACAGGATCTGGGACCCGGGCTTGCCCAGAGGAGGAACATCTCATGGCTCTCGTCCTCGGCAGAGCCTGATTCCGAAAAGGCACACGTCCGGCTCCTTGTCCCACACGGAAGGTGGCAGCCCTGAAAGATGTTGCTGGTCTTCACCGTCCCCCTGCAGCCTATTCACAGGCACAACAGGATCTGGGACCCGGGCTTGCCCAGAGGAGGAACATCTCATGGCTCTCGTCCTCGGCAGAGCCTGATTCCGAAAAGGCACACGTCCGGCTCCTTGTCCCACACGGAAGATGGCAGCCCTGAAAGCTGTTGCTGGTCTTCACCGTCCCCCTGCAGCCTATTCACAGGCACAACAGGATCTGGGACCCGGGCATGCCCGGAGGAGTAATATTTCATGGCTCTCGTCCTCGGCAGAGTCTGATTCCTGAAAGGCACATGTCCGGCTCCTTGTCCCACACGGAAGGTGGCAGCCCTGAAAGCTGTTGCTGGTCTTCACCGTCCCCCTGCAGCCTATTCACAGGTACAACAGGATCTGGGACCCGGGCTTGCCCAGAGGAGGAACATCTCATGGCTCTCTTCCTCGGCAGAGCCTGATTCCGAAAAGGCACACGTCCGGCTCCTTGTCCCACACGGAAGGTGGCAGCCCTGAAAGCTGTTGCTGGTCTTCACCGTCCCCCTGCAGCCTATTCACAGGCACAACAGGATCTGGGACCCGGGCTTGCCCAGAGGAGGAACATGTCATGGCTCTCGTCCTCGGCAGAGCCTGATTCCGAAAAGACACACGCCCGGCTCCTTGTCCCACACGGAAGGTGGCAGCCCTGAAAGCTGTTGCTGGTCTTCACCGTCCCCATGCAGCCTATAAACAGGCACAACCGGATCTGGGACCCGGGCTTGCTGAGAGGAGGAACATCTCATGGCTCTCGTCCTCTGCAGAGCCTGATTCCGAAAAGGCACACGTCCAGCTCCTTGTCCCACACGGAAGGTGGCAGCCCTGAAAGCTGTTGCTGGTCTTCACCGTCCCCCTGCAGCCTATTCACAGGCACAACAGGATCTGGGACCTGGGCTTGCCCAGAGGAGGAACATCTCATGGCTCTCGTCCTCGGCAGAGCCTGATTCCGAAAAGGCACATGTCCGGCTCCTTGTCCCACACGGAAGTTGGCAGCCCTGAAAGCTGTTGCTGGTCTTCACCGTCCCCCTGCAGCCTATTCACAGGCACAACAGGATCTGGGACCCGAGCATGCCCAGAGGAGGAACATCTCATGGCTCTCGTCCTCGGCAGAGCCTGATTCCGAAAAGGCACACGTCCGGCTCCTTGTCCCACACGGAAGGTGGCAGCCCTGAAAGCTGTTGCTGGTCTTCACCGTCCCCCTGCAGCCTATTCACAGGCACAACAGGATCTGGGACCCGGGCATGCCCGGAAGAGTAATATCTCATGGCTCTCGTCCTCGGCAGAGTCTGATTCCTGAAAGGCACATGTCCGGCTCCTTGTCCCACACGGAAGGTGGCAGCCCTGAAAGCTGTTGCTGGTCTTCACCGTCCCCCTGCATCCTATTCAGAGGCACAACAGGATTCAGGACCCGGGCATGCCCACAGGAGGAACATCTCATGGCTCTCGTCCTCGGCAGAGCCTGATTCCGAAAAGGCACACGTCCGGCTCCTTGTCCCACACGGAAGGTGGCAGCCCTGAAAGCTGTTGCTGGTCTTCACCGTCCCCCTGCAGCCTATTCACAGGCACAACAGGATCTGGGACCCGGGCTTGCCCAGAGGAGGAACATCTCATGGCTCTCGTCCTCGGCAGAGCCTGATTCCGAAAAGACACACGTCCGGCTCCTTGTCCCACACGGAAGGTGGCAGCCCTGAAAGCTGTTGCTGGTCTTCACCGTCCCCATGCAGCCTATAAACAGGCACAACAGGATCTGGGACCCGGGCTTGCTGAGAGGAGGAACATCTCATGGCTCTCGTCCTCGGCAGAGCCTGATTCCGAAAAGGCACACGTCCGGCTCCTTGTCCCACAGAAGGTGGCAGCCCTGAAAGCTGTTGCTGGTCTTCACCGTCCCCCTGCAGCCTATTCACAGGCACAACAGGATCTGGGACCTGGGCTTGCCCAGAGGAGGAACATCTCATGGCTCTCGTCCTCGGCAGAGCCTGATTCCGAAAAGGCACACGTCCGGCTCCTTGTCCCACACGGAAGGTGGCAGCCCTGAAAGCTGTTGCTGGTCTTCACCGTCCCCCTGCAGCCTATTCACAGGCACAACAGGATCTGGGACCCGGGCATGCCCGGAAGAGTAATATCTCATGGCTCTCGTCCTCGGCAGAGTCTGATTCCTGAAAGGCACATGTCCGGCTCCTTGTCCCACACGGAAGGTGGCAGCCCTGAAAGCTGTTGCTGGTCTTCACCGTCCCCCTGCATCCTATTCAGAGGCACAACAGGATTCAGGACCCGGGCATGCCCACAGGAGGAACATCTCATGGCTCTCGTCCTCGGCAGAGCCTGATTCCGAAAAGGCACACGTCCGGCTCCTTGTCCCACACGGAAGGTGGCAGCCCTGAAAGCTGTTGCTGGTCTTCACCGTCCCCCTGCAGCCTATTCACAGGCACAACAGGATCTGGGACCCGGGCTTGCCCAGAGGAGGAACATCTCATGGCTCTCGTCCTCGGCAGAGCCTGATTCCGAAAAGACACACGTCCGGCTCCTTGTCCCACACGGAAGGTGGCAGCCCTGAAAGCTGTTGCTGGTCTTCACCGTCCCCATGCAGCCTATAAACAGGCACAACAGGATCTGGGACCCGGGCTTGCTGAGAGGAGTAATATCTCATGGCTCTCGTCCTCGGCAGTGTCTGATTCCTGAAAGGCACATGTCCGGCTCCTTGTCCCACACGGAAGGTGGCAGCCCTGAAAGCTGTTGCTGGTCTTCACCGTCCCCCTGCATCCTATTCAGAGGCACAACAGGATTCAGGACCCGGGCATGCCCAGAGGAGGAACATCTCATGGCTCTCGTCCTCGGCAGAGCCTGATTCCCAAAAGGCACACGTCCGGCTCCTTGTCCCACACGGAAGGTGGCAGCCCTGAAAGCTGTTGCTGGTCTTCACCGTCCCCCTGCAGCCTATTCACAGGCACAACAGGATCTGGGACCCGGGCTTGCCCAGAGGAGGAACATCTCATGGCTCTCGTCCTCGGCAGAGCCTGATTCCGAAAAGGCACACGTCCGGCTCCTTGTCCCACACGGAAGGTGGCAGCCCTGAAAGCTGTTGCTGGTCTTCACCGTCCCCCTGCAGCCTATTCACAGGCACAACAGGATCTGGGACCCGGGCTTGCTGAGAGGAGGAACATCTCATGGCTCTCGTCCTCGGCAGAGCCTGATTCCGAAAAGGCAAACGTCCGGCTCCTTGTCCCACACGGAAGATGGCAGCCCTGAAAGCTGTTGCTGGTCTTCACCGTCCCCCTGCAGCCTATTCACAGGCACAACAGGATCTGGGACCTGGGCATGCCCGGAGGAGGAACATCTCATGGCTCTCGTCCTCGGCAGAGCCTGATTCCGAAAAGGCACACGTCCGGCTCCTTGTCCCACACGGAAGGTGGCAGCCCTGAAAGCTGTTGCTGGTCTTCACCATCCCCCTGCAGCCTATTCACAGGCACAACAGG